>NC_046643.1:4494290-4801790 GCF_900324485.2 Mastacembelus armatus | reverse complement strand
CCATCTAACACAGATCATTCAAGAGGTTGTATCTCATTATTAAAGATTCATAGCAGAAACAAAATGCTTCCTCATTCAAAAATGTAAGATCAATATTTATGAGAGCAACCCATGCTCAAAAACAAATCCTCTGCTCAGGCATTTTCTGTTTTTCTTTACTGGCCAAAAATTAAATACATTGTTGAAATTACACTGTATATTGTTGTTTCAAGAACACTTCGTCATTGAACTTTTTTTGTTAACCTAGAATTGTCAATACATACAGTATGTGACTGAATTACCACAAATGAAGTAAATACATACATTAAGAATATGGTTGATGGAGCACATATTCATTCTTGACCTTGGTAAAAGTACTTTAACCAAAACCTCATTTTACACAACTCCTGGTGGATGGAGTTTGCCTAGTTGATATCACAGATGGATGAAACCTAAGCATGATGAATACAGGTGGTTGTATATAGGAAGCTTAGTGAATATAGCAGTACTTCAAAGGAAATAGTTCAAATGAAGACTACTTAACTTTACTATAATCATCTCAGTTACAAAAACTGCTTTGGCACATCTGTACAAAGTGAAAAAGTGAAAATATTGAATAATATTCTTGACATTTCAGTAAATTCAGCCATGACTTGGCCAAAACACAAAGGAATGATTTAAAGATTTTTAGCAGAGATGTAACTAAAAATCACTACATTTAAGTTGTTACATGAAGTTACTGTAGCTTCTTTATTATACAACATTGTAAATGGATTGAATAACACCAATATAACACAAAATCATGTCATTGTATGTATGACAAATACACTGTACTAATACTGGGAAATATTCTGGATATTTCAATATATCTTGTAACCATATCCTGTAATGGCCTGTAATTACAGCTACACAATAATGCCCCTTAAATTTATTGAACTGCTTGCCTGAGATGATCAAAGGAGTGTGACAAAGTCCATATTTAGCATGCTTGAAATTATTCACACTCAAAAAGCTATGCATAATTAGATCAAATCAAGTGTTTTCATTGGAGACATCTCTTACAACTGAAGAATCCTCAATGCAGATTATCACATGTGCTCCAGCATGGTGCTAACTCAGTCTGTGTTGTTTGTGTTATACAGCTCCACAAGACATCTTAATAGCATTCTAGCCTGACACCAACTCTTACATAAGACCCTCAGCACCTACGAGATCCCCTGCTCCACTCCCAACTGTCGACTGTTGACTCACTGAGTGGGAACGAGAACTACAGAAAAGATGTTGTAGGGAGACAGTGGGGGTGAGAGGGAAGGAGGGAGGATATTTGGTAAACACTTGGATGTTTCCTTAACTTTAATGCCACCTCTAGTCAAATAATGGCTGGCAAGCTTTTCAGTTATCAGCATTTTTCTACCATGGTTAATATTCATCCTGACTTCTTCTGCCATGTGAATAAACTCTAAATGCAATTTCTGCATAAGCAATTTTTTTAGTCATGAAACTGCACCCACTACGCAGTCTAAAAATAGCAGACTTCCACCTGTCTGCCAAAACCAGTGTTTATCTGGAGGACAGTAATCCAAAGGACACTTTGGATTTTCTGAGGATGTCGCTCTCACTCGAACACGAAAAATAACTTCATATGTGGTATTTTCAGACCTGAACTGGAGGTGTCTGGCAATCCAATTAATACACCACCAAGATAATGAGTGTAGTGCCACGGCCAAGCAGTCGCACTGTCATGCAAAACCTGACTCATAAGGCACTGTAGCTTCAGGTCGCTTCTGATTAAGCCAGGGGAATTTTCTGCTGCGCAGGGTGATGAGATGTAACACACTACCATGGTGCTCCTACATATTAAACATCTAAAGTATTACAAGAAAAGAAACTCACCAGATTTTGATGAAGGCATGATAATAGTAAATAACAGGGGTCTTTGAGGAGGAAACTAAAAAAACGTGCCCTATATCTCCTGGGTAAAAATGGGAGTAGAAAAAAAGGGTTTTTGAGACATTTAAAAAGCCATTTGTTCCCCTGTAACTCAGGGTACAGCAGCCTTAATGGAATGCACCACTGATCCCAATTTTCTTTCCCACTTAAACTTGCCTTTCTAGCTCATTCCCTGATAAACTCCTACCTGATCCCTTCTTCCAAACCATTATTCAGTACTTTCCCTCCAGACCTGTAGGGACTGATGAGCAGATTCCCAGGCCTCCATTGGTACTTAATGTTTCAGCTGACTTGTTGCAACACTTCTGGTACCTGCTATGTATTCAAAAACACTGTTGCTTTCTATTTACAGCTAAGGTCTTCAATTCAAATGCACAATTTCTATAAAATAATGCTTTTATTTGCATTTACTTTATCCACTGGTGTAATGAACTCATTTGGATGTATGTTCTTATTTGAAAATAAAATATTTTGTTAATGGAGTTCACCAAAATGTAAACTGGAAAACATAACGGTCCACACAAAAGCAGCATAGGCTGAAATACAGCACCTTTACTTATAGAACCATGTATGGATCACACCTTAATAACCCTGGATCCATTTCGTTGTTGCAGCCCTACCTGATACACAAACTTGGCAACACACTTTGCTATGAAGTCTCATTCAGAAACTGAGATAAGCCATAATTATTTTTTTTTTTTAAATTGAAAAAGTGTGTGGTAACCCAAATATCATCAAAAGAAGTCAACCTTTAAGCTTGAGTGCAAGCTTCTCACTTCAAATGACCAACAGCTTATTCAGAGTTTCTAAAGGAAATAAAAAAATCCTCTCACAATATCCCTCAAATAAGTATCATAAGAGAAAATATGGACGTCCCTGGGCTTTTTGTTCACTGTTAGCCCTGTCGTTTCTGTTGCCAGTGTTTGCCAATGAGTAGCTACAATGAGCATGGGTCAAGAGTCTGCAGAACCAAGAAGCTTATCATGAGGACCTTACTAAAGAATCTACAAAAGGCAGGTCAGGCCTCAACTGTGCCTTTTTTTGAGCAAAGTGGTGCCGTGAATGCAGAATACCCTGAAGAAACATTCTTAAAAAGATAGCAAAGCTTGAGGGGGAATGGAGCGATGTTATTAATCTCCTTTATCTATTAAATTTGTTTCCACTGCCGCCACTCCTTTACTCTGAATCACGCAAGAATACTAATCCCTCAGTGGGTTTTTTTACTGCAGACTGACTCTGTTTTACTTTCACATTTCATCTGTTGGATGTACAAATGTTCAAAAAACTAAATCTGATTATGACAGTGATTTGGATTATTCATAAAACATGTATACCAATATAAAACTGGCTAAATTAATCAGCAACAATTGTGAGAATCAGTTCATTATGTCAATAATCAAAACAAAATACCAAACATTTTCTGGTTCCAGCCTGTCACACAAACAGGATTAGAGTTCTCTCCTTTGTATAATACTTAAATATCTTTAAGAAAACATTTTGGAAAAAGTCTAATTTGTTGGAAATTATGAAAGAAATTTTTCCATGTTTATATTTCATACAGTACAGTTAATCTTAAGGAGCCAGTTTGAAAGGAGTGTTCATTATGAACCTTTTCTGTCTTTAGAGTATTTTTCCTTTGATAAATCAAGAAACTCCAAGTGCCCAAGCCTACCTTTGCTGAAGTCCTTTGGATCAAGTGAAAGGCTGTACCCTGGTAACGTCTCCAGCAGCAATTTGTAGCAGGCCCTCCAGCCAGGCTCAGGGATGGTTGGAGCCACGCACTGCATGGCTGCAACACGCTTGAAAAAGGCAGACTTACGATGGAAGCCGATCAGCTCATAGAGCTCGGACAGGATACTGTAGCGCTGGATCTTCTCCTCCTCTGATAGCTGCAGTTATGAAGAGAACATTAAAGTCCCCCTTCACTAAAAACAGGTTTTTCGTATCATTACTTGACATGGATGTTTGCTCTTTACTATGCAGAATGAGATATATGAGTTTAACACTAGAAGACACTGTATTGTGTTAAAGGAGGAGGTTTTGCATACTATACACACTGTATACCAAGATATAAAAAGAAAAATAAACCTCTGTAGTACTGAAATACTTTACTTAAAGGACAAGCCTATAGGACTTGTTGGCTGCATAAATCACTTAAAGATACAAAGCTTTAAAGTGTTAAGGACAAAACAAAATGGTAATATTGTGAGGGCAGAAAATGTTCATGTGCCCTTGTGCTTCTAGTAAGATATTCTGCAGTCAGACAGATTCCATTGTACACCATATATCCACTGAACATATTAATCATCCTGTTTGTCTGTTTTCCAGTCAGAAAGCATACCTGCCCCAGGTTGATGTAAACAGCATTCTGCAGGAACTCAGAGGCCTCCCTGGCCCTCTTCTGAATGGCCAGCACCCTGACCGCTTTCACACAAGCCTCCAATTCAATCACACCTGCATTCTTGTACTGCCGGAGACAAGAGGAGGAGTTTGGGGGGAGGCTTAGTGTTAATGAAAAATGAATAGTCAGCCTTGACTTCTACATCCACCTTCATAATCAGAAGGAATGTTTTTTCATTAACATATGACCACCCTCATCAGTCACTGCAGATGTGGAAAGACAGACAAGTCTGATAGCGTGGATCCCATGTCGCTCATTCCTCAGGGACACCCAGCTACTATACCGTCTGCACTGCCATTGAATCCTGAGCTGATGCTGAGGCCTCACACTCTGCGCAAGTGTGTGCATTTTTTATCTCATTGTTCCTCAACCTCCTTCCTCACTGTCTCCTTATTAAAATTCAATTAATATCTAAATGGCTATGTATTGAGATATAATTTAATTGTGAATGAACCAGGTACAGGTAAAAGTGCTCAGGGAGGTCAGTGTGAAAAGGTAATTACAGTAATGGAGACAAAATACAGTGAATAGTTGGGTACAGTAGCATAATGAAACTGCTCTTTCATACTATTCTTTGTGACTCTGTCCAACAACAGTGGTAAAAAGAGCAGTCACACTATGTTCATATTATGCCAAATCAAATCAAACACTGCCCCCTGGTGAGATGAATAAATACTACATGTCTTCCTGCCAGTGGTTGTTTCAACGCAAACTGAACATGAACACAATCTTGTATGACCAAAAAATACAGAAACTGGAGAAATGCAATTCAATAATGTCGTGGTGACTTTCAGAGGAGGATGGTCAGGCACTACAGCATATTTATTTATACGGGTTTACTCCAGGTACTCTGGTTTCCTCCCACAGTCCAAAAACATGTATGTCAGGTTGATTGGTGACTCTAAATTGCCCATAGGAGTGAGTGTGAGTGTGTGAGGTTGTTTGTCTCTATGTGGCCCTGTGATGGACTGGTGACCTGTCCAGAGTGTACCCCTGCCTTTCACCCAAAGAGAGCTGGGATAGGCTCCAGCAGATCCCTGGGACCCTGGTTAGGACTAAGCGGGTATAGATGATGGATGGATGGATGGATGGATGGATGGATGCTATTTATAAATTAAATAATGTCCTAAGGCCCCAGTCTAAGAGATGTTGCCTGTCAGTCTGGACTAAAAACTGACAGAGAATATCTTTGTTTGAGGTTGTAACTACTATACTACAGAACATTTTTGGGACATTTTTTAAATCTTGTTAAGGTTGCAAATTAAATGCAATTTAAAACCTATGTCCATATTATTCCACCAAAAGGAAAAAAGTACGATGATGATGAAAAATATAAGCATGATTTATTATAACATGTACTTTACTTTATACTATACTGTATACTTTATTAATGTAATGGGGTCTGGATTAGTACCACAAATAGATGGCTTAACCTAATAAATAATTCATATTCATTTCAATGTTTGTTAATTCATATTAACACTTGAGAGAAACAAGCTTCATAACTTCAGTAGCTAGCAGCAGTGACAGTGCTTGTATGCTTTTTAAGACTTTTCAAGACCTTTAGATACTCTAAGCTAACTATTTTCAGGCAGGCTTGTAAATCACTATGATGGTGGAATGGAAACAGGGAAATAATGTGTTGGACAAAGCTCTGTGGTACAGAGGAATAAGATATTTTAGACAGTACGTTCAGTTTAGGGAGGTTTAGTGCACTGTTAATTTTGGTCAAGTTAAAAGTTAAACACAGAAAATCCACAGGTGTACTTTTTAAGACCCAAGATCTTTAGACAGCTTTACAGGGCAGCTCAAGGCCTTCTGTTTTTATTTACTGTTTATCTAGTGTGATGCACTCTGTAATCCTTCACACATAAATTAACTGACTCAAAATTCTGTTAATTTTAGGCAAAGCATCACTCACATCAATCTGACTGATGTAGTGAGGCATGATTCACCTAATATTAAAAATCATTTATTACATGCTAGTCAGTAGTTGATGTGATGTCGTTCTGACTAATAAAGAGTTGTGGTCAGTACCTTTCCATAGTAAGAGATGGCCTCTTTGTATTTCTCAATAATGTCCTCAGGACTCAGGCAGTTCTTTGCTCGTCCAATCTCAGTACTGGTGTCTGCACTAATGCCATTGGCTGTGAGGGCACCTACACTCAAAAGACAAGGGTTTAGGATTAGTTAAGGAAAGACACGAGTATAATCACCCATCTGTTCTGCCACAAAAGGAAAGAAAATGAAACAAGTGACAGCAAGATTGACAAACTTAAATTTGCTGGTTATCTGTAAATACTCCTCCCTGCTACCACTGCCACATTCATATTGATACATACTCCCAGATAGCAGTTATTATTTTAGGTTCACATTGCAATAAATCAAAAATCCTTTCTTCATAAAGGCTGCTATTGACTATACTGCACTACAGAAAGCTATTTATGTATCTACTATCCTTAACACTTAAGTGGAAAAAAATAACTCAGTACTGCTAGCATAAAGCAGTACTGAGTGTCATGTCTAATACTCCTACTCATAAAAGTTACCAGATATAAACACAATGATACTTTACAGCAACATCACACTAGTGGAGCAGATAGTTAGGCACAGGAGGAGAAATTACAGTTGTGTGGAGATACTTTAAGATTAGTGGCAACAGCAAAGAATCAACAGCTCTCTGAAAGTCTGAACAAAATCTGCACATTAATAGCTTCATGAAGGAGACTTTATTGCTGGACTATTGGATTAAAACTGCATCAGTTTAAGTTTGGTAGACCTAATAAACTGCCAACCTAGTACATATTAAATAGGACACACAGATGGTGTTCAAAATAAATTTCTTGACAAAATAGGAGTGGTAATGTTCTGAGAAGATATAAGGATACTGAATGAAACTGTATCAAGTTTTTATTCCTAGTTCTGATGCCTCCCAATCAATCCATTTAAACAATATGTGAATGTTGCATCTACACCACCAGTAGTGAGCGATGCCACTGGAGTCCCAAAGGTATATTAAAAATTATACTCATAGTATCCTACAAAGACTTACTCTTGCACCAGAAATGTTTCCAAAGCAACAGCACAGTAAAACTCAAATCTGATTGGAATGCAAATACCAGTAGTGAGTGCGTCACCTAGCAACAAGGGTTGTGTCCATAGCAACAGTGTAATGATGTCACTATAATAAATGGCCGAATGAGGAGATGCTACATTGCACTATTTCCTAGACAGACGACACAGGCAACATAAAAGACATCCAATAATTTACCAGAGCTCTATAAGAATCCAAATTTTTACAGAAAAAGCCTAAAACATCTATACATGTGATTTTATGTAACAAAGCCTGCCATGTATTTCTGCTTAGGACATGACAATGAAATTTAAGGATTGCACCCGTGATGTTGGACAGCCACCTGCTGTTGCTTATAAAGAGATAAATGCCATCAAAAGACCACATTTTTGATTTTGATAAGGTTAAGTGACTTTTATGTGTGTTAGAATGATGACGGCATTAAGATGGGGAGTAACTGAGAGTCATTTGAGCTTTGGTCTTGAACTGTTCATTCACACTGATAACCAAAACTGTGGCAGTGAGAAAAAGCATTTGGGAAAAAAAAGTTATCTTTAACCACCATAGAAAAACATTATAGCACCTGAGAAAAAAAAATGTTGATTTTCAAAATAAACTTTATTCTTAAAGTTTCTCATGATGCAGAACGAAAAACAACATCACAGATACGACCACAAGCAAACAGGTAGACTGGTGTCTACAAAAGCTAAGTGGGTTAGACATACCATACCTGGGTCAATGAGAACCTCTTGAGCCCCTACAGACAAAAAGAAAGAATGCAGATTCACTCCATGACACAAGGCGCAATGTTAGCAGCGTTAGTTCCAACAATCAGTTTAATGCAAAGTTTTAGCATGCAATTTACTTCACACAAAGAAAATGTACAGCTGGAAAATAATATTAAAGCAAAACTTTAGATTTTTCTAAAGTCTTTTCCTCTTTTCTCTCTCCTCTATCCACTCACCCCAACCGGTCGAGGCAGATGGCCCAAACTGATGGAGTTTTTCCTCTCCACTGTCGCCAAGTGCTGCTCATAAGGGATTTGTTGGGTTTTTTGTTTTTGTAAAGTGCCTTGAGATGATTGTGTTGTGATTTGGCGCTATCCAAATAAAATTGAATTGAACTGATTTGAATTGTATTATTTAGTAGAAAGTTGGTCTTTTTTATTATGATTTTGACAAAAAAAATATCATTTAAATTATTCACATAAAAACACCAAGTTTAGGCTAGTAAATAGAAGCATTTACTAGTTTTTCATCATTTCATATGATTGCAAACTTGATTTTAAATATATAAACTAATGGATTAAATAATTGATAACTTAATAAAAAAATGTTTAAAAAAAAAACTAATTTGATGCAACTCCAAATCCCCAAAAGCATGTTATCATCATTTATATTTAAAATGGCCGAGTTCCCATTCCAGACTTATATTTGCAATAACTGAAGCTGTTCATAATGCAGTGTTAGAAAACCATGTTAATAAAAGGCAGACTATATGTTGTTAAGGCTGTGTTAAATTAGCAGGGTACTTAAGAAAAGCTTCAGCAGTTTTGGCGGCTGACGTCTTGGACTTTACACACAAACGAGGCAGGTTAGCTGCGCAAAGCCCAGTAGAGACATTCTCACTCAATCACAGCTCACTAACAGGCATCAGCCCTTCTGTTTACACAGCAACATTCTCACCTGGTCTGTGGCGTTTCCCTGCATCTGCTGGCTGGGAGACACTTGGCTTGCGTCCAGCCATCTTCCCTGCTGTGCCTCCGGGGTAGTGGAATATGACAGATGCTGAACACAAACCCTCCAACGCAGCTGCAGAGAAGAGCACGGCCATAATAAAACACTTACTTTCCTTTCTGTTTGCACTGACCAACAATAATTATATAACTATTCCATAACTGCTATGGAAAATACACACTCAAAGCAAGTAAAACTCATATAGCTGATTCCAGTATTGGTGATAGAGCTGAAGTCTATGTGACCCTATAGAGCATATTCAAATATTAAACATCAATATACTGGCCATCCCGCAGACTTACCACCCAGCCACAGGAAGTCATTAACCCCTCGGAGCAGCTCCACAGCCATGTGATAGTGGACAAGGGCATCCTGCAGCATGCTTGCCTGGAGACACAAGTCCCCAACATGCTTCCTCATCCGTCCTTGGCAGCGCTTCTTATAATGCCTAACAAATGCAGAAAAAAAAAAAGAGGGGGAAACATCAGAAAGAACAGCAGCCTGAAAAGACTACTCACAAATACTAATTTTATAAGTTTGGCTCTTAAATGTATTGCTGTTGGTGCAGATAGGGGAGGTATCTATGATTATTTATATTTTTAAAAAGTTCTGACAGTCTGCTTTTGTTATTTCATATATTAACGGGGTTCGAGGAAAGCAGACTGACGTGAATCTTATCTGTCGGCTGTATAGGAGATGCATGGGTTGGAAAGCACAAGCAAAGGAGAGCAACAGAACAAGGACAAGGAGCAAAGGAGGTAACCTAAGACCCTTTAGGCTGCACACAATAACATGGGAATTCAGGGAGGAGTAGCTTCACTGGGATACAGGGAAGAAAAAAAACACGAGCCCATTGTGCAACACATTTGAGCTTTATGAAAAACAGGAAAGGTTATGTGAAGACAACTGCGTGGATCAGTAGGTGATCACAGACTCAAGATGTAATGGAGCCATGGAGATAATTTTCTTAGCTTGGTAACGACAGGCAAGGATAGAAAAGTCTACACAAGGCTACCTCCAAACAGCAACAAAATTGATCTGACAGAAGTGAACTAAAATGAAAGGGTTTTTCTTAGGAATTTGTAAAATATTAAGTATTGGAATTAAATTGGATATGAATAAACAAATACCATTATCAAATTCAGGTGCACTGCTATTCCAAGTTGGAGGTAATGTATGCTCTCATGAATAAAGATGTGAAATCCATGCAGCCAGTGTCTCACTGCAGCTTCTAAAGCCAGACAAAGAAAATCCCAAACTGCACCTTCCCTTTCCAAAAATTCTCCTGAAGCAGGGACAATACTCAGTAGCATCTACGATGCCGAGTCCAAACTCCTCCTTTAAAAGGACCATTCCAGTGTTTCTCCACGTTGTTTTGCACTACATATAAATATTACTTACTTTCAATCCCCCAAAATGTGTTTGACAATACAAGGGAGTATTTGTCTAAAAAGTTAACTGCAGAGACTGAAAGCATGTTTGAGACCAGTAATCAATTATTCTGTTTATAAATGATGAAACATCCCTGTTCAAACTGAAAAAAGTGCACATATAGCAAATGCATTATATTATATACATTTTGTATTATTGTATTTTTTATATATAAATATATATATATATATATATATATATATATATTTCCCAAATATCAAATATGTATAAATCACCCCAAGCTTGCAGAATTTAACTGTATCAGTGAAACTAACATACAATAAATCTATTTTATTCTTTTTTTAAACTGGCACAAAAGTTTCAACATACAAATTTAACGAATTGGTGGCTGAAAAACATAATGTTAAAAAAAAAAAAAAAAAAAAAACGTGAAATTCATTCCTCATCAGCATCATCCCATCAGGGACAGTCTGTATTGTATTACAAAGCTATGTGACGTGCTCTCAGCTGTATTACAGTGGCAGATCCACTTAAAACAAGACAAATGGATGGATGGACAACAGACAGACGGACAGATACAGATGAATACATATATAGACAAATACATAATGTAGGTAGATACCAAAACCAAAACCGGGGGGAGAAACTGTGATTTAAAGGAGGCATCATTTGATGCAAAAACACAGAAAACACTGGAATGGCCCTTTAGCTCCATTCCCAATTACCAATGCAATGTACCAATGTAAGAATGTAAGTTGGTAGTTACTGGGCCTCTATGAACACTAGGTGGTCAACTGCATATACCTTTGCAGTTTACTGCAACAGTGTGAAGCGTAAGACTATGACATATTATCCAGAAACCATTACTGTGTGTGTTGGTATGCAAAAAACTGCAATGCTTCAAATTAGTTCCAATCTAATACTATGTCATGTATAATGTGATGTTTGTTTTTTAGCAGTTAATGTTACTGGTGTAGATGAGACTATTTTGCTAACAGTATTTGCACATGCCACAGCTTTGGTTATATTCATGACCTCTTAATTTAAAAAATGTTTTTTCACCTCACTTTTTGTTTAAAACTGAAACTTGTGGAGGAGTGATGAGTTTGGTACGGAGGTCTTGCTGTTTATTTCAGGGCAGAGCTAAAGCTGATGGGATCGGTATGGGTCAACTAAACCTATGGATCTACCATCTCACCTTTTCACACCCAACAATAAACTCACAGGACAGTATGAAAGAAAAGAAGAAAGAGAAATAAACCAATGTAAACAAACAAATGACTGTAGCAAAAATCAAGAGATTTTTCAGAAAAGAATTTCTGAGCAGGTGAGGCAAAGGTATTAAGCAACTTGACACACAAAACACAAAATACTGCTGTATATCACATTTACTGACTGCAGTGAACATTCAAGCAATCCTCTAAATGCTAAATTCATCTTAGTGCTTTTGAAAAGGGTGACAAGGTGCAGAAAACAACTCACCTACTATCCGTATCCAAACCCACAAAGTCCTTCTTCTCAAAGGGCACACAGAGCAGAGGGATCTTGTCACCTGATTTGTCTGTTGCCCGATCAAGCCGCTTGGACTCCAGAACAATAAAAATCGACTCCACAAAGTCCTCCACTCTCTTCTCCACATCAGAGCAGTTTTCAAAGCTGGGGTAGAAGGCCATATCTGTGCGCTGCTGCTCTGCAATCTCACCCTGCAGCCCAAATACCAACAACCTCGAGTCGTAGAGCGTAGAGCTGTACACCTCCTTCTGGCCGTGGAAGCGTTCGGCGGTCTGGGGCCACTCCTTGGCCGAGCTACAGGTGGTGATGGCAATGAGGCCAACCACTTTACGGTGTGTCTGGAAGTCACCCCACTCATTGTTTTCAGGCAAGTAGTGGTGGCGGTAGCGGATGTAGAGGAGACGCTGAGAGTCCCTGATGTTTACCTGGCTCACGCTGGCAATGCGTTTGTAGATCCTGAAGAACTGGTCCTCAGGTACAATGCCAACCGGCTGGACCACCACAAGCACTGTCTGGTGGTCCTCGGCACACTGCATGTAGTCTGGGACACTCATCTTCACATGTGCCTTCACTGGACAGAAAACAAACACCGAATAGAACAGGTCATATCCCCACTTCTTGTTTCATGTCTTATTATGGCAACTTCATATTTATCAATTTCTACGTTGCTTCAGCAGAAAATGGTTCCAATGGAGCTTCATGCTGTTTTGTGCACAGCTGCAAACAAGCGTTTGAGCAGCGCTTCGTTGTGAGAAAAGAAATCAGTGCAAGCAGACAGTGAATAAACAGTGAGCAGCTGTGGCAACTGGGCTATTTAAGTTGTGAGCCCTGAACGTGCTTTGTGCTGTGTGTGCTCAGGGAGACTTGTACTCCATAACAACCGGTATAGCGTTTGAATGAAAGGTGTGTGGGCAAAACGAGAAGGTGGACGCTAAAATGTCCAAAAGCGCCACAGGCAAAGCAACAGCTGCCGCTGTCCTCACCCACCTAGCTGGGCAGCTAATACAGCCGTCAAAGAAGACACAGGCTGTGAGACATCTGGTTCATGTTAGGAAAAAACAGCTTACTTGGAGCTACGATGCCGTCTCAAAGCGCATGGGTCAGCTAGCTTAGCTCAACTAGCTAACCAATGCATCTGCTACTGGTGACAGTGACAGTATAACAGCACTGACTGGAGTAAACAGCTCACTCGTTAAATATAAGTATAGTTATTCACAACGACGCGTTTCATTTATTACATTAACTTACGTTTCCTTAGCAGGTCCCTATCAAATCTCAGAGCTTCCTTCTTTGGACCAGCCTTTAACAACACTGGCTCCACACCAAAGCTTCCGGTAAATATTTCCAGAATAAAATCTTCACAGGGCTAATAAATGTGTCTATCTTCTGACATCATGAAGCTGGGAGACAGTAAATTAATTTATCATGTATTGTCTCTTTGTTTGTGTCTTTTCAGCTTGACGACAGTGTCCCATATTAACTACTTAATGTGTAGGCAACTATTTTCGAGCCTAAACACACTTTGGATGAAATTAATGTGTGAAAACAGCACAAAGAAAATATTCTCATATGGATACATATTCATAAGAATTTTTTTTTTGAAGGTTAGTTTAAGTGAAGCTAGATAAAACATCAGAAAGAAACAGACTGCGGGAATAATTATGAATGGATTTTTATTTTGAATTCAAAATCTGATTTCCCACTGCTGCTCCACTCGCGTCGTATTATTCTTCTTCTGCAGGTTCTGCAGGCAGATGTCTCATATGCTACAACAGCTCTGCCTAAAGAAGAAATTGGGTACTGCAACCTGAGCAAACCATGAGAATGATGCCCTGATCAAAATGTCAACTTCATAATTTCTTCATATCGTATCATAACGCTCTTGGTCCTCGCTCTTAACCTTTATAAGTTGGTTTGTTCAAAATGTGCATGTTGTGTCCCTGTAGACCGAGCTTTGAAGATCTCACCCATGTGTTTGAGGTGGCAATCACGATACTCCAGACTTACTGTTCCAATATTTTTGGAGGGGACTGTAAGGCCAATTCCTTTAGGTTTACTGTAGACTGAAAACATTTGGGTTTGACATCAGAAGATGAATATGAGACAAGAGATCAACATTTCTGCTTGTCTTTCCAGGTATTAACATCTGGATCTGATACCCAACTTAGAAGATTGTATTATCTGTAACAGAACACCAATTTCTTCATGTGAGCAAAAGTATTGGAACAGACATACTTAAAATAGAATAAAGTGAATAAGACTTAATATGTAGTAGCAAATCCTTTACTTGCAATAACTTCATCAAAGCTGTGACACACTGACATCACCAAACTTTTGCCTTTTGTGGTCCTTTGCCAGGTTTTCACCACAGCCTCTTTCAGTTGTTTGTTTTGGGGGTTACTCCCTTCAAAACCCAAATCTGAAACTGAGGGTAGACATTCATCACTATTTATTGTTTGAATAGTCAATATAATAGGACATACCTGGGTAATCCACCCGAAAAAAAGCTGGGATAGGCTCCTGCAGATCCCTGTGACCCTGGTTAAGGAATAAGCGGGTATAGAAAATGGATGGAGGGACATCTGGGCAACAAAACAAACCTGTCAGTCACATGTTTCAATACTTTGGCTCACCTGAAAACTTGGTATTCTGTTACAAATAATACAATCTTTTAAGTTGTGTGTCGCATTCAGATGTTAATACCTGGAAATAAAAGCTGAAATGTTGATCTCTTGTCTCATATTCATTTTTGACTGAACAGACTGTCCTATAAAATTCCACTACATGTGGAATGTGTTTCAAATAGTCAATGATTTGGGGTTAGATTTTACAGGTGAATAAAGATATCCAGACATGTAGATTCAACTCCATTTTATTTATTTTTTAACCCATAAATCACTTTTCACAATCTTCTTGGAAGACAACCACATTTTATTCCCTATTTTCTTCTTTATTGGCCAAGCATAATTGGTCCAAAAGCAAAGCAGGAGCTCAGAGAGACGTGGAATGTCTTCAACATGGTTCATAGTGAATATACATCAAAAACAGGCAAACATCCACAACCATCAGCTTACAAAACAGTGCACAAACATTGTGTGTGAAGGCTATCATTACTACGGATCCCAAACTGTAACAACACGATCATGGATGTGGGGGAGTTAACAGGTGGTCCAAATAAAAGAGGCAAACCATGTTGTCATCAATTTTAAAAAAAACAGGCGTGACCAACGCTTGAACCTTACAAATTAACTAGTATCTATCAATTGCATGAATGCAAACACTGCAAAAATAAGTAAAACCTTCATTTTTCCCATGTGGTGACTGTGTTCCCTAAGGCCAGTAAGACTGAGTCAGGTCAATCTCAACACAGCAGCTTTGACCAGCGTTCAGAATGAGGCAGGGTTTCAGTGCATAGTCACATTACTGCATCTTTATGCCTGGTACAATCAGCAAAACTGTAACATAAAACAGAGGAAGGTAGAGCTACGTGGTTGAAGTAGGGAGATTAACACCTTTTCAACTATGAAATGCTTCCTTCTACATGTGACAACGTTTTGCCCAAGTCAGTCAAGTTTCCAACAGTGAAATGAAGGTTTCAAGTTGTACAGTAAAAGTGTGGAAAACATAGAAGATGGCAGGTAAGTGCTAACACTACAGAGACTATCCACCTGCAAAAGCACGTAATAGATATATATTGGCACCAGATGTGATAATGAGAAACATGTTCATCCTCGCTAATGGATAAAAGCAGCCAACTGATTTATTTTGAAAGAGTCAACCAATCTTTTACTAATTTTGGCTCATTGGACACCATTATAACACATCTAAGACAGCATTTGGTTCCCAAATCCTGCATTTTTTTGAAATAAACTGGGATGTACCCATGATTTCAGGAAGACAGGTCATGAGCCAATCTGCCCAATGGAACACTAATTTCCACAGAAACGTTTAACCAGACACCAAAAGCAAAGTGTGTAAAACTAATCTCTTATATTTTACTTAATTAGATTAAAGATTGAAGATGTTTCTCAATGTTGAAAAAAATTAAATTTCAGCTGAGCCTTACTGACTTTTTCCTATGCATCCATTTTATTTGCTTCAGATTTCACTAACGTAATTTGATTTCACTTTTGTTAGATATTTCTGCAACCTAGCTGCAACAAAGTGGGTCCCTGTTTGGTTGGTATCATGTGCGTGGACAGTACACACGTCTGCCACCGGTTTCTGCCTACTCAGATCAACAGTTCGTGGCAGTAACAAATAGGCAGCACTGACTTTAAAAATACTGTGAACTAGAAGACATGGATGTAAACAATTCGAGATTTAAATGTTTGTGTTTGAAAAATGTAAGGAAGGAAATGTGATCAACACATCTTTCAGACATCTGTCCAAAAATACACTTTTGGTGTTCTGGTGGCATTATCAACCTTAAAATCAGCTCAGATAATTTTGGAACCAAACCTTTTTTCACATACACCATAAGCTAACCAATGGACCAAAATGACAAAAAGCTGTCTGTGCCAGAAAGACATCTTTAAGCTGCTATAATTCATCAGGAGGTTTTAGGACATCACAGTCCATGCTACTTCTGTGTGCGTCTGCATTCATGCAAAGTACAAATAATGTGCCACCATGGGAACTTAAAGGCTACAGAAAAAAAGACAACAAAGTAGTTAAGACTGAGTGATGATGGTGTGTTTGGTCAGCAGAGGATCAGGAAGATTGTGGGTTGAATGTTGTCATCGAGTGGATTAGTTTAATCTCCAGCAATCATGTGGCCTTGGCCAAGATTAGTCGACCTAATTACCGCACATTTAGACACCCCTTTGATTCCTAGTGGACTAGGAGCACTTACTAACACTAGACTGGAAAAAAATGAAAAAAGAACAGAAAACAGATTAAGACTTAGTGGGAATGTGTTTCTTCTGATGAGTTGAATACGAGATATTTGGCATTCTTCATTATGGCATTGAAAGTGAGTGGACACTGCCAGTGGTGCAGAGGGAGACTGCAGGGCCCCCCCCCCCGTAGGACACAGGGTGGGTGGGAAGGTGATTGGTGGGGGAGAACTGCACTCCACCCTCCTCACGCCAGTTTCAGAAACTGTTCCACTGTATCTGCTTCCACTGCCTCAGTAAGCATATCATAGTTCTGTGGGGAAGAAAACGCCATGAGTGGCAATCAGTAAACAGGAAAACACAGCAGTCTCAGACATTTATATTATAAAGTCAGGTTGCTTAAAAGTTATCTAATATTACTTTCAAATTGAGTTACAGGGTTTCCACAAAGACACCTGCAGCCTGTTTCCCCTTCTGTTTGTTAGTTCATGCAGACCTTAGTTTGAACATTGTGCTGCAATTTGCACTCCAGGCTGCACCGGGAAAGTTGGTTGCAACTTTTTATTAAGATGTAACTTCAGCACCTTCGCAGATAAAATAATAAAAATAAAATAAACTAATGTTGGAAGAGGTTTTTCCATGATGGGCTCTATCTTCTTTACATGTTAATCACACTGACATGTATACTCAGCACTGTGCTGTACTGCTAAGAGATATTTAAATACATGAAAGCACCATTGTGATTTTATGCATCT
Organism: Mastacembelus armatus; assembly: GCF_900324485.2. NCBI lineage: Eukaryota > Metazoa > Chordata > Actinopteri > Synbranchiformes > Mastacembelidae > Mastacembelus > Mastacembelus armatus. The sequence continues at coordinate 4,784,154 of NC_046643.1, read as the reverse complement.
TTCACTTAAGATGGAAATTGTCACTTGCATCTCTTGGCTGCTGTCACAGAAACGTAACTTTCAGCAGAACGGTAAGTAGGATGTGGTGTAAGAGAGACAAACATACATTGTATTACAGGTGAACTATTTAACATTAAACATAATAAAAGTATACGTCTTTTACTTTCTACTTTGAGATTTTACCCAGGTGCTGCACTAGACACATCTCTTTCTGTGACAGTGATTTACAGGCAACTTAGTTAAGCTGTAGTGCAAACAGATCAGTGTGAAACTAACTAGAAACCTAGTTAGTTTTGTGCCCCTTTGCCAAGGAATTCAGCTATAGCCCACATGCATGCAGCTGTTACAATGGATAATATATGTGACTCAGAATTAACTCAAGTATACAAACTTCACCCACGTTTGTATGCCAAGTATGCCCCAAACAGGCATATTCTTGGCATCATAGGCCACAATTCAGACAAATGTTCAGATATAAGAAATTTAGACAAACACATAAGGCAGCACAGCTATACAGTACATGCTAGCAACAAACGGACTGTCTTTAACCAAACAGTTGTCAAACTATGAGGGTATGGAACAGACAAATATTCACAAGTAACATAAACATTTCTGATTATCTGGGTCGAGTGTGTGTGCATTCCTCACCCCACAGTACTGGTCTTCATTAAAAAGCTGGGGAGGGGCTGCCCTGGGATCCCCTGCTTTGCTCCTCATTTCATCACGAAGCTCCCCGCCCTGAGAAATGTCGATGAGCTCATACTGGATGCTTTTACTGTCGAGGATCCGGATCACCTCTGCCTGCTGAGACTTCACCTAGAAAACAGCAGCTTCCATCAGTAATGTACTCTTCAGTGTAACCACTGGGAAACAGGCCGTCGCACCAACCTGGAGCACATTATCCGCATCTGTGTACAACTGTCACCACAACTTCACATCCTGCTTTTACTGACTATCTCTAAAAAGCTGCACTATATTGAGCTGAAGATTGACGGTTGTCATGCCATCAAGAGTTTTAGTCCGTGTCATGTATTGAACAAAATAGATGCCATGATTCCAGTACTTTGAGACAGTGGTTTTATGGAGCCTGTGGCTGATGATTAATAATAATGATTAATAGTACTGATGAGCAGACTGCTATATGTTTGAGCACCGGAGGAAGTTGGGGGGGGGGGGGGGGGGGGGCCCACACCTAACCCCAGCGCTAAACGGAAACACACAGGCTGCATTACACAAAATGAAAGTGTTGTAAGGCCAATGCTCCAGCCTGACACTGAAAGAGGAACTGCCTCTGCTCATTACATGAAACTGTGAAAGCAGAGCCAGCAAGTTAATACAACTAAATCTGAGAGCAATGTTTCTTAAATTCAAAATATGACTTACAGGTTTGTTATTTAAAACCCTTCAGGGAATACTGTGTGTACAATGCAGAACAACAAAGTCCACATTAGGAAATCACACAGTTTAAAATAGTCTTACTAAGTAACCACATATATTGACTGACATTAATTGACTGCTTATTGTACCAGACAGCTTTTATTTCACTAACCTTTCATACCGTGTTCTTGTTTGTAAAAAGCATTTCCGCCACAATTATGCTACAGGCCTGTACAGGGCGACCTAAAACTGCCATATTTTTACATGAAGTTTGGTGTACAGTCCCTGGCACAGACACAAATTAAACTATTCCGGCCAGTCTCATGTGGAAATGACACTATAACTGAGTTCGTGTTTAAAGTAAGTGAACGTCCATATTCCTGGGGGAGGTTTCTGCAAAAACAGCTAGCCAGACATGCCCGGTGAGGAAAACAAGCCCCTCTAACCAAGAGGTGGACTAATGTTATTGTGGCTCCTCTCTACGTTTACTACATTTCCCAATGATGCTTCCAGCCCAGTAATTCAGACATTACACCAGCGCCAGAAACGAGCAGGTAGCAGCACAGGCCCAGTGCTCGGTCAGTCACAGGCAGCAGTGACTGACAGGCTGCTGGGTGTGTCTGCAGAACCGACCGATGCCACCGCCGAAACACAGGCGGATAGTTAGTGAGGTACAGCCCGGTAACTCACCGTCCGTGAGGCAGTAACGGTGGTGTAGTACAGTTTGACTCCCATTGCTGCAGCTCCTTCCTCTCCCTTTGTGTTTCTGTAGCTTGTAGCTTTGTCAGACAAGCTGAAGACTCGTCATCAAAAGGGAAGGAAGTTCGGCGATACCGCTTTCAAAATAAAAGTCGACAGCTTATGATGTAGCTGCTTGAGGGTCCTGGGTTTTAAAATGATGTGATGCGTATTAAAGAATAAATGTCCATGTTTTAAGTGTCTATAAATATATAGTCAGATGTCTATTAGTATGTATATTGAAAGAGTTATTGCTGTGTAATTGGTTGCTGAGATGTTTCCTTCTGTCCACACTGGTCATGAATGCAATTCCCATGTAAGACAGGGGGCACTAAGTCCACACACAGTCTCTGTTTTGTTTAAGAATGACATCAAGCACATTTTAATTGAAAAACATCCATTGTGAATCACCCTTTGCATTGTGCTTTATTAGTACTCATTCATATAGTCCCAAAGTTAGACTACAGTTAATCAAACAACCAACTATTTGCAACATACTTATAATCAGACTTTGTTGGGCTCTTGGGTGTCATGCAGTCCCAGGGAAGTTGCCTACTTTGTCCATTTTATGTAATAGCCTTGCCTTGAGCAGATTAACTCTGTAAAATTATGTTTAAAATATTTTGGCAGAAAAATAAGGAGTACAGAAACAATTAGGTGATGTGCAGATTAATAACCTACATGACAAAAATAAGCATTACTGTTATTGTATCAACTGTTAATAAGCTTAGGCTTTATCCATGGACATCCTCTATGTAATGTTGGACACAACAGGAAATGATTTGTTGTACTATGGTAAAATTGACTCTACTCAGCCTGATACTCCAGACCACTGTTTGACTTGCAGTTTAAAGAGACAGTGCAAAGCTGTGTTCATATCTTCATTTGATGCTAATGATATTTGAATGTCTTAGTAATCAAGGATGCTCAAGGATGCTGCTGTCTTTCTTTTACTTTTCATGTCTTGCCATTTATTCCTTCTTCAGTCTTCTCATTGTATTTTTTTAATACATTTTTCCTCCACAGGCCTCACCTCCCTTTTCCGTTCCCCTCTACCTAATTTCCAGATACACACACGCACACACACACACACACACACAAAATCATACACTGTGGCCCCTACGCATCTCTCTCTCTCTCTCTCTCTGCCTGCTTCTCTTATAGGTAACCACATAACCTCAGTTAATTCAATGCACATGGCCATAGTTGTCTAGAGTTGTGTACATGTGTAGACGTGTAAAAACATCTCAGTGTGTTTGACAGACAGCTTTCTATCAGCTTTGTCATTGCAACTCATGGTAAAGTCTCACAGGCCATAGTCACAGTCAACAGCCGATATTAAAGCTGCCATTTGTTTCATTTGGTGATTCAATGATGTTATTTTTAAATGCTAAACAGTAATTAAAGATGAAATCCCACAGTATACTTGTAATTATAATCATCTATGACAATTTAGTTTGAGATGACATAACACTCAAACACTGACAAAGCAGCTGTGTGTTGTTCTTGCTGTATTGCTCTGTAATGACCATTTTGAGCCCCATTAAGTCTGATGAGCAGTGATTCAGAACGTATCACAGGGGGAGCAGCCTGGCCCATTCTGTGGTGAGTCAGACATGAGGAATTTGGCAGAGTCCAACAGTGCCACAGTTCGGCTGATTCAGGGTTTTAAGTGAGCGAGTGATCTGTGCAGTGTGGACCAGTACCCACCAGCACACAGCACAACTGGAGCCAGACTGCAGAAATAGCCAGGAGGGACATTGTAGTTATTATTATATCTGCTCATGACATCATATAACTCACAAGGCATGTGTTTACCTCAATTATACTGAGCTTCATCAACACTTCAGTGCAGCAGGATTGTATTTTTCACTTGGTGTAGAGAGCAAGCAATGCCCTGACTGGTACAGGAGATATCAAGGATGTCTTATATGTTTAAATAATGGGTCATGGATTTTGGTCAAAGTGATATACGGTGATATCATAGTAAGGAAACAAGAAACTTCAATGATGTCCAGCAACAGCAAATGTTAAATAATGAGTCAAATGTGGGGGACCAGAAGAATTAACACAAAATGAAAAAAATTAAATAAAATAAACATGGAAGCTATTCAGAGGGAGAAATTTAATGTCAGCAGCTACAAATGGAAATCATAATGCAGAAAAATCAATGAAAGACAAAGCAGAATATCTCTCCCTGTAAAACTCTGAATTATGTGTACCATGGATTAACGCTGCCTCATATCTTTGACACGGGTCAGCATATCATTTGATTGTTCAGATGCAGAATGACGGAGTGTTAATACATTAATAGAGAGGACAAGTTTCCCTTGAATCCAGTCTGTATTAGTCAGGTCTGTGTGTGAACATTTATGGAACTTTCCAGAACTGACAATTTCACTGCACATAACAACTGGCCAGCTGTGCAGAGGTGAGAGTCACCTGCAGTCAAACACAACAACTTGGGCTACTGAGGTACAATGTCTAAGACCCTGCATATTGTACCATTATCATAATATTGTAAACATTTTATCTAAGTATATCAAAATGTCTGTACTTCAACTATGAAGAAGATTTTTGCGAAATGCCAAAACCCCAACAGCCTGAGTCACTCCCAAAAATTCTAAAATAAATCCTGCACACTGTAGATGCTAAAGTGCCATGTGATCATCGTATAAAACTGATAATTCATCAGATCTAACTCTACATTACATAACTGTATCAGTACCATTCTTAGTGTATAGACACTGCCTAAATGCTGTAACTATATCTCTGTTTTGGCATCAGTGTGTAGAATTTGACTTTGATTAGGAGCACAAAGCACTAACCATATCTAGTAGTTTGAAAAGCTGATACTTTGAATTATTCAAAAATTCACAAAATACAGAGTAAGAGTCAAAATAGAAGCTCCTGATATAATACACATCCCTCTAGTAATCTGCAATTCATTTACATAGGACAAACCTGCAGCTAAAGTAATTAATTCCCTCTCTATCAGCGCCTGTGTGGAAGCAAAGGCAGGCTAATGCTTTTGCATGTAGTTCCTACAGTAACCAATATATTACTTGGACTTGGCTTTCAAGTTAAGCACTTGTTTAACTTTTCTCAGCATGAAGGCAGTAATTAGTGCACATACAACCAAAGTGAGCACATACAGACCCACAAAGAGAGCAGCCTCGCTGCTCCCATGCAGACGTGAGTACAGCTTCCTGCGGCCCATATAGTCGAGGTGGGAGGCATGAATTTGACTCAAAGTGCAGCAAGACAGGAAAATATGGAACACCTGATGACTCTGTCCCACAAAGTCACATCGTCCAGGGAAGCAGAGCTCCAGCATGGGGAAGGTGAAGAAGAAGGAACTGCTTAGAAAGAAAGCCACCTGGCCAAAGTGATAGCTAAGGGCTGGGTCACTGCTGGCTATGGACCAAAATAAGAGTCTCTTAACCACAGGACTGATGTCCCAGGCATAGGCGAGCGCTGAGGGCAGCACCTGACACACTTTACGTACCCAGGTCGGTTGGGTGTGGTTGCAGTATTTGCCGTAGCAGCATCCCAGGCAGGACAGACAACTGAGGATGGTAGCAACAGGCATGAAGATCCCATGTACATATCTGTGCAAGCTTTCATCCACAGCATAGTAAAAGTGAACTACAGCACTGCCATACTGATACTGTGCTACCCCAATGTAATCCAAGTAAAAGAATCCATAATGGCACAGTTCAGACTTCCCTCCCAGCATGTGAGCTGCTACGCTGAATGCTGAGTAGATCATGGAGGACAGGATGAGGATTAACAGGGGCCATGAGTGAGGATCATTGACAAAGTCCACAGTTTCTGCAAGCTGACACAGTTTAACCAGAAAAACCAAAAACGCCAGCAGGTGAGTCCATATGTTGATGGTCTCATTGTGGCGCTGGAACATCGACAAGAGGTAGTAGCGCCAGCTTTGGTTGAGTGGTCGGTAGCCAGTGTAGATGTGGCAGTCCCTGAAATAGTGGGGAACCTCAGTGTCTCGTACAGTGCCAGGCTTAGAGGGCGCAGCCTCAGTCAGCATCTGGGGAACCTGCCTGATCTGCTGCAGGCTGATGAACACTCGCCCGATTCTCTCCATCACAATGGTTGCCATAACTGTCAGTAGCTAAACTTGTTGCCACTTGTTGGTTCCTGCAGAGAAGATTATAATAATTAAAATCACATCAAGGTTGATGTGGTCCTCTGTCCTGTCCACACCCGTGTAAGTCTTTAAGTATGCAGGCTGCCTGTGCCTGGCTGTGCCTGGCTGCAGGGATGTACTGGTTGAGCATTAAAACAAAACCGCTGAATTAACAGGTCTTATGAGTTATGTCCTTCTAAAATCCATTATTATTAATTTTATTATTATTATTAATAGTAGTAGTAGTAGTAGTAGTAGTAGCAGCAGTAGCATTAGTAGTATTGCTTTTTGTTTGTTGTCAGTGGTAACAAATGAATTTCCCCTTCGGGAATCAATAAAATCAATCCAATCCCATAATAATCTGTCTCATATGTTTTTTCCACAGGTAAACCTAATTTAACTAACTAAAGCACATCAACTTGTATATATCTTTGAATATGTAAGCACTGATCATTTCCAAAGTGCAGAAAACAAGATGTCCCCTACATCCGCATGACTCCTATTCTCACATCACTTTTCTTGAAGTTGCTGATTAGACTGGGGTTATCATCAGGTGAGGTCACACATCATGTTAATGAGCTCAGAGCTTCACTTTACATGGATCATTCTGACCAGTACAATGTATTACAGGCACTGAAATCATCCTCATGGACATGACCAGTAACCCCAGTATAATCACAGTTCTATTAATATCTATTAAAATATGGTTCAACTTCACTTAGACCAGTTTATGCTGTCCCTTCCACCTCCAGCAGCAACAACATATAAATGGTGTGTACCTTAGAGACTGAATGTACATCAAGTAAAGTCCTCAATTTATCCAGTTCTGTTTCCTCTCCAAAGAAGAGCCTGCCTCTGCTTGAAATGAGGAGATGACTAATGTCACAGAGAGGTTATCAGCCTTTGGAGAAACGAACAGTCAGAAACCAGTGTTATCAGCCTTCCACCTCTAACACACTCACTTACACACAGAATGTGTAATTCATTAACTGTGTTTGCTGAGCAGATGACCACGAGAAATCCTCTTATTTGATGGAAGGAACCTAGAGTGTGCACGCTAAAGAGGGCTCCTGAGAGGGTTGAGTCAGAAACCATAGCACCCCTAGTCCACACCTAGTTGATTGGTTTGCATCATTTTCAGAGATTCATCCATCCATATTCCTTAACCAGGGTCACAGAGATCTGCTGGAGCCTATCCCAGCTCTCTTTGGGTGAAAGGCAGGGGTCCACCCTGGACAGGTCACCAGTCCATCACAGGGCCACATAGAGACAAACAACCTCACACACTCACACTCACTCCTATGGGCAATTTAGAGTCACCAATCAACCTGACATACATGTTTTTGGACTGTGGGAGGAAACCAGAGTACCTGGAGAAAACCCACACAAGCACAGGGAGAACATGCAGACTCCACACAGAAAGGCCCTTGATGGGTTTCAAACCAGGAACCTTGTTGCTGTGAGGCAACAGTGCTAACGACTAATCCACTGTAATTTCAGAGAAACAGTGGTCAAATGTCAGTCCTAGGACAACACCAACCTGTCCCTGCAGAAAATTACACTGCATATTTAACATGAAATGAAATGAAAAGCGGCTCTCTCGCTTTTTAAACCATCTTTAAAGACTTGGTTAACAACACACTGTGCTCAAGGCCCTCATCCAACCTTCCTGCACCTGAGACACCGTGGAAGTGGTGAAGTGGGTCGTGGAGAAGGTCTCACTGAGGTCCAAATACCACGTCCAGCATCGAACTGCCATCATCTTCTACCTCATCAACGCCACTCAGCCGACAGGTGCTACTGTCAAGGTGTGAAGGTAAAACCGAGCCACAGCCTGACCAAAAGAAGGACTAAATGATTGGAAGACCAATGCCTCTACCCCACAAAGCCACACGATACCTTCTCCGTGTCCACCCTCGTCTCCTTCACTGCTCAAATCACTTTTTCCTCCTCCGCCCACGGAAAGATTCAAGAGACTGAAGTCAGAGTAGAGTCAAGTTAACGTCGATCACACAGCCCGGAGGGGGCGGGATTGTGCCCCAAACATAAAAGAGTTGTTTATTCTCCGATTGACACAGGAATAGTGCGGAAATAATCAATCTCTGTATTACATCGATGGAAGAAAGTTGAGAAATACAATTAAATCTAAGTAATAATGAAATAATTGTGTACAGCAACAAGTTCGACACAAACTAGGAGTGGTAAAACAAAAGCATACACACAGTAAGTACCCGTAAGTACTTCAATGCTGCATTTCAGTTCAGTTTTGATGTATTTTTTGAGTAGGGCCATTCCCATTTGATGTTAACTTATAAAACCACCGCACTACAATATTGTGCTTTATTTAGCAGCCTCAGGTAGCTACTGCTTCATTTAACACAATCAACTAAAACATTATGAAGTCACATCTCCAGTGCAGCTGGACCATCGCAGCTGCAGGAATAAAGCTGCGTCAATGTGGCCTGTTTTATTTTGAAAACCGATACTAAAACGCTGGTGCGCCTGGAAGTTGAAACGCGCGGCGGCTCAGGGGCAAGAAGAGAAAGAAAATACCCAAAGACCACATCACATATATGAGCTGAGGTTTAGCTATAAGAAGTCTGCTGTCTGGGAGTGTCCATGGCAAACAAATGTTACTGTATAGTTGAAAAGAAATTACGCAAAACGACATTTCCACCACAGCAGCCATCTTGACTCACTTTGTTTCAGCAGCCGCACAAGAAAGAGGAAAGTAGCGGGAGACAGTATATTCATTCAGGTTTGCTGCAGGATTAGTGACAAATCTATGTGAAAACAGTTTGGGATTATAGGCAGATCTCACATTCAAATACTGGTGATATGAAGGAAGCTCCCACATGTAGGGTAACAAGTTCTCCCTTCATAGAAAGCATATTGGAGTGGGATTAAAATGGAAATACTGGACAACAAACACATGGATATCAAAGTAACAGTTTTTGGAAATATGCAAAAGCCCATCTGTCCTGATGTCTGGATGGTTGTTCGTGATAGTTTGAATTCTTTTAGCCCTGTGCAATAAAATACGAATGGCTGCAGGACATTGTTTCATATATTATTAAATCAGTTTTTCATAAAAGATCTGATGTTTTGTGGATCCACAGCAATAGTTACCTGTTCCATAATCTATTTGAATGAAGCAATAGTCGGGATTGGCCCTGGGGTTTGAGCCCTGCTGAAGATAAAAGGTCCAATGTGCTTACACATTTCCCAAGACTGAATTTTATCTACAGTACACATCTAGACATTTACAGTGACTGTGATAATTCACTTAAAAACACAATATATCAATGCAGTATTTTCACTGGAAAAAAAACTTTTTAAGCTTCTCATCACCACATGTTGGCGTTAGACACTGTAATAGAGCAGATATTTATTGCAACAAGATAAACATCTGTGGAAGGTAAAGTGGACATTTAGGCCGGGGGCTGGGAGGCGTGTGATGGTTAAGGTTGGGGTCAGAGAGGGAAACCAGAATGCCTGCCCAACTGTGTGCAGTTTTTGTGGGACTGACTGCACTCAGTTGTCTGCATATTTGTGTGTGCGCATAATGAAAGATAACAGGAAGAGGAGGGAAGTGTGACATCACTGATACGAAGGATCTCACCACTGAAATGACATCAGAAACTGCCAGTGAAAAGCAGTGAAAGCTGTTTCCCAGTTACTCACAAAGTGTTTGATGAGCAGCGGTTCTCTGTCCTTGAAAGCAAACACCACTAAAATCTATAATGTTACATCAAGTCATTTGCACACTGGGCAAATAAAAAAAATGTACAGTTTAGAAAAACTAATTGTTGAGACTCATTTCAAAAGTGAGAATCTCTGAGTGTTTTCTTTGTCCACCTCACCAGCACCTTTACTTCTCTGCTCAGGTTTAAATATAGATATGTCACATCTGTTAAACAAACATTAATTTCCTGAGTATGGTTTCACTCTGCCACCCCCTCTCTCTGTCTGTTTATCTCTCTTACAAATATATACAGACTTCCTGTTACTAACCACACTGACAACCCAACAATTTCATTCTCTGCCTCAGGTCTGTTTTTACTCTTTTACTGCCTTCATCTTCTTACATAAGCTGTTCACCTTCTACCTGATTTTCTCGCTTCTGTCTTGTTGCCTTATTTATTGCCTTTTAGTTCATTTTGACAAGAGATGTCCATGAGATGACCATGAACCTTCTTGCTATGAGGTGACAGTGTATTGCACTGCCCCACAATGTAAAAGTGCCCTTTAAAACATACAGATAAGATAAACTTCAGTGATCCTGCTCATTGAAGTGGGAGTATAACAGAGTTTAAAAAAAAAAAAACAGCAATATTTGATACAGACAAATAAAAAACAATATATATTATAAACATCAACTGCAGACTCAAAAAATGCTTGAAAAATGTACTAAATGTTATATACCCCTAAACATTATCTGATTAGAAAAGGCATTGAGACAAAAATAGCCACAAATAAGTGAGCATACATTAAAATTGTAACTTTAATTTGTGTTCAATCGGCACACAAAACTAGTGCCAAGTAGTAGTATGCTAGAATAGGGGAAATTGTTTTTTCATGGGCTGTATAATAATGCTGCAGTGTGTACTTACAATATGCATATGCAAGGAGGAGGGAGGTGCCTTGGAGCCCTAGTATTCCTGACTGAGGTTCTAGGTGGATCAGATCAGCACAGTCGGTTTATGTGTAATTCACCTGGAAGGTGTCCTGTAAAAGTCATGCACAGATTGACCTCTTTGATGACCTGTTTTCAAAGTGAGGGTTCCCATAAATCATGTCTGATGACTCCCCAATATATCCACAGAGGGGCAGTGTTTCCATGTGGAACCAGACATGGCAGATATACTTTACTAAGAAGATCATGTTGTGTCATTACTCTGATCAGGAAAAGCAGTTGATAAGATGTATTTTGTGAACACACATTTCATTCACTGTGATGAAGACATTTTTTAAATTTTTATAGGTTATGAGAGTTTATCTCACACATATGGCACATGTACCAAACCTCATATTATGCCCACAGCTCCAGAAACCCATCACAGTTACTGGTAACATGCCACATATATACTTCCATAAATTTAGTGGAAAGTATTGTGATAAATTGATTACATATAAATGTCTATGCACCATACAAAAACAATGTAAAACAGAAATAAGCAGTAATTTAGAGCTAGATTTTTACAAAGGCATTCTTTTGAAGTATAAGGCCTCAATATTAGGAAATTATGCAGGACCTGCACTTTTTTGAGCCTTTTCATTTCAGTTTTTATCCTACTGTGCAAATTCCCTAACACATTTTCAATTAAGGAAACAATCACAGACCAACTGTCACACTTACCATAAGTACTTTGGGCCTAGGGCCTGAGGGGCCACTTTGTTCAGCTGGGACTCCAGCTTCCATAAGATAACCTCTGGGTTAAGTTATAATGGCCTCACTCTTGTCCTCAGAGGTGTACCTTTTGAAGCTTAGAACAAAAAAATCTATATCACAATTTGCGCAAATGACATGAATTGATAGACTGATTCATTATCAGTTGCATTTGTGTGTGTAAAAATTGGCATTTCATGAAGTATCATGGAGTTTTTACAAAAAGTACCTGTCCCCTTTTTAACTGATGTTGTGTAACGTTGCTTCAGAACTGCTGTTCAGCTGTAAAGTTACTTTTCTTTGCATTTAAACTGGAAAAATAGAACTTTTTACTTTCTGGTAAATTCACATTTCCCACTGTGTTTCTAAATATATAGAGTATCATTTCAAGTCTTAGCTGAGTAATCACAGTCCAGGGAACTGAACAGGTAACTAGTGAACACTTGACATTTTACTTTTCAAACCTGTGAATGGAAAGGATAGCATGTCACAGTTACGGTTCCTAAAGCAGCACATCTTCTGGCCTAATTGGGCTGGATGGCTCAGGCAGCTATCGAGGCGGCATTTTGCCAGAGAATTCCCTCAGCTCCCTGATGATGAGCCCAGTGCGCCTTCGTTTATCAGTGTCTCCCTGCTTTTGCTGAGTAGTTTGTTTTTGCCCTTCGCACAATATATCACTTGTCACATCTAATGGGGACCAGTATAGAGTATACAGGACACCAGTAGATCCCATGGGTTCATCTTTCCTTCCATTTCCACCTTTGCCATATATAACTCCTCTGATAGCTGCAGCTCTCTACCTCTTCCATGAGAAGAGCTCTCTTTGTCCTGGTATGAAAACAAATGGGTGTCCTACAGTTAACTGTATAGATGTCCTGTTTTGAGGTATGATTAAATTTAGATAATAATGATGTACCACTGTAATACAGATGACACTGTGACTTAATTGTTGACAAAATGTTCAGTGATGCTCTACGGCCACAGAAATAACATTTTGTCTCTGTCACATCAGGGAACGATGTGACCTGATGACTGCATAGTCAAATTGTCAGTGCTGGGTTGTGGTGCCCTGTTTGAATACAGTGGGACAAAATGTCATAAAGATCAGGGTTAGGGCTGAAACTCATTATTTTTTTTATTGTTGAATCTGCGGATGATGTTTTTGATTAGTGATCCATTTGATTTGGTATGTTTTTACTAATCATATGTCAGTATAGAGAAATAAATGTCAATAAAAACTGACTGACAGCCACTGTGAAATAAGCAGATATCTTTTCTTGTCTCATCAACAGTCCAAACCAAAGCATCTTCACTTTACAATGACATGAGCCTGAGAAAAACAATAGATCCTTATATAAAAGAGTTGGAACCAGAGAACGTTTTTAATTGATTAATTAACTACTTGTTTCAGCTCTGTTAGTGACATGTTTGACCACAGTTAAATCTGCGTTAAAAAGTAAAAGTTTGTTGTGAGGCACCATCAGTTTTTGTGTACCGTATTTATTGTTTTATTTAGGGTAGTCCTGACTGACATTTGTAACAAAAGAAGTTACTGATTTTTATTTTTTGGAGAATTTTCACAGGTTGGCTGCATAATTGAAGACCTTGGATCCAGGTTTGCATCAAATGTTTCTACATTTTATTAAAACACCGAAGAAAGACAAAACTGAGCCAACAGCTTGAAGGAGCGCTTCAGAGGCTAAGTCGAAAACAACCAGGAACTAAATGCTTCCTTAAAATGATCTGCGTCACATGTCACACATTTGACCAAATGATTGTCAATGAAAGTGTGAAGGAGTGTGAAATGTAGTTTGGGCTGATACTGTTAGAGGAAACAGCTCACTTGTTTGACTACAATTTAATGGACTGATCTATTTTCTGGCCGGAAGCTGATGTTGTGGCACACAACTGTATCAAGCTAGACTCCGTAGAGGAGTTTTCCGGTTGCACCTTTTCAAGTAAAACCTGTATGAGCAACAACACTTTCATTACAGTGTATCCTAAACGCCATTGGGAAGTTTTCTGTCAGATTTTCTCTAGGTGTACAGATAACACCTAGTGCTTCACAAAAAATACTTGTACTGTACACGTCAAACCCTGTTTATATAATTAACATGCCGGAAGTGTTTTAATTTGAAGCCGCGCTAAGCCGTGGGCGCGTCGTGCTTGACGCGGCTCCTGAGTGGGACAAGTGAAGTTCATCTTACAGCTGGTGATGGCGGATGCTGTTGACAAAGACACCATGACGAATTACCACATAGCGTCTGAGAAAATTAACCCAGAGGCCAGTCGCTATCCGTACTGCATCGTGTGGACACCTATCCCCGTGCTGTCGTGAGTGTTGCTGTCGGGGCGGCTTTAAACCTCTGGACTGGGACGAAGAGCCAGCTTTAACTTACTAGCTTAGCCCGCTAGCACACAGACACAGACACAGACACACACACACACACACACACACACACACATACATACACACACATACACAAACATACACACACACACACACACCGTCCTGTTGCTGCTCTTCTCCCAGGACAGGCTGCAGTCATGCGGCCCTGCTGGTACCGGGAGGACAGTTACTGTTATATTTTAATCCTAATTATCTGTAAAAAGACCAGAATTATAAAGACAGTTAACACCAAGCAAACAAACAAATAAACACATACTGCAGAGTTGTATCGTCAGGAGCAAATCTGTTGCCAACATAATGTTTGCCAACTATTTTAATTCAGATGTTTTCAAAACTCACAGTGTCACAGTGATGCTTCTGGGTGAATTTAGTCAGTAGCGCTGGTTCTCAAAATGTGTGTGTATGGTAGAAACTAGATAAAGCCATACCTTATCCTTTATAATGCTGCACTCAATAGTCCTGTACCAGTTCAACAATATAACAGAGCCCTGTGTGAACGGCGTCCTGCTGCATGTTTCCAAGTTATGATCAGTGACAGATGTGTCTGTTTAGGTCCTAGAGGCAAGACAGCTGGGCTTGACACTGGGGGGTTACTGGTTTGATTTTCTGAGCCAGATGAGAAGGTATTTCAGGAAAAGGGGAACCTATCTCACATTATATGTGCGTTTGAGCCCTACTCTAACTGCTCTGGGTTTAGATATAGCACAGAGATGCTACTTTTATGACGGAACATGAACTTAGCATTTTTTGTTGTTTTTCAGATGGCTGCTTCCATTTGTTGGCCACATGGGAATCTGTACCTCCACTGGAGTCATCCGGGACTTTGCTGGACCTTACTTTGTCTCGGTGAGTAATGACTGTGTCACTGTGAGGTTTACACACTTTGGTGTTGACAAAATGCAGTCTATATTGTTTTTACTGCATGTAAAGAACATGCAGGCAGCATAAAACAGTGGCTGTACTGTAGCACAATAGATTGTTGTTGCTTAGAACATATTCCACTAGTGACTCTGTTTTACATCAGAATATTTTAAAACGTCCAAAGAAAGTTGCTATGAGTGTAACAATAGAAACATTCAGTGAGCCTAGATGAGTTAAAGAAACATGGGGACACAAATTATTGTTCCTACAAATAGGTTTGAAACAATATACGGCATAAAACATTTTCACTTTTTTGCAGGAAGACAACATGGCTTTTGGAAGACCAACCAAGTAATTTTTCCTTTTTTTTTTTTTTAAGTGAGCATGTTACTACAGAGAAATAGTAATAGAGCCGAACTTGTGCTACACAACAATACAGTTTGTTTTTTAACTACAGGTACTGGATGCTTGATGTTAGCAAAGTCTATGCCAGTGGCTCCAACGCCTGGGACACGGCAGTGCACGATGCTTCGGAGGAATATAAACACAGGATGGTAAATAAGTGGTTTTTTTGTGTCAGGTCTTATATTCATCTTTGGGTGAAGGAAACATTGGTAACAATTTGTAATAATCTTATTTTCTAAATAGCACAACCTCTGCTGTGACAACTGTCACTCTCATGTTGCCATGGCTCTGAATCTGATGCGATACGAAAACAGCACCTCATGGAACATGGTCAACCTCTGCCTCCTTGCTCTGATTCATGGAAAGCATGTCAGGTGAGAAGGGGTAGCATGTGCAGTCTGGGAAAATATCATATGCTATGTGTTAGACTGATGTGTGGGGAGGAATACTACATCAATGGCCCAGCTACAGCAAAGGTGGCTGACCTATAGAAGGCTGGGTGAATCCAGGCTGCAGAGGGGATTTAGCTGCATTTTTCAGTTCTCCTCATGCATGTCTTACAGAACAAATACACTTTTCTTTTAATCAATACAGCAGTCTACACAGGCTGGACAATGGCTCGCATTTCACGGGTCCTTTTAACAAAGCATCGTCATGAACTGAAGAGTATTTTTTTTGCTTCAAGTCTATTCTACATCCTGTGCAGACACAGATAGAGTACTTAAGCTGCTGCTCTGCTGATGTGCTACTTTTACTGTGCTGCATGTGTAGACACTATCTCAGAGTGAGAGTGAGAGAGAGAGAAAAAGAAAGACAGACAGAAAGAAGACCCCTGTGGACATTAGCTGCTGCAGTTACGGTTGTCTTGTGTGGTAAAGACTAGATAAGCAAGCATTAATAAGTTAAAGTAAATATCATTGTGATTACCATCTTCAGTCCAAAAGTGTCTGAATGCTGTTGACCTTAAAAGCAGTGTAATCGGCGCTGGTAGGCAAGGCTAAAGATTATATATGAGCTTTCTCAATGGGATCCTTGTGCATGATTTCAGCGATATTCCTTATGTTACAGGACACAAGAAAGAGCAGCCTGAAGTGTTAAGTGTATAAAGGACATTCCTCTAGAAGGCCGTTTACAGTTGTAGCATGGACTACACATCCTGTGACTCTAGGAAGATTGTTAGAAAAAAAGTACGGGTTTGATCATATAAGACAAAAGGCAACATTCACCATTTTCCTATGCTGCATCCATGTGGAAAACTACATCAGACATTGACAGCTTTGATACTCTACTCTAAAGACATTGTTAAAGTTATTGTGAAGTAAATTATGTTATGAAGTCAGTTACATAAACACTTTGAATTGAGACATTTTTACATACTGCCCAGGACTAAGGAGAAACTAAATATAAAGATACTTTCTTAAGATCTGTGTAACTAACTGCTCCAGCATGTACAGTTAGCTCTTTCCATTTGTACCAGCCTTCCAGCAGGGGTAATTGCGGTAGTAACCTGATAAAGTGTCATCAGGACATAGCATACTGAGACAGTTCTCATTGTTACAGCAGCCACAGGGCTACCAGTGGCTTGTATACTCAGGGCACTGAGTGGGAGGAAATTATAACAAAATTAGAGGAGCTTTCTGTTTTTACCCCATGTTGTACCCCTGTGCTTAATGTAATGTCGTGTTTTCTCACCTTAATTTTTCTGTCTCCTATCTGTGTGGCATCCCTACTTCATCCAGCTGTGTAGGCTTTCTGAAGACCTGGCTGCCTTTCCTGATGCTGATGGGCATCATCCTTACAGTGGCCCTGGCCCTTAATCTCCGGTGACCTGTGAGTCAGTTTAAGGACGCAGTGGAACCCCTGCAGGTCGGCTGTGTGGTTGACCTTTTACACAGCAAGGAGCAAATGTAACCGAGGATATACTCACCTCCAAGAGAATATTGAACAGGGAGTTCCAACACTGGCATACTAACTCACACTGGGTTTGTGGAAAGCAGGCAGCCTGTTACTGACATTACAGTGGTGACGCTGGGATACCCTGGAAATTCATTTATATTCAGTTATTTTGAGAGAAGGGACTGAACATTCCCCACCACCAATAAGACCAGAACCACACTAATACATTTATGGAGTATAATTCCTGAAAGGCCGACAGGAGATTTAAGGCTACAACCACCTGCAACATGTAGATACTGTGTAGCTGGAACATACAAAGTTGAGGGAAACACATCCATGCCTTGCTTTCAGAGTTTGACGACCCTATTTGGGGCGTTATGTGATAATTCAGTGCTTCCAGAGTGCCATTTATACTGGGGAGCACAAACATGTAATTAGATGCCTTTCTAGTGAATTTAGCGCATCTCATGCTTGAGCATCTTGAATATGCCAGGGCAGTTTGTATTTTCATGCATTTTTTTAAACTTGTCTTCATACGATATCACCTCAACAGGTTTACAATAAGTATTTTCATACCTTTTAACTATAGACAAACATTGCAGTGGTTGTAGCAACCTCAGTGAATGTGGCTGTGGAATACCTAGAGAAACCAACAGAGCAAAGCTCCTCCTCTGGTTGTCTATACCTGTGCCAAATGTAGGATGTGAGACCTTGAATATGTAACTTGTTCTTCAGTGGAACAGCTCATGGATGCCTCTGATCTTAGGGAACAAAAGCCTGTTAGAGCTATAAAAACTGATCTCATTAATTTGTTTATCCTGAGAGCTGTTGTGTTTGTAATTACTAATGTTGATTTTATGGAAGGAGCAAGAGTCTGCCTGAAAATGATCTTTCTAACAGATCCTTTATGTATTTTCAGTTTTGTAGTTTTTGTGACATGCTTTAAAAAAAAAAAAAAAAGTTAATTCCACATGATGGTTGGCACTTGAAATCCGTTGCCATGGCTGTGGTGAGTAGATTCAAATCCCCTCATTGTTTGCAATCGAACAGAAAAAAGTGTTGAGACCAGTCTTTGTCCACGGAGCTGCCAGAAGCAGCAGGTAGCCCGGATCCTCAGGTTTTTCACGCTCACCAAGCCCTGCTGAAGATACCCAGTTTCCCCCAGCACCTCACTAGCGTCACTCCTGCTGGTTTCCACCTCTGCAGATCAGACTGGAAGGTCGTTGTGAAATGTCAATGCTGTTTCACAAAGCTTTGATATGTAGTGGCCAACATCCTGCAATAATCCAAAGTAGATGTCTTTTAGGTGTGCGCTTATAAATTACAATCAGTTTTCTGTGGTAAGGGTGTAATGCTATGTAGGGCTAACACTGTTAGTTTTCTAAACTTTTCTCATGGGGCTTCCTCACCACAGATATTCTGTGGCCTCGTGCATTTCACCCATGTTGCCTGTAAATATTCAAACACACATTATACTGTATACCAGGTGCTCTTTATATACTTTTCAAACTTGATTGCGTACACTGCAATTTTATCCTCTGAATAATTTCCATTGTAGTTTTTGTTTTCTCTACGCCACTGTCACTATCATCTCTGCTTTGCATTGAAGCAGATCTGTGCCTGAATCAATGTGCGATTGTGTGTTCGTCATGCACACAGTGATTAGAGAGCATGTTATTGCATGCCAGCATGTGTGTATTGCATGCATGCAAGAATCTGAGAGAAAAGTTTGACTCATACTGTGGCTTCTTGATTTTTTTAATCTAATGGCAGCCAACTGTCGAATGATTAGTTTTGTATTGCCCCATATCTTTCTCTTAATCTCTTTTAAGTTTTGTGATTGCTGATAAACCATAATTACAGTAATAATAAATTAGACTCTAACATTCATTTAAATGCAATAGTCTGTAAACCTATGTACTTCCAGATTTATTTTGTCAAAGCATTAAAACAAGGAGACAAAAGAAAGAAACTGAGATTCTCTCAAGTTAAAATATTAAAAGTATCTATATATTGACAATATTTTAACCTTTTTACTGTGACACTTCAATGGTGTTTTTACTTTTAAAAAATGCCACTAGTGCTAAGAAGTAATTAGCTTTTGTTAAAATACATTTTGCATTTGTTTAAGCATGAAATCTGAAAATATGTCTAATGTCTAAGCTATAGTGACATTTTACATCTGAAATTGACCTGCATAAACAAACAGAAGAGTAAAAATCCCTTTGGTTTTCTGAAATTGTGCAAGATAATGAGAAATGGGACACAAGTTGTGTTTGTATGTAACTTTTCTTTAGTGAAACAGCTCATTTGTTAATTTTGTTTTATTAAAATGATATTAAGGAATAGCCTGTTGAGAACAACATAAAACTCACATTGCCATGTACTACTTTTGATACTGTATATCCAAATATATGCATATTTTAGGACCAGAGATAGAAATTGTGAAGATAAATAGTGGTGTGCATGAGCAAGAATGGAACATTCAATGGAGATCATTTGAATGGTTTTAGGTGTTGCCTGCTGCGTTGCCTTGTATCCAAGAGTCAGGTCCAGGAATGTGGAGACCAGAGATTTGGTCTGTCGACAAAAGACATTTGGGATGCTATTATCAGTGCCGCTGTTCATATATACTTACACCAGTCAGAAATTTCCCTCTTTGGTTTCTCAAATTCATAAAAGATATTTTATGCTGCACATCATATAGTCCACAGGGAATTTTAGGACTCCTTTAAATGACTGTGTGAACTCTGAATGTGTTTATGACTTATAGCTATAATACCAATAAAGATGTCTATTATTGTAGATTTGTGTGTGTGTCTGTGTGTGTGTGTGTTGGGAGGGGGGGAGTATTTATTTTCTAATCAAGGCTGTCAGCTCTTAAAGCTCTTTGACCATAAAAGACAACGTCCCTTCCTGCTCCTCATGTTGCTCCTCTTCTACAAAGCACTAATCATTAGATGCTTTCAGAATATACACTAGTGACGGGAAGCCGTCACAGCTTTGATGCTCTACTCTAAAGTCGCTAAAAGTCCCACTTGGTGGCCATTACCATGCAGAGCATCATGGTATTCAAGAACAGGGATCAAAGACTTTGCTGTCCGGACCCCAAGCAGTGCTCCCCCTTCTCTGCCGCACCACCTGGGTAGGTAGGAATGACCGGTGGCGTCCCATTCACCAAGCACCAGTGGTGAAGTTAAAGCACTCATTACATTTAGGAGCAATTTACACCGAAAAGCCTTTAAACCCAAATGTCACTGCTGTGTTTGTCTCGCTTATTGTAGAAAACAACGTGCGCAATTTTTTCATTTTTCTAATTCTCGGATCTACATTTAGCTTTAATATTGGCCTGAGAGACGGTGGACAGGATGAGGAAAACAAGAGTCGGAAGCGAAGCCACTTTCTCCTTCTCGTCCATCCCTCGTGTCTCAGTCTAGTCAAAGCTGAGAGAAAGATCTCAGGACAGGGTGCAGGCAGGAGAAGCCCCTCCCCGCAGATCATTGCACTAGTCGATGGTCCTTTAAAATTCACTGTTAGGGAAGAAGCGACGCCCCGCTTTGCACGGATAAGGATCAAACACCCCCTCTGATCAGCACGACCCCCGTTTTGTTCTTATGGAAATCAGACCCTGCCTCCCGGCCACACTTTCTGCAGGGATGCAAACTTGAAGCGCATACTTCGGCCGGATCACCACACGGTAATGATGTCTTGGAGGAGCTGATCGTTTTCGTCTGTCCGCATTTCTGTGTTTCTTTTCGGACTGTTTGCTGCCACTTGTGCCGACGCTAAACTTCCCAGCATGTTGGGTGTAGCGCAGCGCATTGTCTTCTGCACGCTCCTCGGCTCCGTTTACGCGTCGTGTCCTCCTCGTTGCGAGTGTTCAGAGGCGGCTCAAACGGTGAAGTGCGTCTCCAAAGACCTGCGGAGTATTCCGACTGGGATACCCGGATACACCAGGAATCTCTTCATTACTGGAAATCAAATCAGTCGAATCGGTCCGGAGTCATTTAAAGGTCTGGATAATGTGACCAATCTGTCTCTCAGTAATAACAGGTAAGACTCTCCTGCTCTTCTTGGCATGACTTTAATGCACTTTAATGGTGACAAATGAATCCTAAACATCCACGATAATACATTAATATGACACATTCACCTGAAGTGTAAAGAATTTGTCTTCTGGATGTCCCTTCAATCCAGGATTTCTGTGGTGGAATCCCACACTTTTGCTGGACTCCGCAGCCTTCGCTCTCTGGATTTGAGTAACAATCAGCTGGCCGTAATTCACCCCGAGGCCTTCACTGTGCTGAACCAGTCTCTGAGGGAGCTCAACTTGAGCCGAGCCCTCTACAACCACACATCAGTGATAGATTTGGCCACATCTCTTCGCTGGAGCTCCATGGGGACCCTGCAGGGACTGGACCTGTCTGACAACAGCCTCATCTATTTTCCCTCACGTATCTTCTCCCACCTAACCAGCTTGCGGCGGCTGCAGCTTTCCAACAACTCCCTGGTGGCCATCCACAACTCCACTTTCTTGGGTCTGGAACACCTGGAGGAGCTCGACCTGACCCTCAACGCGCTGAAGACATTGCCCGAGGAGGGTCTGCGAGAGCTGGACTCGCTGCCTGGGGCTGTGCTTCTACTGGGGGAAAATCCTTTCACATGCACATGCGGGATTGAACCTTTTGCTCTGTGGCTCAACAGATCACAGGGTCGCGTCAGAGATGCAGAGAGCCTCGTGTGCGCTTTCCCTGCCAGCATGAGAAACACATCCATGCTTGCTGTGGGCACGCTGACTCTGGGATGCCACCAGGGGCATGCAGGAGGGGACCTTGCTTTGCAGACCTCTTATGTATTTTTGGGTGTAGTCCTGGGCTTTATAGGCCTCATCTTCCTTTTTGTACTTTATCTCAACCGCAAGGGCATCAAGAAGCGGATCTACGACATGCGGGATGCCTGCAGGGAGGTGTGGGAGGGCTACCACTACCGCTTCGAGATTGACTCTGACCCAAGGTTATCACAGGTCTCCACAAATGTTGATGTGTGAGAGGACAATGTCCACTGGTGTCTTTTCTTATGAGTCTTTTCTAACGCATTTTCCAATAGAAAATTGTAAAAAAAAAAAAAAATGTACAGAATTGTCTGTAAATACATACATATATGTTAATCTTTCAGCCTTGTAGATAAAAGCATGCACTGCCCGTCTCTAACACAACCAATACGCTCTTTTTAAACACATTATCAAGAATTATTTGCTCTTGAGTCAAATGGACATGAATGACATAGAGGCAGTTTATTGATTGACATTTCTATCTTTGCCTGCTATTTATGTCTTTACAAAAAACACAAAAGTAAGTGCCTAAGGTCAGCCAGGTATTGCTTCCTGATTAAAACAAAATCATTTAGCTTGTAAAAAAAAAAAAAATCAACAAAACACTGCAATAAAATCCTGACACTATAAAAGCAAACCTCTGGGAATTCAAAGCACAGGCATTCATCTTTGAGCCGTTTCAAGCGCTTCGCTTCCTCCATCCTTCAGCTCCAGGGTGCCAGAGAGGAATTAAGCCTCCAAAAGTCTTACCAAAGCTCTCCTTAAAATCAACGCTCTGCTCCTCTTTTGCTATTAGAGTGGAAGTGGTGACAATTCAGCCCAGACCTGCGGAAATCTCTTAGCTCCCTCATTTTTCACATGAAATGTTGCTTTGTTTCAACTCCATGAGTTTTATTGTCAAAATGATGAGAACCAGTCCTGGGCTGAGGCCACTGAAAGCAATCTCCCTCCCTCCCTCCTAAAAGACAACAGCCGCTCTGCAGGCTCTTTGAAGGAAAAGTCTGGCTCTCCACATTTTTCTGTTTAGGGTTTTCTTCCAATGATAAGACACAGATGATTTTGAAACACTAGCTACATTGTTTCATTCAGCAGTTTGCTCTGACCAGTTATTTTCTAGGATTAATTTTTTAAAGTAACATGGAAAACCAGAGAAGTATGAGTTCTTAAGCTTTATACTTTGCACGTTTAAGCAGAATCAAATATACCGTACAGCGAATGAATCCTAAACAACACACGATAGTAAGTGTTGTCCCTGTTTCTCTAAATGGCTACAGGACAGAAACACATTTCTGTGGCCCTTTGATTCAACAAAGTAAGGCAAACACAAATGGATGGCATTCCTCAAAGTGTTTATTGCCCAAATGGCTCGCTATTTTCGTATGTGCAATGGGGGTGAAGGAGCCCTGGAGTTAACTGAAACAACCTCCCATTGTTTGAAGCCAAAGTAGCATCTTCATCCTATCAAGATGCTATCCAAGCTCTCCTGATAGCCATTCACAAATGTTTATAACATGGAGCTCTTTACTGCATGTGAATGACAAAATAAAGCCTTACCAAGTCATGATGTCTGTATACTGTCTACTGAAAATGTAATCTTGTGTGGTATGAAAACAGCAGAAATGAATGTATTCAAAATGTTCGGAATAAACTCTAGGTATCATTTCTCCAAGTTGCAGAACCACATTAAGCCAGGCATTGACTCACTGAGGAGAAAACAATTGAGGCTCATAGGCTGACACAAAGGGCGGCTCGGATGGCGAGACGCCTCAAATAAGCTTTGTTTTCCGTTGCAAAAAGACGCCTTGTGATACCCATTTGCTTTCTTTGTTCACAGACAGCCATTATGCCAGTGCGTAATAGGATTCTCTCATGATGACAAAGTTGAGTGCTCTGATCCAGCTATTGTTAAAGTGTCATCATTCTTAATAATTGCCTGTGGGAGAAAATCCGAGGAAAAGTTTTCATTTGCTATTACACAACATGTCACAACTAGGGCATTAAGCTGGCCACGGGTCACTGGTGTCAGTTGGCGGAGCAGAAAGAAGAAAGATTAGGGTCTGCATGTCATTACTTCCGATTTCACTTCCGGCTCATTGAAATGTGGATAAGGAGCTCTACCCTTTTTGTCTTTTATGAGACTGGCTATTTGAAAAATATAGGGTCTAGTTGCTGTAGGCTGTGCACGACTGTCTCAGCAGGAGGAGAAGGAAGAGAGGACTCCTACAAATCCATCCATTCTACATTACTCGCTGTGCAAGAGAGAAGCTTGTTAAAACCTGAAAAATTGCTCCAATTACTGTGTCCTTTCTAACTGTATGTTTCAAATAACTGATTAAAAGATCACATCTTTATTTCAACTTTGCTTGGCATGTCTTGTATTCCCACAAGCCATATACATCCCTGAGGTTTCTTTCCAGTAGGCAGTTTAAAAAAGTTTAACAGCTTTATGAGGCTGTACTCAGGGTTTTTTTTTTCTGAAAAATTCATATTTAAAGTATTTCTTTGCTGATTTGAAAATGCTCCTCCAGAGCACAGCAGCCTTTTTATTTTATTCATTTTCTGTATCTCGAATCATCTTGGTGCCATTACATGGGTTTTAATGGTCATGATAGGGAATATGCCTTAAAAGTGAAGCCCACATCTGTGAAGAATTGAATATGTTAAAAAGAGACCACAACAGTCAGCAGCAGATGACAGAGACAAAGTGGCATCTACACCCTCCACTGGGATGATATGACAAATATTGCTGTCATTCTTTCAACCAAGAACAGATGTCATCATTACATATGCCATCAGAAAATACTACATAGTCATCTTACATATTCTGCTTTCCGTTTGATTTATTTGCTTTTAAAATCAAACCAAACACAGAACAGTGAAACCAAGTCTAGTCTGCCCTTCCTTCCTTCGCCTTTTAACATCGGACTTATTTCTGAGATTATTGAAGTAATTTACCCAGTCATCAATCCATCATGACCAACCAGTCTGGCCAGTGAAGGTGACAACTGAACCACAAAAGTGGTTCCAGTGGGGTCCAACCTATTGTTCTGCTGTTCACTTGATCAATGTGAGTAATTGTGTGTGTCAATGGAGGCAAGCGAGGGAAGTTGGTCCAGCTGGTCCAGCTACCCATTAAAACCAACTGGCCTCCCATTGATCACTTTCATAAAGACTGGAGCTAAAAACAACCACAAACACACCAAAGCATATACACAGCATATAGAGCATTACAACTGAACTGTACTGAATCATCTTTGTCCATTAATGACTCGATTAATTAATAGAACTCAAAAGACAGCAGAAAACTGAAGCATGAACTATGATTGAAACGTGAAAATCATTCAAATCCCCAAAGTGCTTCTTGATTTCCAACTCTACAGTGCACCACAGGAGATGACAGCACATCTAGCATCAGAAGCCCTTAGTCACCTGCTGACATGGAAATGTGCAGAGTGACGGGTGTTTCCATGTCTAAAAATTGTTTTATACTTTGTTGAAAAATGGATAATGATCAGATGCTATGACATTCTGTCGAGGTTTCCTTACACAGAAAGTGAGAAGAATTCAAATTTCAGTTTGAGTTCAGCAGAAGTCACATTACAAGCAGATTTGATTTGAGGCAATATGTATAATCTATCAGTCCCACTTGAGCATGTTCACCATAGAGTTTCTACAGCATGTATATGTCCACATGTCATATTGGGATACTTTATGCTCTTGAAATTTAAACAAAATCTCTTGGTGCACAACCACAGTGGATCCCCACATCCGTGGAAAATAAGAAACAAATGCTCTCAGCAAAGTCCCGTCTCAAATGAAAACAGTCTCATGTAAAACACTCAACCGCAACAATGCAGCTTCCCTCTGAAGTCCTTATGACTTTGTCACCATTGATCTCTGAATTGACTACAACTGTAAACGAAGCAACAGCATGGCTCTGTTACCCCCACTCATCAACTTCTCCTTCTCTGGGCCCCTATGTTTCGAGCAGAGTGTGCCCTGAAGCCTTGTCGTGAGATCCGCTGTCTTGCAGCTGCCCATGTATCAGTCTCAATCCATGTGGGCTATCAGATGTTTTGTTTTGCTGTTGCTGTGGTTGTTTACAGGACTTATGAATTATGAAGTTTTCATCTTCCCTTTTTGCCTTAAGCCCCATAAAGCTGAGGCTTACTTCATATGCTGCAATTTAAAGACAAGTTAACAGTTCTTTCCTTTGTAATCTTGCACTTCTCAACCTTTCTCAACACAGAATTAAGATAAATTTGCAAAGTTGAAGAATAAGCTCAACTATTATTAATGTTTATCATCTGGTCCTCTCAGAAAAAAGGAACAAGGCCTATGTTGCTGGTATGATTTTAAGTGGCCTTGACCAGTTTCAAAGAAAGGGCAAGATGCTCATAACTCGAGCACTACTTCATCATCTGCTTCATACATCAATGAGCTGGGCTGAAATTGGCTAGAGAGCCGGGCAAATACAATAGCCTGGTTGGAAACAGGAGTCATTTCAACATGCTTGGGATCAGCCTTCCCTTCAGTAGACCCACAGTGGTTCATATACAATAATTTAATTTATTGCTGGCTATAGTTTTCCATTTTTATTTTCCAGTTACAGTGGTAGGTCTTTTATAAGAACCTAACAGGAGAACTGCAATAGGAATGTTTTAACTGCAGCTTCAGAACTATGTCAGCAGTGAACTGAAGTGCGGTCTCTCTGATGATGATGAATCCCCGAGCTGTGTGTGGAATGTGTTGGGTGTGAACTCTCCATAGGTAGTTTGCCCTCTCACCTTCCTGATGGGAGGAGACTTAGGATCATTATTATTACCTTCATTATTTCAAATGCTGGACCAGATGCCTGAGCAGGAGGGGGCCCAGCACACCCAACGGGAACGTGAGGTGCCTGATTGGTCAAAAGGAGAGGAACGGTTTGGAGGCCATGGGGTAGATTCTTCCGGAGAGGAGAGACCATCTGCTGACTGTCTCCCTCTGACTTTATATCTTGCAACAATAGACTTTGAAGAAAGGATGCTGCCCCTTTGAACAAGGAGATTCTGTTACATCAAATAATAAATGAAGAAACAAATAAATAAACAAATGAAAAGTTTTCATTTGATTCTGAAGTTGAAGTAGAGTAGGTTGTCTCCTCTTGAGAATCTCTAACCCCAGAAAATATTACTTTTGTTGGAGTTTCAGTTTTTCTAAAGGATTGTATAATTTTTACATTCACAGAAAACCTGAATTTTCTAGCACAGCAATCTAACAACTGCATGTAGAGGAAAATGTTCAAATGACTTTTGTAAAATTCTCTTAAAATAGCATAAAACCTGCAGGTAATTATCATTCAACTCAGCAGTCCCCCTCATCTCTGTGGAGCATTTTAATGTCTCATTGTTTTGATTTGCTGACTATATTTTAGTCCTTTGTGCCACAGAGCTCCATTGTTGTCTATGAATGAATTATTTATGTTTTTAATGAAAATGAGATCATCCACAAGGACAAAAGAAGTACCCAACTTTAATAAATAGTTCTCATTTACAGTTTGATTTACGTAACCCTTCCAGGTTTTATGTATTTTTTAAAAAAATCTGCATCCTATAAAGCTTGTGTCAAGATTATTTTTGCTGATTCCAGTGGAGGACATTCACTTGCTTTCTTGCTCAAATGGATGTTGATAGGCGTAATGGAAAGAATTCAGAAAGGGGAAAACTGTTCCTGAAAAAAAGTCTGTGCTATTTCCTTTGACAGGAAATTGTATCTTTGATCTAAGCCACCACACTCATCTGGTCATTGCATGCAAGGTGTCACTCTTTCCTACAGAAGAGAAGATTTGTGATGGCTGTTCTGGCTTGTTTGGATGCTCATGCCAATGGTAAACACAGGAGCACCTCAAAATGAAAAATAACCACCTGATTAAGGCACATACAGTACTTGCAAAAGTAGAACAGTGACATATTAATCTGCCGTCCACTTTTCATGCACTTTCATACATCATGCTTCCTCTGTCAGCAGGGGATTGTCATTAATGATGAACACTACTGACCAAGCACAGTTGGTCCTGATGTACTCCTGCCAGACTACCAGGGAGTGTGTCCTCTACCTGCCATAGTGTGTCTCTCTCCTACACTCGCACACTCAGTGTAAAGGGTGATTTTCCTGTGGAGCATACCACATGGTCACAGATCAGTCAGACACACAAACTTGTGTATTTTGCTTATCATTCAAATAAAGTTGGAATGTATGATGTAGAGACGTGGTATTGTTTTTTTTCAGTATTTGATTTATATTCTGTACACAAAAAGTGGAAGCACACTGAACTTTGTCATGGTTAACGTCGGCTGCATCATTACCGCAGTGGGTCTACTCAGCATCAGGGGGTACAGGAGGCATCATTAATAACGTTAACAAGGCCATCAAGACTAACATGATCTTTCTCAGGGTCAAACTTGATGCAGAGGGGGAAGATACCAGCAACCTACACAGCCAAGAAATAGTGTATATCCATGTGTGTGAAAAAGGCTTTTTGTGGCTTTCTGTGGTTTTCTGTTCTTTGCATACAAACAAAACAATTGAGCACAGAGCAGAGGAAGATGGGAGGGGGGGCAGACCTCCACTCCCAAAGACATGGGCAAGACAACAACAAACACCTGTACACAATTAGCTCATTAAGCAGTGATTAGATGCAGGCAGCAATAAATACTACCTCTGCCATGCACATATGTAGAGCAAGTAGCTTGAGGGCAGGTGGGCTACTGCTGTGTTAGCCAGGCTGCTGTTTTGGCATACAGAAATGGCTTGTGGAGTTCATTTGGGGTATGTTATTTGTAACTTTTTTTATTTGTTTGTTTGAAGTATGTGTTGTGCTACTGTTAATTATGTCTGTTTAGTTTCTGATCTTGATGTCTTGTTTTCTATGCAGGATCATGTTGGTTTGTTTGGTTCAAGCAGAGCATGTGTGCTGTTTATGGGCTACCCAAGGTGAGCACAACACAAGTGTGTCACTATCATTAAGCACTGTGATTTATTAGCTGTTGATACATGCTCCTGTTTTTCTTGCAGGCCAGAGCTCACAGAGGAGAAACGGCAACAGATATGTTGGCTTCTTACATCAGGGAAGTGGACTAAAAAGACTCTATGGCAGCCATCCCCAGAATCAATTCAGACAGGCCTCTGTTTCCACAGGTTCTGTTCAGAGCAGTAGCCTCAACACAGAAACTGTACTCAACATGGGTTATGGGCATGGACTCCCCAGTAGTGGTTACACACAGTCTCTTTCACTGCAAAAATCTCCCAGTGCTGATGTCAAAACATCAGTTTACTATGGACAAAAACGAGTCCCTCTCTCAACAAAGTGTTCTGGCCTATTCAGTGGAGAGGCTCTAGTGGAACACCAAAACTCTGGATGGATGCAAACGTCAGCCACTGCTCCTGGTAGAAGGGTGTCTTTGCGTCACAGGGCTGTAGCAGCTAAATTGTCCAGTTTGCCATCTGCTCAAAACCCCAGCCAGCTGCAGGCTGGAAAGCTATACCACCATGAACCTTTGGGAGAAAGTGTCGAGTCTTCTACAGAATTGCAGTACAAACAAAATGGTGTAATTACCTTGCATCCATACAAAGTCAATATTCCTCCAAGCAAGAGGTTGTCTTACACTGCTTCTGAGAAGAGCCCCAGCAGTATGATTTCTAACCAAGACTCCTGGAACAGAACTCCAATCCAGGGAGACTGTAACCTCCCTGCTTCTGGGCATGGCACAGCTCAGCACTTTGCTCCAACCAAGACCTATGGCATCCCTCAACGCTTTGGTGGCTACATTATCAGGCGACTGAAAAACCCTGCTGACCAGTCAGAAGTGAGTGTGCAAAAGCCACAGCAAACCTTCGTATTTCCTGCATGGCTGACAGCATCTGACAAAACACAGGGTTCAAGTAAGTGGGTTCGGATAAAGCTGCGTCAGTCCCTGGAAGGTGAGTTTGCCACTTTGTGCATTTTGTTTTTTGCCCCCCCCCCTTCTTTTTCCCGTTTGGTAAACTGTCTGATTTCTGACATCTTGGTCTTAACAGGTGCAGTACAATGAATAACTCCTGGATGAGCAACTGTTTTGAAATAAAAAAAAAAAAAAAAAAAAAAAAAAACAACTTGTGCCTTGACTCTTCTGTCCCAGTTATGTGGTGAGAGGTAAAAGCTGACACTTGGATGAACTACGAATGTGGACTTGGTGCCACCTAGTGTATAAAAGATGGAGTGCACTAAGGGAGGGGGGGGTGTTAATTTTAGTTTACAATATTGGTGATTCTGTTTTTCAAATAGTGTGAATAGTTAAAAGGGCACAGTGGCTGTTGTCATATCTAACTTGAGTTAAAACTACTCAAGCCAGCCACCTGCTTCACATGGAGGCCAAAAGGGGTGCTCTAATAGCCTAGTGGCCAGAGGAGGACACTGAACAGGACCAGTTTGTGCAATGTAGATTTGAGTCTAGTTTCTTACATTATTCACAGGTCTCCCCAATCCTTTAGCTGCTTCCTGTTTTGTCCTTTGTGTTCTGCTTGAATAAAATCCCCCAAAACAATAAGTGAAGTAGTTGCCAGATATAAGTGTATATAGGTTAGTATTGACATTTCTTAAACGATGTGTATTAAAACATGTCCTTGTATTAATGCCTTTCAGTTGCTTCTAAATCTGAAAAATAAACTAAATCCTGTTTTGTTAGATTTATGGTAAACTATGACAGGCATTAGCATAAAAACGTAAGATCACAGAGACGTTTATAATTTCTTTTAGGAAATAAATTTCATGCTAACAATGAATAGAGCCAAAAACATTGTCTAATTGCCACCGCCTTTATTTTACCTGACCTGTTTTTTTTTTTTTTTAAATAACCCACTGGTTATTTTCAGCAGGCTAACATGACGTCTGTTTCCCTTTACTCATTACAAACCTTAAAAAGGTGTACCCTTCTGGGCCGTTGTGACTTAATGTGCTGAGTCATTTTTCCACCATGTCTGATATCCCAGTGTGTGACACTTCGCAAAACTCGTGGGTGTTAATTTGACTTTGAGATATGAAAAGTTACGCGAAAAGAAGAAAAAAGCTTTAGAGGCAGATGCTGTGACATGCTTCAGATGAACAGATTATGTTTTTGGCGTGAAGAGAAGTTGCAGTTCCGCAGGCTCTGACAGCTCTAGCATAACGGTGAAGGATAGCGAGGCTGGGTCCAGCAGCGGGGGTGAGTGATGATGAACCTGGGCCTGTTGATGACGACCAACACCTCTCCCCTTCTCTACCGAGCCGAGGGACAAGGATGGCAATCAAACTGAACAGGTAAATTGGAATAAAATCAGTAGCAGCATTAGCTCGCGCTAGAAAGCTAGTTACTAATTTCAGTTATTATGGTAGTCAATATTAATTCAAAATAATGCTGAGAAATAAGCTCCTAACTCTAGAATGCAGTAAGAATAAATTAAAAATAATAAACCTTAATGAATTACATTGTTTTCATTTAAAAATGAGTAGCATTGGTTCCTTGTTGTATATTTATCCTCTACTTAATGACAGTTTTAGTGATACTCTAATTTGATCATTTGTGTGTTAAAGAGGAGAAAATGTAAATTTTCTATTAACATTTGTAGATTTCGTACCTATGACCACTGCAGATAGAACCAACACATCCTATTTAATATTTTATGAATATTAATATTATTTGCCTTTTTGCATTTTAGGGCCAGCTAACACTGTTCCAACTCATAGATTATCCTGTTTTTTAACTGCACCTATATAAAATAAAATTGCAAACAGCATTATTATTATTATTATTATTATTATTCATTCAGAATCAGGGAGATAGATTGAGCCAGAGTCAGGAAGCCACCTCCAGCTTTGATTTCTTCAAAGTACCAAAATCAGAACATCTAGAAATATTTTTCAAGTTCCACCCTTAACAAAATACTAGTAAAGCTTTGGCGCAAAAGGTTTTCTGCGGTAAAGATGGTACCAACAGAAGGTGGTTAATATACAGTGAGGAGAGCCATGCATTAAACAGGTTTGTTTGTAGGTATGACATTTACAAAGCCCACAGACACCAGCCCCTTTATATCTGGAATGGTAGACTGGAAGCATGTTCATCAAAGAACAGAAGAACATGAGAAGAGCAAAATGCACAGAGATTATGCTGAGGCATACTTTCTGAGGGCATCCAAAAGTAACATTGAGGGTTTGCTCATGGGGAGTCAGTTATCAGTTCACTGAGAACAAGTATGCAGGAGGAGGCAAGTGCTAGAACGAATCATTGATGTTATTAACGTCATTGGAAAAAGAGGGCTGAGTTACAGAGGCACTAAATCCGAAGCAGCATATACACCTTTGATGATAGCAGTCTTGACCATGGTAATTTTTTAGAGATGGTCATCCTCTTGGGAAAATATGACATTTGTATGAATGAGTATCTTGTTGAGTGTATTAAGAAAAGCCTGTGTCAAGAGAGGGAAGAGGTGCTCTGAGGTGCATTGTTGTCCAAAACTACTGTCAATAACATCATTACCACCATTCAGCAGACAATGCAAGCCACCATGGCTAGACAAACTGAGAAAGCAGGTATTTTTCTGTGCAGATTGACACAACACAAGACCAGTGTTCTGTTATTGTCAGATATGTCTTGATATGAGAGGCTTGTTGCAGTGGTGAAATGCGAAGCATCCACAGTGCAGTACTTTGTCCAGCTGTTGACTGATGTTCTGGAAAGGATGAAGCTAGACTGTAACAGTTGCATCAGCAATTCTACTGATGGAGCTGCTAGTATGCAGGGGAGGTATAAAGTTATAAAGGCTTCAGTGCCTTGCTTTCCTAATCACATGCATGTACAGCGTTATGCTCATGTGTTGAACTTGGTCTTGGCAGACACTACAGAGGACACTCTGCCTCCAAAAAGGATACAGAGGAAGAAAACTATGCCTGGAGAGATGGCTCAACATGAACCCTTTTCTAATGTAGAGAGTGCATACAGAATTGAGGTCCATAATTTGATTATGGATACAGTAATTGAAAGCCTACATCAACAGTTTCTGAGTAATGGCACTTTGTATGCCGACTTGGCTCTTCTGGACCCTAAAAACTTTGACCAGATTACGGCCAACACCAGTGATCATCCACAGACTGCACTTCAAGAACTAAGCAAATACTTGCTTAAGTTTGACAGTACAGCTACAGTGACCAATTTAAAAAGTGAGCTCTCAAGTCTGGCTGAACAGTGGCCTAGATTGAAACGATCAACATTCGATGAATACACTATCAGGACAACAGAGGATGTGCCTGAAGAAGACGATGGTGTGGAGATTGTGAACAAGAGCTAAACAAGAACAAGAGTAGGCTCAGGAGCTCTCCCACACAACAGCATCTAGAAGCTTTCATACTCATGGCTTCAGAAAGAAATGTTTTATTGGCCTTGGGTAGTGATCAGATCATAGATGGCATTGCTGAGAGAAGTGAGCAACTATGGAAATTGCTCACCTAATTAAAGGAAAAGAAGGTAGTCATTTTCAGATATAAGCTCTGCCTAACCCTACTTCTATGTTGTCTTGCATACTTGATTTCTTTACAGTAACAAACAATTTATAATAAATAATCACTAATCTGTTTTGTCTCCTTCACAGGAATCCTTTCATTATTGTTATATCTTACACTGCATCAAGATGATACCCCCTGACTAGCTAAAATATTGTCTTTATAGTTTTACATGTTGTTTGTCTTAATGTTCTTTCCTTTGTTTCTTTGTTTTACAAATATGACCGAATACTGTATATGTTCAGTGATACTTCAAATAAATGTTTAAATAGCATTTATTCTGCATTTCGTTAAGTGGTGTTAAAAATTTGTCTCCACATTAATGAGCCAATGTATTATGGTGTGGGCTGCTGTGGGCTAGGAAGTCCAGGGTTAATTTTTGGCCCCACACCGCCCCTGGTTGCCATTTAAATTTGTGCTCTGTGCTCTGTGTGTGTGTGTGTGCGTGTGTGTGGGGTGAGATGGTGCGGTTGATAGATTACCTGCACACCTGTGGCCATAGGATGTGATCATGGAGGTTAGATAGGGAAGACACACAGGTCTTCATCCGTGCGCGTGTGCGCATGTCTGCATGAGCTTTTGTGTTTAGTTGTTGCTATTTTTTTGTTTTTTTCCAGTTCTCGTTTTTTAATTCATTCAGTCAGCACCCTGCCGCTTGTAGGTGTTTTTAAGCTGTTCGTGTTAATAAAGTGATAAACGCATACCCTTGTTTTTTCACACCATGAGTTAGAAATGTCTTCCTATTCCCTCAAGTGGCTTTTTTTGGCAACTGGACAACCTCATTACTAAATTGATAGGATTATTTGGGCCAGACAAATTACGGAAGTCTCCTGGGAGAAATAACAAATCGGTAGGGGGCGGGCGACTGGTGTGAAATATTGGAGACTCGGGAAAACCGGGAGTGTTGACAGGTGTGGTCCTGGTTCTTTACCCAGGACGTTTTGACGTCATGACGTGTGCCCCTAACTCTTCCTGTTAGTTGTTTCGTCTCCATAGCAACATAAGCCGCAGACATGTCCTTTCCGCAAAACTTTTGGCGCCAAGTTGGACGAAACTGATGCACGTAAACCAGAAATAACAGCGTTTTCAAATGACAACTATGCTAATGTTTTTAAACCATTTAAACCAAATAACAATTTTCCACAGTGTCAACCAAACAGGTCACTCGCCTTTAGTTTTGAATTCAGCAGGTTTTTAGCCTCTAAAAATCTTCCAAAGTTGTTGTGGAGGTTAATTCATGAATGTAGTTACCTGTATGAGGGTTGTCCTGGGCTCCAGTCGGCAGCTCTTCCTCTATGGCAGGTGGACTGTTAGCTGACTGTGGACTGTTTCTCCTCTAGTTTGGATTTCTGATCTGTTTATCAGACATATACAAATGTTCTTCTTCAACAAGGTCCGTTCTTGTGGTGTTTGGACGCTTCACAGTGCTCAGTCTTCCAGCAGGCCAAACGCTGGAAAAGTGGCGCAAAGTACGAAAGGCGCGCACGTCGATTTGACCGCGCGACATCGTTCTGTTTCCATGACTTTTAATAATGCACGCGCCAAATATAAATTGGCGCGCATATAAATGATCCAATGTCTACTATTTTGATGGATGTAAATACAAAATCATACATGCCGTGCTATATAACAGGCCTATTCATATTGTAAGACCCATATCAATGCTCATGTTATTTTTAACACAGCTTTACTCAGATTGCATAGGCCTAATGTTGTTTTGTGATTCAGTTACATTTTTGTCTCGCCTCTTTACATTTCATATTTTCTCAGTTCTTTTGGGGGCTGCAGACGAGTTTTCACATCACGTTTGAGATAATAAGGCACCACTGTTAAACCACTGTTTTAACACAAAGTCTGTATTTCAAGCTGGTGCCTTAAGGTTTGAAAGATTGGGGGCATTTATCAGCCAAGAAGATTCTAAAATACTACCGAATTGCATTTTGGGGAATGTAGGAGCCAATGCTTTTGAAGCTCAGGTTCTGAGTTACCAGAGTCACTTGTTTTCTACTTGTGTCACACATACATTGAGTTGCAGGGGCATAATGTATTGTGCTGTTCTAACCAGAGGAGGGAGCCATACTTTCAGAATGAAGAAAGGAGCCCCAGAAAAACAGTATAATAGCACAGTGTATATGGTGAACCTGGATGTCAGTTGCTGTAACTATAATGTTGTGTGACATGAGACTGAACCTAGTAGGTGCAAATCTTGGCCATCACTAATAACTAATTCATGTTGAAATCAATGGGTTATTTGAGCAGTAGAATACTGACAACTCTCCAGTGCACACATTAGAAACATCCTGTGTTGTAAAACGCTGCCAGCACCAGACTACGCTGAAATCATTTCTAAACGAGAAGGGATGGGGTAGCTTTGGAAGATTTGTTAGGTGCTGGGTTGATGTGATTATAACGCCTCAAAAATCTCTTTAGAGGCACAGAAATCTTTGGTAGTGTGTGTTTACCAATGGCATGATTGTTTGTCATGGCTCTTGACAAAATCCATGACAGATGTCTTCCTAAGCAGGCTTCAGGTGTTGATTGAAATGAATTGAATGCACAGAATGTGGTGTTTGGCAATGTAAGCAGAACTGAGGCTATTTTAATGGTAACTCCAGTGTAGACCCTCTACTTAGTATGGACAAGGAGTACTGGACAGATGTGGCAGGTAGATTTCACTAATCATTTTGGGATGCAGCTGCAAATGTAGATTAAGAATATTTGTAACCAGGTCCACCACTTTTTGTTTGTCTCATACCTGAACACTAAACAGCTCCTTCCTCGAGTATACAGAGCTTCATGTCTATCAGGTACCAAACAAAAATGATTCAGAAGAGGACATTTCAACACCTGCAGCAGAAATTATTTTCTAACAACTACTGATTCAGAGTTTTTCATCACTACTGTAATTTCAGGCACGTCTGCCAACCGTGTTCTAGTGGATGTACCGATGCATTGAGCTAACTCTTAAGGACATCTCTCTCTTTTCACACTGTTTTCACAAGAACACACACAAAGGCTTTGTTAAGAAAAAGGCTTGTCTCCCTTTTGCTATTTTGAAGGAGTTTTTCATGACAGCATGTTTTTTTAAAGCATTATCGTAATTTTGAAGTTTGTACAACGAGTTTTGAGAAACTATACTTGTGCTGTTTTGCTGATGGAAACAGTTTTGCTATTGGTGCCATCTACTCTCCAAACCAGGTGTTCCTTTCTAAGAAAGCATCAAATAAATGGAGAAAAACTCTACTTTGACTTCAGTTTCATTCAGCTGTGTAAGTTGCTAAATAATTAACTGTCGAGTTGTTGCTCTTTAAGCATTTTCCCCACAACAGCCTTGCAAATACAGTATCAGTTAGTGCTGGCTGATTTAACTATTCTCCCTGTGCTTTATAAAGGCCTGTGCCATCGTGTCTTTAGCACCAAATGAGGTGTAGAGAGCACAATGGCAGCGGCAATAAAAACACCAGAATAAACTGCAGTCAAAGGAGCTTTGTAACAGAACTGACAGATACAAATTTAAGTAAGTTAACCCATGTTCCCTTTTATGTTCATATTATAAAATGTAAACTGTATATTTTATGCTTTGTCCAATTTTCTCTTAATGAATGAGGCACTCCACTGAATTACGACAAGTGTTCAGTGCAGTGGGACCATGTGTCATGTGGTGCTACAGGGTACTTAATGCCTTTTAAAAAACAATCCCATCATCTGAATCATCTCACACCGGGCCTGGGATCTAACACAAAGTCTGCATTACAAGCAGGAGGCATTTGCATTTGGAGACAGGGAAGGTCTAATAGGATATGATAGAGTTGTTTCATGGGAAATCCGTTGTTTCTGGAGCTTCAAACATACAAGAGACTAAAAATCAAGATACTGTAAAAAAATCTGTAATGTGAGTTCCCCAGCTTTACAATAGCACAGTACTAAATTGGTGGAGCACCCCTTTAAATAGCTTTCCTGCATGAAAAATGTTTTATAAATGCATATTTCTACCATCTAATACTTAATATTGTCATAGTTAACAAATACTCTGTAGAAACAGGTCTAAATCCTATCCGTATTCGTTGTTACTGCACTCACATCTTTTCCAGGAGATGTGCGTTTTGCCAAGTTAAAACTCCACAAAGTTAATGTTGTGAAAAGGAAGGGAGGGTTTTAGTTTGGATTACTTTGTTTTCATGTCTTGCTTCCAAAACATATCTTAATCTTAGTGAGACTTCCTGGATAAATAATGCTGAACTTAGTAAAACCACATCAACAGTTGGCAACCTTTGTTATTTGCCAACATTTAGCACATGCTGTGTTTTGTTTTTGTGGATGTTACTTTGTTTCTCTGCTGTTGACTACTAAGGGAATAAATATTTCAAAATTGTATTGGGGAAGAATTCTTCTTTTACTTTGTTGTAATTTCCTGCTCTTCAAATTAAACCTGTTTTCTATGAGCACTTACTTGAATTGACTTAAAAATCAATGTACCCAGAGTCAAAATGAAAAATCAAATGAAACAGAAACAATATTCTTGGGAGGGGAACTATCATTATCTGTATTTATCAAGCAGACTTCTGCCTGTACTCCATCACCAATGAACATGTGTGTGTGTAAAAATCAGCATGATCGAGGACAGCTGTGCAATATTAGGATCTGATGTCAAACAATAGATGGATGTATAAGCTGCATTGCATTTGCTAAGCAGCACACACCACAGAGCTAGGAGTGTTGTGTGTCTGCCAATGTGTAAATATAATCCATCAGCAAAACACAATGTGTGCTGCTTTAGATGTATCAGATTGTGCTTTTGCAAGTGTAGTGTAAACCAAATGAAAGATTCAGGACTTTGTTCACTGTCGCCTCAAGTATGCACTGAATAATAAATAAATGGACAGCAAACGTCTTACGAAGATTTAATGTACATTTATTCTTAACACGTGGAACATATAGTATAAAGATTTCATACTGAATAAATGATATTCATTAAGCCAAAAAAGGAAAAAAAGAGGAATTTACATCAAGTTTTAGCTACATCATCTGAAATACAAATATGTAGAATCCGCATCACTGGAAACAAAAATAAACAAAATAAACAATTAAAATGGTTTCTTCATCAAAGTCTAGTTTGTCATTAATGAAGGAGCTCAAATTGAACTTCTGACATGATTTTCGCTGTATTCTCTACACCCAGACCAGAGACAAACTGAATTTTGAAGTTGTGTTTGCTGGGGGTGGCATTGGACAGCAGCGAAACACCCCCCGCCCCCACCCCCACCCCAGGAGCATGATATGAGCCAAAGTAACAGAGGGTGGCGTACTTGATGCAGGGAAACTTGTAATCTTCAAAGGGTAAAAACAGTGAAGAGCAACAGAAGTTGAGAAAGAGAGAGAAGTGTAATGTACAACATCATATATACACTGCAGCTTGGACTGCATCTAGAGTTGAGGACCAGTCCTAAAGAGGTGACTTTTTAATATAAGGGTCAAGTCATACAATCAAGGGACAAAGAGAAGAGGTCGGGGTGTTGTAGGTTCACCATACTTTGGGGGGAAAGCCATTTCTCTCTCCACATTAACTAAAACTGTTTTTAAAAACTACAGTTTGCTGCCAGGCCAGCGTATCTCAGTGTGAAACAGTATTATTACAGTATGTTTACAGTTTTTAAGGTGTACAGTACAGAAAAATGTTCTACAATCTACTGCACAGGCCTCCCATGACAGATGTCTGTTCACAGCCAATAATGTGGTTCCTGTGGGGCTGAGTATATAGCATCCAAAGTTACAGCAATTATACCACACCACAGTCTGTGAGTCTATGTAGCCTCCAAACATGAACCATAATATTGTTTAGTCCGTGCTCTCTTCCCCAGCGAGCACATGTATCCCCCAAACTCACTGTAAACGAGACAGCAACTTTGGTTACAGTTTTTTTCTTTTTTTCTGGAGATTTTTCTTTTCAATAAAAAACACAAGTTCATTCCGCAGGGCAGCGCACTCTGTCCTATGCCTGGGTCCCAATCTACACTTTGCCAGTATCTTTCCTTTTCAGACGTTTAAAATCCACAGCCACTTCATGATATTCCTTCCTTTAGTGAGAAACAAGGGTAGAAAGACAGTGGAATCTGAGGTGTTTTTGCATAAATTAAAAAAAAAAGGACAATCAGTTTTACTCTCGTCAGTCACGCACAACAGACTCACACACAACAGATACACACACAAACAAAAGGGTGTGGGGAAACGGAAAGAGGCAGAGCTGAAACCTCTCCACGGCTGTCATGACTGGCCAATCAGAAAAAGTACGTCACAGATCACTTGGGACACCAGAGAGTTCATAAGTGGGGACACTGAGATGTCCAGTAGCCTCGACTCGTACAACGTGAATTCTGAGTGGTTTTCCTCTACCTTAGCCAGTGCATGCAGGGCCCGGGCTGCTCGCCGCATCATGTCCACGCTGGTGGGCTCAAACTGGGGTGCGCCCTGCATTTGTAACAGGGAGC
This sequence comes from Mastacembelus armatus, assembly GCF_900324485.2. Classification (NCBI taxonomy): domain Eukaryota; kingdom Metazoa; phylum Chordata; class Actinopteri; order Synbranchiformes; family Mastacembelidae; genus Mastacembelus; species Mastacembelus armatus. Next base: position 4,744,058 of record NC_046643.1, on the reverse strand, counting down.
TCTGGCTCTGCTGGTACTGTGTGGCAGCTAGGCTGTCCTCCAGGAAGCCCAGCAGGTTACCTATGCTGCCTTTCTGCACAGCGATAGCCCGTGCAGCCAGGCTGTCACCCTGTGCCAGATTAGCCAGCAGGACTACTGCCATTTCCCTGCAAACAGCCACCTTGCGATCACCGACCAGACGCACCAGTGAGCCGTAAAGCTTCTCCAAGCGGCTGAACGGTGGCGTTGCCAGAATGAGGTCAACGTTGTTGTCCTGGATGCTGAGCTTGCTGAGGGTCTCTAGGACTAGTCTCTGGGGGGATAGTGAGCCATGGGGCCCAACTGTGGGGAAGGGGTCCAGAGCTTCTGCTGAGGGGCAGACAGCCCAGTGGAGCAGGCCATCCAGCAGTGGCAGGCATATACTCTCTGAGTAGATGGAAAGGTCCAGCTGGCCTGAGATGTTTGCCAGAGTGACCAAGCAGTTCTCTCTTAACACCTCGAGGCAGTCCCACCACCACTCATCTCTCTCGCAGCTCACACCTTCATCTTCCTCTTCCTCCTTCTCATAAGTGACCGGTGCCTGTTTGCGTTCAGGGTGCCTGTGGTGGAGCAGCACCAGGCGGCCCAATAGCAGCAGCAGGCCTGGGTGTTTTGACATTTCCAGGTCGTTTCCAGGGACGAACGACAGGCTCCGCACTATGTTGGAAATGCAGATGCATCGCCGAGCTAGCGAGTCCTGCCAGTCTGACAGAGTGCACAGTGGCGTTTCGTCCTTGCTGTGAGGCTCATCTTCCAGGATCTTGACATTGCGGCGGCTCTGGAGGTCAGGGTTGATGCTAAACAGATACTTGCCATTTTCCTTCTGCTCCTCTGCACCTCCGCGAACTACTTCCTCTGTGACTGATCCTGGGCGGGCGGAAAGTACGTCATCGATGGTGGCAGTGACTGGTGCACCAATGGGAAGAGGAGACATCTTCTCTGCTGGAGACTTTTGAGATTCCGAAGAATGAGGCGGATGCTGCCGAGGCTTATCCTCCTTGTTGGACTTCGATTTCTCAGGATTTTCTGTTGCCATCTCAGGCACTGGGACCTTCTTGCGGCTCTCAGTGGCTGTTGGTGTGTGTTTCTGCTGCTTGATAAGGTCCATCCGGCTCTCAAAGTGGGTCTGGATGTGATCGGTAGTGTCACCACCACCAATGCTCCAGTGTATCAGGCCACTGTCAAAGCTCTGCCGCTGCCCAAGCTTGGAAGAGTGGTTCACCAGGAAGGGATTCTTCTTCCGTACAACCCGGATGGGGAGTTTATCAAACTTGCTAGCTTGCTTGGGCTTTTCTGAATGTAGGCTGGGGTCTGGGGGAGACCCTGAGGTAGAAGTACTGGGTTCCTTGACAGAAGACTCCCTTTCTTTCTCCTCTTCCTCATTCTTTGAAGATTTATCTTTCTGGGAGCTCTCCTCCTCCTGCTTCACTTGGACCAGTGAGGAGGTGTCGGGATTGGTCTTTGATTCCTCTACCACCTCATCCTCATCTTCTTCATCCGTGTCCATGTCCTCGTCCTCTGGCACTGGAATTTCATCATCAGAGTCCTCAGCAGCATTGGGGTCTATTAGGGTGCGTTGGCCAGGGTCGCCTACTTCGTACTCCTTCAAGATGCCAAAGATCTCGATGAGGCAGCGTCTGAAATACTCCACCAACAGCTCTAGCAATCCAGGCAGCTGTGAAACCAAAGAAGATAATCAGAATAACTACAAACTCACTACACACCACGGCGTGACAAGAAGCCTTGTGGAACGTACCTGACATAAGTTAAAAGTAGAAATGCTGTTGTCATCATACAGTAAAATGTTAATGGTGTCTAAGGCCCAGGTGCTTTCAGCTAGTAAGCCTGACTTCAGTGACATCATCACTCTCCAAGCCTCAGGAGTGCCTGTGAAAAGAAAAACACATGAACATCATCAGTTATTAAAGCTGTGAATGACAGATACTGTGGTTCACTTATCTGCACCGTCAGGTTTCATCTAACTGCCTAAGTACTTATTTCAACTATCCCAAATGAGCAGCCTCTGTTTTTCTAAAGGCTTCCATTGTGAGGCTTATCAAACAGCAAATTTAGGTCAAACAAACATAGGCTTTCTCAATAACCAGTAACATGCAGTTACACTTAATGTCTTCTGCAAAACTGCCTTCTAGTCTGATGTATAGTTAACATTTTACTGTGGTTAATAAATATGTTCAGTACATCTACATGTCATTTTGAATATATAGAGCTCTGAAATAAAAATCTACCAATGTCTTTCATTGTGAGCCGCCTGCGGGGCTTAAGGTGGGGTTGGGTGGCCTCAACAGAGCCTGGAGGGAAGGCCACATCTCGCCGGATCATGGGTTGCTGCACAGGGGCCTGGCCAATGTGGGAGGCGGGTACTGGAGGTCCAGCTTTCTGCACCTTAATGCCTGGATGCATGTAAGGGGGCTTGCTGGGTGACGTGCTGCTTTCCATGGGTCGTGGCATGGGTGCTGGACTTGACACCTGAGGAATGTGGTTCTGTGAATTCTGGTAGGTTGATGGCAGGGGTCTGGACATGGGAGGTCCAGAACCACCAGGGCCAAACGGTGGCTGCCGCTGGCTGACGTGACCCGGCCACTGACCCTCGTGGTTCATGCGTTGGTCTGATGGCATCATCTCCTCTGAGCGGTTAATGCCATGGTAGCCAGGACCCTGACCAGGTACTGGAGGTCCCTGTCGGTTAGGATAGTTAGGGTATCCCATCTCATTGCGGCCCTGCCATATTGGGCCTTGGGGGCCATCGGGAGCTGAAGGCATGGAACTTGCTATCATCTGTGGAGGCATTGGAGATTGGGAGGTGGGGCCTGCAGTTGCCGGTCCTCTGTCCCGGCCAAAGGGGAAGGGGAACTGATTCTGTGGGCCTGGTGGTCTGCGGTCACCTCCAGGGTACGCATTATATTGGTTATACATGTCTTGCTGGCCCTGGGGCCCTGAAGACTGGGGTCCTGGCTGCTGCTGACCACTGTAGGGGACGTTGTACATTTCTCCCTCATGGCGTTTGGCAGGTGGTCCATACCCTCCATCTACAGGACGCTTGTAGTTCTGTTAGCAGACAACATTCAACATTATACTTGACAACTCAGTATCACTTAGCAAATTAAATATTTTGGCTTTATTTGAAATTCATTGTAAAAACGCAGACAAGAAACATGCTGAAATAAATAAATAGAGGAAATATAACATGCAAAAAAGTAAACTGTCCTGTAACCATTCAGCAACTAGGACTCACTTTATACTATAATTTTAAAATAAATTTGTGCTGACATATGCCAGTGCAGATAGGGCATTTATTAGATATATAATGAATACAGTATCTTAAATCAGGAAAATGTGAAGTGGAATCACAGTGCAACAAGAACACATGCAAACAATCAATGTAATATTCTCACCGGTTGCTGTGTTGGATACATTCCTGGCTGCTGATTTGTGTACGGGCCACCAGGGGGAGCTCCTTGGCCAGGGTATTGATTTGTATAGGAGTCATGCCTGAAAACAATAAGACAAAGTTCACACCATTTCATTTTTTCTTTCAGTAAGTGCACAGACAGTTTTAACATAAAATGCAAAGCTGATTGTCCTTCAGTCTTCTAACATGATCACAGTGGCAAATATCTTAAGATAAATATCTTTCTCCTAACACAGACCAATAGTCGTAGTGAATAGCACTGACCGTTGTTGTGGTGGAGGGCGGCTGGGTGAGTACATCCCTGTGTCGGCTCCAGAAGGCATCATGTTGGGCTGAGGAGCTCCTGGTCCCATGCTGCCGTCAGGGCCCATCCCCGGCTCCTGTCTGTAAACCCAAACAACCATCATTCAACAGTTAATTTTAATTAACAGGATACAAAAAGGGCAAATAATATAGTCTATAGTCACACACTTTCTAATTACAAAATCATTCTGACCACTTGGGTAATAATGCTGCATGTTTACCTTCGGTCGTATCCGTAAGGGTACTGTTGCCTCTGGCCCATCTGCATGTTGCCCATAGGACCTGGTGGGCCTCTGTTATACTGTTCTCCCATCCCACTGTTGGGGCCTGGTGGCATGAACTGCTCTCCAGCTTTAAAAGAATAGGAAAGCACATTTTGAGTTCCAACTGCTGCACAATATCTGCAGCAGCTGATCTGGTGGTTTGGGTTGCACTCACCTTTCCTCATGCCACCAAAGGGGTCCTTGGTGGATTCATAGGGACCCATCCGACCCATCATTTCTGGACCAACCATCCCAGGCTGGTAGCCCTGAGAGTTAGGAGTCATGGCATTTCTTCTGGAAAACGCTGGGTCTCCGCCATCAGCAAAAGGATCCTGCAGATTCACACTACTCCTACAGACGGGAAAGAGCCTTGTTAGTGAAATGTTGGATTCTTATTATATATACTTGTTTTGAATGTATTGGTGTCTTCCCTCACCTAACAATAACTGGGTGCTTTTTCCAACCATACATTTAAATCTATGAGGAACTATGTGCAGTTTATTTTATTATTATACTACTCTTTAGCAGTTAACGTTGCTGTTGATTGTGTGCATATTTTAACACGACTTAGTGCTGCATAACTTAAAAACCTAATTTTCTCTTTGTTGTATTTTATTTCTACTTCCATCAGTAAAGTTTCAAAATTGCCACATTCATTTCATTGTAATAACTTCTGATATTGTGAACATAGTATTATGGCTTCTAACTAGTACCTGACACCAGGCATTGGAGGCATTTGTGTGTGGGGGGTGGACGCCGGGGTGGGGGGCTTCAGGTCCCCCCCCTCTGCCATTGAACTGCTGGTGGACTGAGGAGTTTGGGGTCCTTGCAGAGATCCAGAACCAGCTGCAAAACAAGGACATACTCACTGATCACTGGGAAATAACTATCAAGTCACCCCAGGAATAAAGATGAGAGTTGGTAGGTGACAGTGAGGTGCGACAGTCTTGTGTTTAGGTTTTGAGCACTGCTGGGAGCTTTTGGGAACACATGCTGCATTTGGCATTCCTAAATGCCATTAAGAAATTCCTGAGCACTGTACAGGGGAACACAGATTGCATTGAACTGACTTTTGGCTTTTGAGTGCACAGCCAGCAAAAATGTTCAATCCACTGGCTCATCACAACATGTAAGCCCTCTGCCCTCACTTGCCATCATGCCGTCGCTACCACCAGCTGAGGGAGGGGGTTTCAGAGCCACCAGGAAACAGCGCAGTAAACCCTGACTCTGACAGATTACTGCCTGGCCTGTAGAGACAGGAGATGGCTCGTTGTGTAAGTGTGCATGACAGTGCATGATGATTTGTTTGTGTTGTGTGTGTAGAAGATAGTAGCACTCATCCTAAACTTCAGCTCAGGACTTCTCACTATTAGCACAGTCTGATGACTCACAGGTTTTCATTCATTAAACTGGCACGCACACGCACGCACACACACACACACACACACACACACACACACACACCAGGGTCACTGGCAGGTCACATTTATTCACATTTTCTCACATCAACCTCTCGCCTCTGTAGTTCTCACAACACAGACACACATTAACTGGCTCCCCTCCCCCTCCTCCCTCTGGGCAGGGATTTCCCTCTACTACAGATGAAGGGAGGAAGGGGGAGGGGGTTAAGGACAGGATTTTGTGTAGCATGGTAGAAACGGAGCAAGTCAAAGAGAGAACTGTGTGACACACACACACACACACACACACACACACATAAACCTCTTCCCCCATTCATCATTTCTGGCTCAGTAATAATCTCCAGGGAGTGTTGCCTTGCCTCTGTAGCCCTGGGCCAGGCACCAGGCAGCGAGGACACACTACTGACGGGGCATCGCTAACGCCAAATAAACCTCCTGCCCCATGCCCCCGCCCCTTCCCAGCTCTTCTTCCGTACTAACTAGAAGGCTGATGCCAGCTGACAAGCACCCTGATGCCTCCTGTAACAACACCCCAGCGCTGACTCAGTGCCCCGTGTCTGACAGCCTGGGTCTCCTCCAGACTGAAGCAGCACATGGCTGCTCCTGGTGTTGCTGATTCTGGCAGCTACAACAGGAGTCCCTCCAAAACAAACAGTTTCCAGGTGACAATGTGGTCCCGAGACACCCCCAACTTTTACATAACATTCAGAGTTCATTGAAAGATTTGGCACACTAGTTGTGTCACTGCATGCACAAAAACCAGTGTGGGAGTGGAGTCTGAAAAGTCAAGTCTTTCAATCATGTTCTGTGCAAATGCCAGGGAGTATTCCCCCAGGAGATGTGCTTGTGGAACTGTCCAAAGGGTGCCGTGCACCTCTGTGACTTCGAGCTACACTACTGTCATTTACAGTTGCTCCAGTATACACCAAACAGCAGTGATTTATGGAAGGAGGCAGCCAAATACAAGAGATGACAAACAATCATCTATGAATGGCTTTTAACACTGTAATCAATAAGATACTATAAAATAGACTCCTTTATAGGCAGATGGTGTAAGGAAAACAAAGCAAGGAGGATGTGATGAATCACATAAAAACAAAACTTCACCCAAGGGAAAAATACAATAATCTTTCATTCATTTAATATGAGTGCAATTTAATTCAGAGGTTGAAACAAATGGTGATGAGGTACAGGAGGATGCCATTGCTCACCTGGGCTGGGAGGCTGGATCTTTGCTTGGTTCTTTTTGGTGTCCGTATTAAAGAAGTCCGGGGGTGGGTCCTCGCCACGCTCAATCTTGCACTCGAAGGCATACAAACACTGGATGTACTGTTTCTTGAGCGAACTGGCTGCGCTGCTCGACGTGCCCACGTTCAGGTTGGTGGCCAGCTCCCTCCACTTCTTGTTCTTGTTCACCTGGTGGGCGATAGCAGAAGGAGTAGGCTCAGAAAGCTGCACACAATAGCCTAACAAGAGTTTCAAATTAGCCTGCTTTGATTTATGATATTCACATCAGATTCAGGCTTACCTGGGTGAGGCCACCTATCTCCTTGACGGAGATGTAGAGTCTGAAGAGATCAAGAGGCTTACGGCCCACAGCAGGCAGGTTATTCATGCCCATGGCCTTCTCCTCAGCAAAGGCCAGGTATCGGTCCACCCACAGCTTCCTCTCTGGCTCTGGACCAAGTTCGTACAAACGCGTAATCTTCTCGTTGGTGATGGTGGAAGAACTTGACTTCTGAAGGACAGATGATTAAAGGGAATCATGAGATGGAAAAAAGGACTATATTTTGCAATAATAAATCCACATGATTAATTTCTTACTTTCACCTTTTTGGATTCAGGCTTGGGAGTCCCATCCACTTTGTTGTTCATCTTCTGGGCAGGGTTCATTTTGTCCATGCCAAACTCAGAACTAGGAGCCATTCCTGGGTGTTTAAGATTAATAAGAGGTATAAAATTAAAGCATTACCAGTGTACAAAACCAATTTAGGGACAAGATTTCCAGCTGACTCACCAGGGGTGTTGTTGGCCATGTTCGTCCCCATTGGGTATGGTCCTGGTCCTCCCTGGTTCATCATACCATGCATGCTGCCAGGGCCGTATGGAGAGCCTGCTCCCATCATGCCCTGGGACATGTTGGGGTAGCCAGGTGGCCTAGAGAAAAGAATGCTTGTTTAAAAGGAACACTGGGAAAGCTGAGACAAAATTAACAGATAAAACACAATCACCATGACAAAGAAATTTCAATTTACAGCTCTGTCATCATTTAATGCCTTGCTGTTTTATGCTGTGACCAATCCTAGTCTTGTGTTCACTGGATTCAGCTCATTCTGCAGGAAACATCAATTTACGTCAGTACTGCCAAGCCCACGAGTATCTCTCTGTAGGCTGAGCTGGCGTCCTCACTGAGGAAGGATGTGATTCACTGTTCACAGAGACCGTCTCCATCTCTCCAATTTTCTCTCACAGATAAGTGCTTGGTCTACTGCCATCTACTCTGTTGCATACCCAGGCACCAAACACACAACAGACCGGTGTGTGCATGTGGGAGGAACCAATCGTTTTTTTATGGTCACACAACCATCATTTAAGCAAGGACACACACAAACACACATTCAGTTAAAGGGTGAAAAACACTCTACAAGTTTAAGAGTCTTAATAGAAATAGCTGTACGACCCTCAAGAGTCAAGCGCACCCTCATGACTCACTGAGGTTGTGAGCACTCACCTGTTGTGTATGGAGTTAGTTGGCCCATGGTGCATGGAGGGGCCACCATCCTTCCTGTTCATGCCTGGAGGGGGACACATCCCAGAGCCGACTTGAGGGGGCATACCACCCATGTTCGAGCCCATCCCAGGACCGTAGGGTCGCGTACCCATCTGCCCCGGGCCTATTCTGCCAGGTGGAATGCTTCCATAAGGAGTCCCGCTGCCCTGACCAGGCATAGGGTTCATTGAACCACCCATACCAGGACCACTGGGGTAGTTGGCGTTAGGCATCCCTGTGTAGCCTGGCTGCCTGGGGTAACCTGGAAGGATCACAGTCGGGCAGAATGTAGCTTTTAGCCTGCTACTTACAATCATTTGATGGTGTTTTATGGCATCCTGATGTGTTTTTAAACTAAAATACATTCTAAACAGAAACATGTGGAAGAACTTCTACTTATATCTCCCTGATGAGATAAAGAGTTTCAGTCAGAGGTCCAGCTCTAAATTTACCTCTGTTCTGACAGGCAGTCTGACGAAGCAGGCTTTATCTGGCACTCGCTGTTCACTGCTATGAGTCATAGCAGAACTTCAAAGTCCACAGAAACCATCTGAGACTTCAAAGTGAGGTGATATAATTTCATAAATATATATAGTGAGAGGAAACTTCAAAGCCTTTTAAAAATCTGGGCTATCTACAAAACTGATGTTTGCAGGATGACACCGGTAAACTCATTCACAATATTTTTAAGATTTGAGAAAAAAATATGATGGAGCAGGGAAGAGAGGAGAGTACAGTGTTAAGTGGTGCACTGTGCTCTCCTCTCTTCTCAGTTACTTTGTTAATCACTGTAGAGAGCCCTTTAAAGCAACACCCCGTACACCTCTTCCCTGCCCTCACCTTGTGGGCCATACTGGCCTCCATGTGGCCCATAGCTTCCCATGGAGTTGTTCTGGGGATAGGGCCCTATCCCACTGTGCATCTGGCCTCCTGAAGATTGGCGTGGAGATAAGGCGGAGCCAGGTTGTCCTGGGGACCCGTATGGAGGCATCTGAGGGTTACGCATGTACACTGGAGAGAATAGGCAGAGAGCATCGTTAGATGCATACTTCATTTGTAAAACACAACTCTGCATCTGTTTAAACATATGGTTACATAATGCAGTATGTGAAAAAGATAAAGTGTGAGAAAGCTCTTTACTTCCTCATAGACACACAGCAGTACAGTGTCTCTGTCTGCTCTTGCCCTCATTTGAACTGGCAAGTAGACTAGAAGCACATTCTTATTTAAAGATTCAGCCTAGGGGAGTGTTTACAGGAGAGAGGAATGCATACAAATGCAAACAATCAAACCTAAAAGCTGCTGAGGATGTAGTACACATACTTGCACCGTTGTCCACTGAGCAAGATGAGGGGTGTCTGTGATATGGGTCTATTGAAGAGCAATTTTGAATACTTATGTCAATACTCACCCCTGTCCTGGCCCATGGTTGACTGGTTCATTGAAGAGTGCATGATGCTGTCTGACTGGACGCTGGACGGCCGGGGAGGCATCTGATTCCCTGCAGGATGGCAGCAAAGCAAATAACGGTAAATACAGTACATATTGTCTTTGCGTGCCCTTTAACTTTGACATGCTGATTATCAAATGGCCATTTGCCACTGAATGAAATCAAACAGAAAAACACTGACAATATCTGTGACAATGTTTTCCACCATAACTTGTTGGCATAGCAACTTCTGTTTCTCTGCCACCTGGATGCCTTACTAGCACTATGTTAGGAGAAATGTAATGTTTCCATCTGGCAAGTGGCTTCATGAATTACAAATATGATCGGCTGTATTTGTGAGTGAGCAAGTTTTGAATTAAAACTCTAAATCTGTCTCCAGTTTGTTTACTAGATGTTTCATACAGCATCCAACTCTATACACTGAAGCTAACACTAAATTATTATTTTTTAGGTATTTGGAGCTGGTGTATTTTTATTTTTCACATTTGGAAGTCTTTGGCAAGCGAGCATGAATTACTGCCTTCACTTATTCCATACCGGATAATGTGACTTGCCTTTGGTTATTTTCCCCAACATTTTGCATTTGTTCTTTGTCAGCAACTTCTTCCACACCCAATTAATGCATATAGAGAATGCTTTTAGGGCCCTTTTTAGTTAACCATTTTTTTCTTTTCTATAAAAATCATCTTATGTTGTTACACACAAGATTTTCATACATTTAGTGTAGCTTGAGATTCATGTAATCCACTTCAACACTCAACAGTTTTTGTGAGAATGCAAGTGAAATAAAAACCCTATTTTTCTAAAGATAAAAAAACATAATGCTATATTTGGCATGAAAACAGCTGTGCTTTAGGTGCAAAAAGTCCAAGTGAATATGATAAAGGTGATTGGGTGTGTATGATGCTGTAACAACCACGGGACAAAGACATTTGTCATTACAAGACAAAAACATTTTAAATTTCAGTATAAAACTATGTGTTCTTAGTTTCTTTAGTCTTTACCTGGCACAGCGGCAGGGGACAGTGGGCCGGTGCGGGAGGGGGTGACGCTGGCGGGGGAGCCCACAGGTGATGGTGAGGGCCCGCGTATGCCTGGCAGGTGGGGTGAGGTGTGCGGAGAGAAAGGAGACTGGGCAGGGTTGCTCTGCTCGCCCTGACTGCTGGACACTCCTGAAGTGCTGACACCAGGACTCAGGGTCCCCTCTGTACCGGTGGGAAGGTCGTCAATAGAGCCCGATAGATCCTGAAACAAGAGGAGCAGCAGCTGATGATGATTTTGATTTTTTCTTACTTAAACGGAAAAATAAATTTTCTCTGCTTTGAAGACTTAAAAGGTTGACTGAATCAGAGATTGGATATTTGAAATTTTTTAAAACTATGTACCAGCTTAGAATGTTATATTTCTTTTTTTCCCTTTGGGTAAAAACATAAAATATACTTTTCATTTTTTATGGCTCATGTGAATCGCCTAATTTACTCCGTTCAAATCAACTCCTGGCAATACTAATTCCAATTCACACCTAATTTCAAGAGTTTGTAATGTAATTTGACAATTTTATTTTTTTTTAGGTTTATCAGAATAAACATTTATAAGACAAAACCATCAATCAAACATAATAATCTGCAAGCTTTTGGGGAAGCTGTGATTACGGTGAAAAGTGGAAGATTAACTGAAGAAACGGATCCACAGTACGAAAGGTAAATCGGTCTGTGTGTGTAACTGGAGATAAATAAAGCCCAGTTTGGCTCAGACCCTAAAATGTGGAAATCTTGAGAAGACAGCTGCACCATTTGGAGAAATGTGAACCACATTCATGAGAAAAAAAGAATTATACCCAATGCTCACAGGGTGTGAACATTTTACTTCAGAGAGTCATGTCAAAGTCACTGGGGTGTGTCAGTTATTCTCATAAATGGTTGCCAGCTCTATTATATTGCAAACACACATTCAGGTACAATGACTTCTTTTTCCACCTTTTTAAAAAATACTTCACATCACTCCGATAATGCAGATAATGATTCATCTTGGCAATAAGAACGCTGTGGCCTGCAAAGAGGAAGAGTAAGGGAAAAATATTTGAATGCGAGTCATCTTGGGAGGCAGTTGAAATAATTGGTGCTGGGCACATGCTCTGGTGCCATGTGGTGTTGTTATTGAGCCTTGCTGGCTGTGACACAAAGACAGTCAGGCAGGCAGGAAGATAGGGAGGCAGCCTGCAATGATTATGTTTGTGGGAAGGTGAATGTTTACACACTGGCCACTCACGTGGAGCCCATGTGCTTACTCAGAAATGCAAGCTCATCTGCCAGTCACATCGGAGGAGGGGAAAAAAATAGGAAGGAGGAGGAGGAGGGGGGGAAAAAAAACACTCATTGGAAGGTGGCCAACTATTCCCATAGAAATCTCACACCAGCAGGCTGGCTGCAGCTCCGAAGCCGGCGGTTTTGCACTTGAAACAGCGCCCATTGCTATTTTTGGGACGTGACCTGATGGAGGAACCCCAGAGGGAGTGACAGGAGGAGAACGCTGATTCAGAATCCACCCCCTCACCCCCCCTCCAAACCACCACCACTCGGTTCCCTCTGCCCTCCCTCCTTCTCTTCCTCTCATTTCGGTGACTGCACAAAACCAGGCCTTTCTGACCTGCACACGAGACGTGGCAACTACAAAGTCATGGAAAACCAGACAGGAGGGATTTATGTATGAGTATCACACTACAGTGTTTCATTGGAAATTAACACCCAATTAATCTTTCACAAATATGAAAACAGGTCAGAACAAGGCAAAGCCATGCTGTGTGAATGACATAGAGGGGGTAGATATTCATGCTCTAAAGCAGAGAGCAGAGATCAAGCAAGATGACATTCCTCGCTTAAACAACCACGGCAGGATACTTCTTCCATCAGCCAGCATCGTCAACTGACCTACATCACCCCTCTTCCCAACCAGCACCACCTCCCCTCCTTTCAGACATCACAAGACTGGTCTGACAGAGGGCTCCGTCTGAAGGCCCGGGGTCAGTTGCACTGATGACCACTACGGCATCTTCCATGGTCAAAGCTTCATAGTTACAGAATTGAGCTGTGTCCCAACCACAAAAAACTCCTCCCTGACCAAGACCACAGGGCAAAAAGGTCAGGGGTCAATTCCTGGAGTTACACCCAGAGTCACCTCTCAGAAGGAGGTCACTGTGGACGGCTGCACAAGATATACGCATTCAGTCATGAGACAGAAAAAGGAACCAAGATAGTATTAATAAGGCAGGATTCAATCCAATATAGAACAACACCCTTTAAAAGTCGAATCTGGGGACCTCTGGCAGCCCTTGGGGGAGTTTAAGCAGAATGAGAATCAGCTGAGAAATAAAAATCTACAAGAAACATTACAGAAGTACTAAGATTCACTGCCTTCACATTTTTTGCACACTTTGGTTGTAGATTTTATTGCCCATCAATCAAAAAGTTATTAATAAATAAATAAATAAATAAAAAAATAAATAAAAACGACTGAATAAAAAAAATGTTTTTAGATTTTTATTTTGCAAAGTTATTAAAAATCTAAGACTCAAAAGACTAAATGTTTTCAGTTCCTTAACTGAGGACGTCCATTTGAGTCTGAGTTGTGGCTGGGCCAGCAACTTCTCCTGTCAATTTTCTTAGCTGTATGCTTTAGGTCATTCTCATGCTGAGAGGTGAACCATCACCCTAATTTCTGGTTGTGTGGACTGTGAAGCAGAATTTCTTCAAATACATCTCTCTATTTGGCTGCATTTATCCCTCCCCTTGTTCTGACCAGCTCCCTGTCGCTGATGCTGAGAAGCCCCCACCATGCTTCACTGTAGTGATGGTATTAACCAGGTGATGAGCAGTGCCTGTCACAAGACACACAGTTCAGTTTCTGTCTCACCAGACCAGATTCTTTTTCCTCATGCTCTCTGAATCATTTAAATACTGTTTGACAAACAATAAGCAGACTGTCATATGGTTTTTACTCTAAGTGGATTCAGTCCAAGCACTGTGCCGTAAAGGCTTGATTGATGGGGAGCCGCTGAGATTGTGACAATCCACAAGTTTTCCTCTCTGCAAAGAATTTCTGACTATGGAGCTTTTGCTCAGGGAGATGACCAAAAATATTTAAAACTAAATCTCTAACACAAAATTGTGTGCAAAAAGATTATCAGAGTAAACAAATTGGACAAAGAAACACTTCTCAGTATATTGTGGTATAGCATCAGTAACACTGTAGCTTCCAAAATGATCATTAAACTGAATAAACATGCCTGTAAAACTGTTTCAACAAAAACTGAACATTATCATCATCTTGACCACAGGTATCATATTAGAGTGCTGTTCTGTCAGACTGTTATACTTTTAGATAGATGTATGTAATAACTAAGTGAATTTTGTTGAATTAAAAAAGAAACAATTACCAAAATGTTCTTGAATAGAGTCTCTTATGACTAAATCTCATGAAAAAGGTTTAATAACCCTAATGCATTAAAAAACCAAAAGCTACAAACAACATTTACATATTCACCTGCTATACTGGTACATACGCAGTGTAGAGTGTGAGATCCTTAACATTCTGTAAATATCTGACAACTGACAGCTCTGATCCTTCAGCCCAGACAGGCAGAAGCAATGTACACACATATGCACACAAACGCTCAAGCTCCTACCAACTCCCACTCTGCAGTCATTGATTTTTCCCAGCTCAATACTGCACAGCACCAGCCTGTTCTGCTGACTGCACAAGCCAGACAGCAAGAGGAGAGGGGAGGGGAGTGGAGGGGAGGGGTGACACTATTGATGCTGAGGCTCTGCTATTCAACCCGCTTATTATTAGAAGGCAAATGAGGAAGAGGACATGGATCAGGCGTGAGGACGAGTTGAGGGACAGTGCTATGACTAAGTTGTAATGTGGGGGGCTTCTGAGCTCAGAGGAAGGTTTCAGCAGTGTTATCTCTGATAAATATTAATGGTTGGTCACACAAGTGTAGACCAACACATGCAAGTTGATTTTTGTTCCAGCATGAAGGGAATAGGAGAAGCCCTGTTGTGGAGAGAAGGAGAGAGCTGCAGTTCTTGCTGTGGAAGCTTCTCTCTATGGCAGCCATTTTGTGTTTTTCCCAGCACTGCCTAACATGGAACTTCAGAGCCGAGAACTGCAGAACAGTGTTTATAATGTTTGAGAGCTGAAGAGAGGCGAAAAGATTTATGGTATGAAAATACACAAACACTGAAACAACTGAATAACATTACTCCTGATGCAATCACTGTTTGTGAACGTGTGGAAAATGGCAGTCTTTACAATTTCCACAATTCCCATATACTCTACTGCTCTTCTGAGTGTGCCTGTGTCTGAGTCATCTGCTCTGCTCTCCTCTCTGCCGTCCTAATGTATTCCATTTGCAGATTACTTCACTGAATCAATCAAGCTCGACCAGAGCCATTATTCTGCCAAGCCAGCCAATTTTGTTTTTTGTTTTTTTTTTAAATAGGATGTGAGAAACAGAAAGTGGAAGAAGAGAGGTACCGTAGCAGAGTCGAGATAATGAAACATATCTGGAATGTGTGACCCTGGCCAGTAGTGTAACCAGATCTGGTGGTGGTGGTAAGGAGGGAGAGCAGGGGCAGGGGGGCAGAGTTCATCCCTCAGTCACACACTCTCCCTGACCCACTCTTCTCTGTCACTGCTCAGGGTTTCACCAACCGCCTGGCTGGCAGGCTTCCTTTTTCTAAGACTTCCAGATGCTAAACAAAATACACAAGAAAAAAAATTGCTCACACACATGCTCACACATCCTGTGTGGCACATGTGATAGCTGTAGAAGAGAGAGAGAGCAAGAAGAGTGGAAGGGGATTGGGAGAGATAGGAGTGGAGGGGGAAAAAAAACTGGCTGCATCTCAAGGGCTGCCATGGTTACTGTGATCCACGTGGTTGACACATTAGTGCCGACACAGTTCCTCCCCCCTATTGCTGCCATCCCTCTGTCTGTCTGTTTCTCTAGGCAGCCTCCCTGCGTGCCTGGCAGGGTCACGGTGCAGTCAGCTACTACAAAAGAAGAAGCTAGTCATTGTTATAGGAAACGCAGACACACCAAAACCGCCCCCCACCCATCTCCACTCTACCACCACTTTAATTACACACTCAGCCTCCAGGCCTTTTGCGCTGAGAAGGCCTGAGAGCCACACATACACAGAGAGTGGACAAACAGCAAAACACACTTCTTTGCCATCTTTACTGATCCCTGATGTTTATGTGCTGAAGCTGAGTGACAAGACTGAAGTGCTGCACATTTGCACATTCAGGGCAAAATGGTCTTTTGGTACACGGTCATGGGAAAAGTCTTCTCGCTTTTAAGCATGGGATCAAGTGAAATTTTCTCAGCACATCTCCCAAAGAGGTTTCCCTTCTCTTTCAGCTCAGCCTCCGAAATTGCTGACGTGACTTAACTGAACCCAGCAGCACATTATCTCCACACCCTGATCATAGAGCTTCTATCTGTCACATGACAGACTATAGGTGCTCAGACAAAATAAAATTAAGGTTGTCTAGTCTGTGAAACTACCTGCACTCACTCCAAGCTGCATTACCAGGGGATGACAGCAGGAAATGCCTAAGGTACTCAACAAGAAGACTGACAGGTCGATGTTGATGCCTCAGTCACCTGCCCAGAGGTCCCACCTGTATTCAGGAGCAGTGCCAAGCTACGAGGGACTCCAGGGAAGTCCTCCAAAGGCTTAGAGTGAGGTAGCCCCAGCCCCAGCTTGAGGTTTGCAGGGCTGAGCTCAACCATAAGGGGGCACTCCCATCCCACTATGAGGAAAGAACTGGAGAAAGGAGGAGAAGCAAGGCAGGCCCCTGCCTCATACAGCAACAGCAGCCATTACAGGGTTTCACATACAGCACAGGCTAACAAGAAAGTCTACAGTTAAGGCACGATGTAGGTGCACCAATGAACTCTTACCCAACACAATATAGATATGAGCTAATGAACAGATTGCTTGAAAACCGGTGAATGTTTGAAATCATCATATCAAAGTTGCATTATTTCATTTCTCCAGGGTGGAAAACAAATGTAACTATTGACAACACCACTAGATAATTGGTCTGGGGTGCTAGGGCCAAAGACAGTGTCTACTATCCTCCACAGACGAGCTAGCTTTAGCTCCCCAGAGATCACCATTATACTACTACTTTGTCACCAGCAGGAAGGCATAATAATATGGACAAAAAAGTACAAGGTGAAAGAGTGAACCAGCAAAATTTCTAAAAAGACTTGCACTCTTAAGGCATGAAAAATACAATTAATTTGACTCTGGTTTATATTGTTATGCCTCCAACATTCTTGTGTGCTACAATCTTGAAAATGAAAATATAGGCCAACAATGAATCTTAATAAAAAGGGAGTCTTTTTTAAATGCTCCACATTTGCCTAATTGAGCTTCTCTGTGGGGGCAACAAAAAAGGCAGTGCAAGGCACACAAACGCTGCAGCAGTCTGTGTGTAGCTAACAGAGTAGATGGATGGAGATGGTGAAGGGGAGGAGGGTAAGAGGAGGCGGTCTGATTGCTGTGAAGAATGGGGAGATGGTGTGCGCATGGGGGGCTTTTTGTATAGATCACAATAGTAGCAGGGAGTCCCAGGGCAGCACACAGATGCCCAAGTGAGGCAGGCAGCTGCCCAGCCTGAGGTGAGGGGTGCTGGGATACAGAGGGCTGAGGGGGATGCAGGGGCCATAGGGTGAGGGTGGGGTGGATTGGAAGGGAGACCCATACAACTAGTCTGCCTGCTTTCCAGAGCAGCAATGCCCCTCCCCTCCTACTGTCACACATTGAGCATGTCTAGAGGGCGCTACCAAATAAACTGACACTCACCAGTGAATTAGCTGGAGAGGAGAAAAAAATAATATAGAGGTTATTTCATAGAGTGAGAGTTAATTTCATTGTGAGGCCAGTTTCATCCATCCAGGCTCAGCAGCTTGTTCCTGTGAGAGCAACAGAAAGCAGAGGACAGACAGTGCTGCAGTCAGCCACAGTCTTTGTGCTGCAAAACTAGCTCAGCCCAGCAGAAATGGAGGCAGAGGGGAGGGGCATGGGAGTGTGTGAGTGTGAGTGTGAGTGTGAGTGTGAGTGTGTGTGTGTGTGTGTGTGCATGTGGGCATGTGTGTGTGTGTGTGAGAGAGAGAGAGAGAGCGGACAGCAAAAGGGAGCGGGAGAGTGCTCTCTGTGCATGCTCACAAGAGCAAAACAGGGCTTGGGGTTTTTGTAGGCTGAGAAACAATTCACTGAAGCAAAAGCAAAACAACACACTTTGTCAGCAGATTGAATTTTCTCAAGTACATTAATTAAAAATCACATAGAGGAAAGAAAGGGGTGAGAGAGAGAGGGGAGCAGGGGAGAGAAACAGACGAGCTGGGAGGAGGGAGGGGTGAGAACGAGCGAGAGGCACCCTGGAATCTGAATAAGACATGTCCACACAGGAAGCAAGGGCCCCAGAATAGCAACAGGAAACTGGCCCCAGACTCTGAATACTGTCAGCATCAGCCTCGCAAAACAAGGCTGCGCTGCACAGCGTTATGAAAGCTGATTTACTGAGAGAAGAGAGAACGAGGAAGAGAAGAAGAGGAGGGGAGGGGGGCGCAGGCGAGGGAAAGAGAAAACGAGAATTCAGACAGAAAGAGGAACGAGAGAGAAGCATTGAGAGTGAAATATATATATTTATATAAAGAGAAAGAAAGAGAAATGCAGCAAAAAACAGTGTAATATTGAAAAATGCAGGGAGGGGGTTGGGCTGGGTAGGAGAGGAAAAAAGTGGGCCGGCCTTGTCAGGCTGATTGCTCTAGAGCTATGTCGCAAAAACAAGCTTAGCTGCCGCAGGAGAGCAGAACTGGGCTGGGCTGAGCAGGGAACGAGGATTGCAGGAGGGGGAATTCAGAGCTGATCCAAGACTGGAAGATCCCTCGATTCCAGATCAGGAGGTCTGCCATATATCATTAAAGTTCATTAAGGGACGGATCTGTTGTGATGTGGGTGGTCTTTGAGCTTTGGATAAGACTGAATTCTGAGACTCAGTGCAAGGGTGGGGTCTTGTCTGGCAGTGATGGAGTGGTAAATTACAAGGTGGGAACACTAGGACCAAACAAGGACCTCCAGTTGATCGTTTTCAAAAGCAAAATCTCCAACAAATAAAAATAAAAGTCAACTGGTAGAAAAGCAAGACTGTACAGCCTTCACCATTAGATACCCCAGTTAGAGGCCTTCTAGGTACGACACATTATACTTACAGTATATATTTCAAGTAGGGCCAGTACTGCGTCTACTCCATTACACCACTGTTAATAGGAAAACATACCCTATTGACACGAAAAAAAGTAGACAACATAAACCCTTGGCTGCTCCTTCAAGAGAAAACCAACCCAGATGAAATGCCTTATTTAGGAGGGCAAGACGAACAAGAGAAAGAGGAGGATGAGAGCAGAAAAACAAACTGAAGTGTTGGTGTGTGACCAACATGTGACCTTCCTCTTGAGTGTGTAGCACATTCAGACACATCAGAAAAGACGAACACCACAACCAGTGGGTGGTCCTGAGTGGGATTAGCCCCAAAGTGAAGAAAGTGTGTATGAAAAGACCGGGGACTGAACAAAAAGGAGAATTAATAATAAAAAAATAAATAAATAAACAAAGAGAAAGGTGCGATGAAGAGACAGAGGCTGACAGTTATGCCCATTCCCATGGTTTGAGAAGCAGAGAAAGTGTCACTTCCAGGGACTAAAATCCCCCTTGATGGTGACAGCAGAGTTTGGGCTGATGAAGGAGGTGGACTTTTATGTTAGCTCCTGTCATACCAAAAAGATTGTCCAATATAAAGATACTGGACTCACTATATCAATTTGTAGACATAGCAACATGGTATTAGTATTGCTAAAAGACAACCTGGTAAAAGAATATTTCCTTATGGGAGGGTGACTTGTTCAAAAGTTTAAGTTCAAAGCTCAAATTGTGATAACTAATGACAATAATATGACGTAGTCAGAGAGGCAGCCTACAAAACAAAATTTCTTTCACAGTCAATGAGTTAACTAAAGTTCATGTGTAAAATCAGTAAAGTGCTGCTTTAAGTCAGTTACTGATTATAGACTTGTGATGTATTTATTGGAAAACTGTACAAAAGGCTCGTCTTTCTTTCCCTCATACGAGCTCTTAATTTATTTGCTTTCTTAGAAATTACATTAAAGTTATTAGGCCACAGGAATATTTTAGACAAATATTTGTTTGTTGTATTGCTGTATTCTTTAAAGGTTGGATAAGATCAGCATCAACTTAAAAACCTAAACTGTGTAGAAGTGGAAAGAGATCCCTATCTAGAGAACAATGTGAGTTCTGGGGAACTGACAGTATGGTAAATACTCAACAGTTAAACTGTGCATGTGTCCTGGAGCCAGGGTGAAAACAAACCAGGAACCAGTTCAACCTGCGCAGCTAGTTCCACTATCGCTGCCTGGCTTTGGCTCTGCCCCCCCCCCCCCCCTCTTATCCACAACCCTGTTCTCAAGCTGACTGTTGTGTTCCTACCAGTCCCTTTCAGCAGGCACTGAGCCTCCTGTACTCCTTTATTCCCACCTCAACGGCAGCCTAACAGACGCTGGGTTTTTTAGCACCTGGCTTAAACAGACCCATCTGTGCTCTGGATGAGGTGGTGTCTGGCTGGCTCTCTGTGTATGTTTCTCAAGTAGCTAAATGATGCTGCTGTTGGATTGGTATTCAAAACTGTTTTGAGGCAGATTAAAACAAATGTTTCTATACAAATCACTGCAGGTGCTTAACAAATAAACGCCATTTAACCAAATTAAACCTGTAGATCTGTAATCTAACATTATGCAACATGTATAGCAATTTAGAAAATATCCTTCTTTGCTTAACATGAAACGTTTCTTGAAGTAAAAGTTCACAGATATTTATGATAACAGGACGTATTTTGAATCAAACGGGAATAACTGCATCTATTGTGTTTATCTAATAATGGATGGCAAATGAAAAATTAATTAATATAGAAAATATGAAACTTTGCAAATAGCCACGTTTTGATCCGTCATATACATTTTCCTGCACTGTTATTACTCTGTGGCAAAACTTGTGACATTTAAGCCTGGAGGTAAAGATATCACTGGTGCACATCTACTCAAAACAGCTGTAGGTGTCCTACAGCTGTTTTGACTCACACTGTCAGCTAGCACGGTCTAATGTGCACGCAGTGTCATGTGAGATCCACAGGGGTGCGGAGGGAAGAAGAGGAGGAGGAAGGGGATGGGCTCATCTGAACCTTAGCCAGATTAATGACTCTCGCAGCCAATCACACGGCATCAATAGGGAATCCCCAAGAAGTCAGTGAGAGAAAGAAATAAAAACAGCCCTGGCCTCTTCAGCCAATGGCTGAACCCACAGACAGATGTATAAATAAATAAGAGAAATAAATAAAAGAAGAGGGAAACACATCCTGAGGGCATCCCCTACTGGTATGGACAGTGCTGCCTCTCGTCCCTCCCTCCCTCTCAGCATCACCTACTCAAATCAATCACTCATACTATTTGAAGTTATTTGCGTGCACTCCCTCAAACCTGCACAGCACCCCACCAACTCCACCCACCGACTCCTCTCTCTCACTTTCATTCTCTCTCATTAATGATCTCATTTCTCACTCTCCTTCCCTGAGGCCCAGAATGAGGTTAGCTTCACAGTCTGACCTATAAACACTGCCATGGAAACTGCAACGTGTTTCAGCAAAACACCTCTTTAACAGGGATGTGGGGAGCAGTGAGGAGGTAAGGGGGTTCTCTCACCTTTATCTTAGCCAGAGGGCGATCAGATGCCTGGTTCACTTCTCTTTCAACAATCCTTTTCCTGGCAGAAAAGCATTTCTGCCACAGATTTTTTTTCCTCCCTAACAAGTCACTAGAAACCTGCACTGCTTGAACAAGCGTTACTCACTTTGGGCATCAACCTGTTGTTTGTGCACTGTGTGTATGTTGACAGCAGATGCAGGAGCAGAGAAAGGGTTTTAAACTAAAAGATGGCAGTGGGGATGCAGACATTTACTCATGGTACCATTTAACTCTTCATTGATGTTATGTGTGAAAATGCTGAAATTTCAGAATATAAGACTTAAGTATCTCCAATCTCATGTCATTAATTTAGCAGGCAACATAAAGCAGCAAACAAAGCTGGGAATCCTACCATGTCTGCAGTCCAAAGTACTGAATATTGACCCTACGCTTGTAAAACATGTAATACCTATAGTATAGGTCTGAAAAAGCATAAAATATCCAGCACGTTGCTCTGAAGAGACTGGTGCAGCTGAATCCATGTGCTTGGTAGTCAATCGATTGCACAGTGGGCCGAAAAATCCAATATTTACCTCACATTTCTATGTATTTTCCCCACAAAGAGTCACATGAGAAAAATGCATTTTATGACTGTTCCTATTACTCTGGGCTAACTCTTATTGCAGTGCGTTGATGTTTGCTACATTACAGAAGAAATTTAGGTGCCATAACTTGGTTATAAGAGAAAAGTTTTTATAAATTAACAAGAAGAATGGAGTAATTCTACAGAATTTCTTCTTTTTTATAAGCTTTAAACACAGCTAGTTGGTAGTGGTCCTACAGGGGACTAGGACAGGCATGGGAGCAAGCATGGATTTTTGACTACAAATTCAAAGTCCAAGTTAAAATGCTTATTCACTGTCACTGTGTTGACCAAAATGACCAAATTAATTATTGCAATCATCCGGCCATTGCTGCGGGGCAGCATGAATACCTACAACAGCTAGCTAGCTCTGGCCAAAACCTTACTAGCAACTAGCTGTGTTTAAAGCCTTTAAAGGGTGGTGTAGGTGGTTGCATCGAATGGAGGACAAAGCATAAAGGTCAGCTACAAAAAGCACAGGTTCGTGTTAAATGAAGAGACAGGCGGCTCACCGGCAGACTGGATGGCCGGACCTGCATGCTGTCGTCTTGACTGCTCTTGTTGGAAGCCATGGGCTGGTTGGAAGGAGCGCTGGACTGGGAGCTAAAGGTTTCCTGGGACAGTTCCTGATCATAGGGGCGAGAAAGATAATACAATGGATTCCACACAAGTTAAAAAAAGATAAAAGCATCATGCAGCTTTTTGGCTGTTTGCAATACAACCACACACAGGCACAAAAAGAAAAGAGATCTCCACTTGGCAGGAGAAATGCAGTTTTGCAGTGCAATAAGCACCTGGACATTTCCTGCATAGGATGTCTGTGTAGCAGACATAGCAGAGGCATGACATAGGAAAAGTAATTGCCTGCTTCACAGCCTGAGTAGCTCACACAGGGTTCACTTCAACTTATTTTAATTATTTTTTTTTTATTGAAATCTTAAATTGAGGATTGAGCAAAGATTTGCTCCCATGTAATGCAGAGGTTGTCACATTGTGTTCTAAATACCCTATATTATTGTTTACTACTGCTTTTACCATGTATTTAAGACACAGCAGCCTCTTTAATTAAGTAAATAATTAAACTACTATTGAAAAAAGACTTAGTCCTAGATGGCTTATACCAATCGTTTAATCAAAGCCTCATATAGATGTTTCACAGTTATTGCTTCACCTTTCAAATCAAACAAGGTGGCTCTGAAGCATCTACTGCTTTGCACTGTTTGATTCCAAACATTGTAAGGGAGGTATGGACTTGACTACAGCACTAATAAAGAAGCAAATGTGTAACCTCAGGAATCTCCTGCTGGCCCCGACACAACACATAACATTATAGCTACTGTGCTTTTATGGGTCTGTGTTTTACCTGTGGAGGAGGTGGGAACCTCTGATATGGTGACTGTTGTTGCTGTTGCTGCTGCTGCTGTTGTTGCTGCTGTTGTTGTTGCTGCTGCTGCTGCTGTTGTTGCTGCTGCTGCTGCTGCTGCTGCTGTTGTTGTTGTTGTTGTTGTTGTTGTTGTTGTTGCTGCTGCTGTTGTTGCTGCTGCTGTTGTTGCTGTTGTTGCTGTTGTTGTTGTTGTTGTTGTTGCTGCTGCTGCTGCTGCTGCTGCAGGGGAGGCGTCTGGGAGTAAGGTGATGGTTGACCCTGCTGACCATGACCTGGAGTTTGTTGAGCTTGAGGGGGTGGACCTCCTGGTTGTTGCGATTGCTGTTGTGGGGTCCCTTGCTGTTGCTGTGGGGTTTGCTGCTGTGGTTGTTGCACTGGTCCCGGGGTTTGTGGGTAGCCAGGTTGACCCTGGGGACCCTGGGGACCCTGCTGACTTTGAGCACCAGGAACCGGTTGCTGTTGAGGCTGCTGCTGGGGAGGGATATAAGGTGTTTGTCCTGGCTGAGACTGTGGGGGCTGGGTATAAGGAGGCTGCCCTGGAGGGGGGCCATGGGGACCTTGGGATTGCTGGTAAGGGGGTCCTGGCTGCCCGTGCTGGCCTGGAGGCTGTGGAGGGTGACCCTGCTGGGGATACGAAGGCCCGGAGGTGCCTTGCGGTTGGCCAGGGTATGGGGGTTGCTGCTGCTGCCCAGGGTGAGGTGGGGGGCCGTGCTGACCATAGTAGCCCTGGTTCTGCTGGCTGAAGCCACCTGGGCCCTGCGGTCCATAGGCTGACATCTAGACATGAAAACAAGAAAACCAGTCAGAAAAAAGGAAGACCACTGTGAAATGTGTGTAAATAGAACCCAGCTCAGTTGAACTGCCTGTGAACATAAACAGCTTTCTTCAGCAGAAATAAGATTTTACTACAGGTTCACTATCCTGAGTGCCTCAGTGGAATATCAATCACTAACAGAATACTGTCACTGTGAATTGACAGGATCCTTTCTAAAGATGTAAAAATATATAAAAATAACCCAGATTCAAAGTCACCTCTTTACTTTTTTAACCATTCATTCTCAGTGGAGTAATCAGAGCATCTCTTCATCTTACTCAAAGATTAAAAGGAAAAGACAACTGTTCTGTCTGTAAGAGAGAGGAGTGTGCTCCTCACTATAAACTGATCAGTCAAGGCGCATAAGAAAAACCATCTAAGTGTTGGAATTCAGCTGTGTATTGCTTTAAATTACAGCCATGAAAACAAAAATTGAGTTTTGACTTCATCTCCTTGAACTTCAATATGAGGCTTTTCATATTCTACCTGATCCTGTGCGCGGAAAGCCTTTCAATACAGCGTTTTCCTTTCATTACCTTCAAGGAGCATGAAAGGAGAAAGCACTGACCTTGTGAGGAAACACAGTAATAAAAAGAAGAGGAGGAGGGAGCCATGTGTTGTTTTGGGAGTGTTCACAGCTACTCAAGAATTCAAAGAAAAGACGAGATAGTAAAGAATTGCCACACACTTAAAACAACATGAAGTGGCTGTATTGTATCTGTCAGACAAAGGGAGGGAAGCCGTTTTCTTCTCTGCAGGGCACTTATCGAGTCCATGGTCAGACACCAGGCAGGCCAGTATGAGATAATCACACCACACAATGGGCACAAGACCACAGACAGCGGACATGGAAGAAAAGGCTTCACTCTACGGGATTCCCTGCATGCATTTTTCTGTAAAGGCAGACTGCCTGGCTAACAGGGTTCAAGAAAGGGCTTATTCCTAGCTATGAGTTAGTAGCTACAGCAAACTGGATGTTTGCTGCTTTCAATTCGACGACACTGTCAGAATGTGCTGCCCACTGTGTTTGTAGACACAACTTGAATTTCCCCAACTTATATTTGTGAGAAAAGAAACCAGACAGTGGAAAAACTGATCGGCTGCTCTCTTTGATTCTGTTTGCGTCAAGGTTTTTTTTTTTTCCCCCCTAGTTCATTTGAGATTCAAGGTTGAAAGGATGCTCAATTCTGGCTGGGCTCACCATTAGTCGAGTAAGATATAGTATACAGTATATTCCTGTCTAAAACACAAACCTCTTGCTAATTCACTTCACTGAACAGTTACAGATTAAAGACCAGTATGAAACTTTGGAATTTCTTTCCTTTCATGTCAAGATTTGCAGCAACTGGTAAGCTCAGCAAAAACCCTAGAAATTGGGAAAACCTGTTGAATCAGTCCCAGTTAAGCAAATCAAGCGACCATCACCTATAAAACTAATTAACATTATATTGATTTATCTGTAGCTTGGTTACCACACAAAAAGCTGATGTGTAAAATAATTTGAGGTTTGATGGAGGATTTGTTGCAAATAATTTCCTATTAATACTTTAAACAGTTCCAGTTTACCTGCTTTCCCAAAATTTCCAACCTTCCAACCAAGGTACAAAGGTAAATAAAATGTCCAAGTACAAAAACATCCATCAGATCACATAATGTGACTTTAACTGGAAACTAACCTTCCCTCTCAGACAGTTCAGATTAAACACTAACATATCCAGATCCTGACTAATCACCATGAAACAATAACCGGTTTTGAACCCATGCTTACTCCGATATCCCTGACATCCAAAGAGACCGCTACATAAAGTTACTTTATCTGCTGTCTGCTACCATGTTGACCAGTCCTGTAATACTGAGTCACTTACCAAGTCCGACTAAAAGGCGTGTAAAAAAAAAAAAAAAACTGATTAACTTGGGAGCCAGACTTTAAACCTTACCTTTTGCCATGACTATGTACTGCCGAAACTGAAAACAAAATTCAAGGATGGCTAATGTTCCTCTCTTGAGGCAGGAGGTCTTTCATTTTAAATAACATATTAGTTTCACCTGGTTTACACTTTCGACTAACAACAGAAATGTAACAGGTGATGCAAGCCTCTGCCCATCTTTTCTCCAGCTCACCCAGTAGCACTACTGGTTTGGCAATTCCTTTAACAAGCACGTTGAGGGACCTTCAGCAATCATGGAGGCTTTTTGAACGTGATACAATTATTCAACCTTGGTCAACACATTTCTGGCCCAGACATGACGCTAGTTACATGTTGCACTTTGAACTGAACCCATATTGACGACCCACATCTTTCTTCATAAATGTATGGTCCTTTGTCTTTACTGAAGTGGATAGACTTTCAGGTAATATCAGCAAAGTTCGATCATTTTGGAAATAATAAATCTACAATTTTCTGATTGCCCCAGTGAGGTGGTGAATAACCTGCATAGGTTAATCTTCATTATTTAGATGACATTAAGACTGGAGAAACCTCAATCATCAGTAGGTTGGAGTTATGACTGACATTCCATCATTAATTTTCAAAAATGGCCTCAATCATATAACATCCTTGGCCTTTTCAAGTCAAACTGTGACAAAGTGATTTAAGCTAAATAATTACTGACCTGTTGTCCATACTGCATGCCACCCATTGCACCAGGTGTTCGGCTCTGCATGCCCATAGGGTACCTCTGAGGCCCGGGTGGTCCATAGCCCTGGCCGGGATAAGAGCCTCCCTGCTGGGGTCCAGGCCCTGTGGGAGGCCCTTGTTGCTGCTGGGAGTAGGGGTTGGGTCCCCCATATGACTGGCTGCGCATTTTCCCTACCTGGTCCATTGGGCTTGGAGGCTGGTGAACACAGAGAAAATTTGAAGTATATCAATGAGCTGAAACAATGGATAAATGGCTGATGACTGCTGGTTATGCATAGTATACTGCCCTACGAGACTGTGCAGCCATCCACCTTAACAAGCTATAACAATACTGTCCAGGATTCACTAATGTGACAGCAAAACATGAGAAAATATTGTGCAGTCAAATACAGACGGTTATTTTGGGACCTCTCAGTGGGTTTTCTTGAAAAAGCATTACTCAGCAATGAACACAAATGATGACTTTTGCATTGCAATGTGTCGTGCAAGCATTATCCCATAAACCAGTCACAGTATAATCAAGCAAATATAGAACAAAAAGTAGGAGGGGGAGGAAAAATCAGTAGTGGATTTACTTTCTGAGTAGAAAGGGAAAATATTGGCCATGAATGAATGAATGAGCCCACTATATCCGCCAGGAGTGTTTTCCAGCCCAGGAGATCATTGTGCCAGTGGGTGGATACTATTACGTGGGGAGAAGTCGGGGAGGGTTTCTATGAAAATAAGCTTAAGGAAGTGG
Organism: Mastacembelus armatus; assembly: GCF_900324485.2. Lineage (NCBI taxonomy): Eukaryota > Metazoa > Chordata > Actinopteri > Synbranchiformes > Mastacembelidae > Mastacembelus > Mastacembelus armatus. The sequence continues at coordinate 4,716,354 of NC_046643.1, read as the reverse complement.
AAGTATCTGTGGTGGCTGGAGCCAGGCCCAACCCTCAGCTGGAGCCACGTTAGGATAGAGGCTGATGGTGATGTTCGTGGGGGCTGACCTTGGCTGGCTTGGACTTGGGGAGAGCTGCATTGCTGGGGCAGGCAATGTTACTGGGAATGCGTTCTCTGGCTGGAGAGCCAGGAAGGCAAATGGAGAGAGCAGAGGAGGAAGAGAAAGGGGGGTTGTAATGAGGTAGCCTTGCCTGTCAACAGCTGGAGCCAAGGTCATAAAGCGTCTGATGTTGTGTGTGTAAATAAGAGAAGCTCTAGGTGGAATCCCCCCAAACAACTTTCCTCAACAACATGTATTTAACAAATGGAATTCCATGGAATAAGAAGAATGTAATAATCAACAAGTCGGCCTCTGGAAATCTAAAAAAATAAAAATAGAAAAAACAAAATTCAAACAAGGGAAAGGTGGGGGTCTTCCTGGATCCGATGCCATCAGCTCATCACACCGCTGGCAGCCCCTGCATGTTCCCATCAAACCCACCGCAGCGGCATCTGAAAGTACAAACCACAATGGGGGCTTTGAAGTAGAAACACCTCCTGGCCTGCTGACCTCGGGCAGCAGACACAAAGCTTTCATTGCTTCCCACGGTTATTAATCTGTGTGTGTGTTTTTTCCTCCCCCAAAAACCTCTTTCCTTGGTTAAGGGAGACAACCACCAGAGCTATTTATAGCAAGCGAGACGAAGAGGGCAGTCTGCCGAAAATGTAACAGGTCCCAGCTGCACTGCTGTTTGAACCTGGGCCAGGCCTTGCTCTTCCTGGGCTTTAATAAAGCAGCAGGCTTTGGCACTCTATGAATGACAGTGGTGCAATGAAAGAGAGGAGGGTGGGGGGTGGGCAGCTCAGCAGGAGACTGATGTATATGTATATGTGTATGTGTATGTATATGTATATGTGTATGTGTATGTGTGTGTGTATGTGTATGTGTGTGTGAGAAAAGGTGTTTGTGTCTGTTGGGTGAGACTAAGTGTTGGAGAAGGGGAGGGTGAGGGTGAGGGTGAGGGTGAGGGTGTGTGTGTGTGTGTGTGTGTGTGTCAGTGGATCAACAGGCTGTCAGGGCGGTCATCCACGATAACAAATTCCACTCCAGGTTTTCCCTCTAGCCTCCCCCAGGCCACACTCTCCTGAACTCCTCCAGGTTCAGGAGAGTATGTGGGTGTGTTTTGTTGTGTATGTGTGTGTGCGTGCATGTGTGGAGTAATAGGGGAAGGGGGAAGGGGGGGTGTTACTATGCTCCCTGGGGTCATTACCAACTGCACCATGGAGAGAAGAGGTAACAGCCCCGGTAGGAACTCTCATGTGACCTCTAATGCACTTTTAACCCCAGTCTGCACCATACCACCCTGCACCTCCACCCCTTCCTCGCACCTGACATCATGCCTTGATGGGAGTCCACACAAGACAGTGCTAGTGGAAAATACCAAAGCAGACACCACCTCATTGCCAGGTTTTAATCCATTTCAGACAGGTGTAGTTGTCTAATTACTGCAACAGCAACAACAAAAACAAACTGTCTACTATAAACAAAGATGGAGTCACTTTTTTCACTGGACACAAATATACTATAGTTCTTTCTTAATGAGCTGCTTAAACAATTAGACAGCATCTCCTCTGTCAATGGCAAAGTGTGCCACTGAGGCCTACAGCCCTGGCTAACATCCTCCATTCCTCTTGAAAAATGACTAGTATGCTGACAAACCACAAACCAGCAACAGTAAAGGTAAAATCTATTTCTCATTTAGACAAAGTCTCCCAGCAATCCATTAACCGGCCATTAATAATCAACTTTTTTGCTCACCAATTTCAGCTGATATTTTGCTGGCAGTAAAAACATTTCTACATCAGCTTGTGTACCCGCTTTTCCATTAAGAAGCCTGACAGCTCAGGCCCCAGTTCAAGGGGAGAGAGCTGGAAGAGTACAGCTCAAGTGCAATCAGAGCCACGTGGAGAATCAGTGCCGACAACCACTCACCTCGCTCTCATGTCTCATTTAACCACTAAAGATGGATACACTGGTCATTTCACCAGGTGATCAGGTATGTGTGCACTATGCACACCAAGGGTTAGACCGATATGTTCCTTACAGAAATCACTCGTATGTGCAACATTAAGCCACTGCTATTTACTGATACTGACATTTTGCCCCAATATATGAGGCAAGTTTCATACAAAAATCATAAAACAACCTGTGATGATGCAAAAACTTCTGGAAGGGTGTGCAGGTGTACTAACTGATCCATTCGTTTATCTACCCATTTTCGCCCACATATCCAGTGACTGGTCACAGTGGCAGCAGGTTCAGCAAAGTAGCCCAGGCATGCCCAGGATATTTTCTTGCTCCTCCTGGAGGAGCTCAAGGCCCTCCCAACATAATCTTGGTCTACCCCAGGACCTCCTGCCAGATGGGCCTAGAAACCACCAATGCCCAATACATCTCAACTGGCTCTTTTGAGGATAAGAAACAATAGCTGTACTGAAACCTCCCTCCAAATGTCTTGAGCTCATCTCTAAGGCTGAGCCTGTCCACCTTAAGGAAGAATTTCATTTTAGCCACTTATATTCATGATCTCATTCTTTACCCAAAACTCATGACCATGGGTGAGGGTTGAAAGAAAGCCTGGCCAATAAATTGACAGCTTTGCCTTCTGGCTCAGCTTCCTCTTCACCACAACAGTAAGGTAAACGCTCACATTACTTTTGATGCTGTATTAATCCTCCTGTTAATCTCATGTGAACAAGGCTGGGAAGATGCTTAAACTCCTTCGCTTGGGGCACAACTCACTTCCGTTCCAGAGGGAGAATTGTATTGTCTTCCAGCAGGAGCTACTGGTATTAAAACTATTAGAACATATGAAGACATCACCTTAGACCTTAGACTTTCTCTATTTTCTGATATTTTCTACACTTAATGATTAATTAAGAAATCAAAGTCTTTGGGAAGTAGTAAGACACCAGAACTATTCTTTAAGGCATGATCATACCACCTTATCACTAAAGTTTACTACTAGTCCCTACAACATAACTGAAGTAAATTCATTGTCAAATAAAACACCAATAATTAGACAAGAGATCTTGAGAGAGATCTTGTTTTTTTACCCTTCAACCTCATTTGATCACATCTGTGCGCTGCAGGCTAGGATGCAGCTGCGGCCAGTCTATTGCACAGGCCTTCATTGATCTGTTTACCAGCCTTTCCTTGCATTGCTTAAGTTGTTCATATCTGACATACCATTACACATCCCCTAAGATCCCAGAGAGCTTTGGCAGAGGCCTTTGTGAGTTTGTATATGTGTGCTTTAAACAACCTTTTAACAGCCTCTACTGCTTCTTCTGTATGGAGGTCGGGGGCTGCAATAGAAGACTCTGTTCTTCTTTGTCTTAGTTATAGAATGAGTGGCTCTTAAGGGGGGCAATGCCAAGGCTGGAGCACTGCTGTAAAAACCATAGCATTTTAATTTATTTGCCCACGTTTCACAGTCAGAGTCAAATGATAAATCATACTCAAATATGATATATGGTAAATAAATATTATTAACAGTAGTTCAACAAATGAGAGGTTGAAAGCTGAAAATACAAATAGGAGGGTGTGCATTGCGCTTAGTTTTTGCTCTATTTAAAGAGATTATATTTGACTGAAAAATCATGCAAGAGAATTTTAAACATAAATATAAAGATTTATTTAATATTTTCACATTAGTAATCTGTTCAGTAAAATGGTCACACTTGTTACTTGTTCACCATCAAGGTCTAGAACAGAAAGTGATTTGTATCTGACGTATCAGAAGAAAATGGCAGCAGCAGGAGATTGCAGAAAGATGATAGGCCTGCAACACTACTCAATTGAGTGTATGTCTGCATCCTTATACTCTGAAACGCAAGTGACTACAATCAAAGGTCTGAGATGATAGTTAACTGACACGTACTGTATTAAATGTATTTTATGGTAAAGATGTGCATTTGGTCATGGACCAAGCAATGTACAGTGCATTCAGAAAGTATTCAGGCTCCTTCACTTTTTTCAGTTTTCTTACATAACAGCTTGATACCACAATTGTTTCAAATTATCCATTCATTTATTCCTCCATAATACTCAAATGGAAGAATTCTGGCACAACCAGGACTTTTGCTGGTCGCCCAGCCTAACTGAGCAATCGTGAGTGAAGGGCCTTAGTAAGAGAGGTGACCAAGAACCTGATGGTCACTGACTGAGCTCCAGAGATCCTGTGTGGACATGACCAGTAGTTTATGGTGGCTAATATTAGCTCGTGTTGGCAAACTAACATTTAATTATTTGTTTGGTGGCATTTGTGTACGTTTCCCCTATTGTTGATGACTTACTATAATAACATCACTAAGGGAGACAACAAAAAGCATGCTATAAATCAGAAAACAACTACATCTTTTATTTTGGTAACTCCTTTATAAAAAAAAAAAAAAAAAAAATTTCTAGGGATGCACAATTCTGGGTAAAATAGTAAAATTTCTCTCAAAATTCTTGACCAATGAAATATTTATATTATTTTTTTTTGCCTGACTTTTTTCTCATTATGTCAGATTTAATATGATCTTTACCACATTGCTGTTATTGTTAAACAATATATTATTTTTTATTTGTTTAATATTCCCCATTTTCACTGCAAGACTCTTGAGTCTCATTTCATTATCACTATCAGAGATTTTCCTTTAACCATGTCAAATGTGTTAGTTTTGTTTTTGAATCAGTCTTCCTCTGTACAGCTCGTCACATGATGTAATGTATTCCTGCTATTGCGGCTTAGCAATGAAAAAGAAACACACTATGTTTGATGGAACAGATATTCCTGCTAAAGCACACACAGCCGAATCGTCATCACTGGTCATCACTGAGGAATGAGGTCGCATAAAGTGGTCTGAATAGACACAGAGGTTGAAAAACAGCCCTACTTATATCTTGTATTTCTTCTAAAGAAGACAAACACTCAGGGAATTCAGTGCACCTTTTTCTTCCCAATGTATTAGTGCAAAAAATGTAAATATTGCAATGCGGTTTCCATAATAGCATTCAATCTCAAGTCAGAACAGAAATATTATATAATATGAATGTTACTCCTTTTGTACATCATAATTAAATTCATGTGATAAAAATGTCTAGTTATTACACGTAGGGAGATTCCCTGACACACAGGGACAAAAGGCAGGTGGAGAGTCTTTGCAGCAACCCACTCATTTGTTTCTGAATCTTTCTCAGATGTAAGACTGATGTTTGTTCCAAAAGGTCAATGCTGTGTTGTGACAGCTATATGACAGCCAGATTATTCAGGTTGCACAATCTTGACATTAAGAAAAATGTGGTTATTGTGTTTCTTTGAGAATGTAACTTGTGAAACAGCTTTTAGATGAGGATTAGATATTTTGTTTTCCAACCAAGGATAGTATTTTAAACATAATCTTTAACGTCTCTCGCGTCAGAATTAATTCAGGTCTAACCGGCCTTTTGCTAAAATGATAACTCAACCCACAAAACCACTCTCTCTCTTTTCTGCTCAGTCATCAAATCAACTTCAGAGGAAACACCTCCCCTCCCTTTTTTCTCTCTTCCATAAAAAAATAAATAAATAACCACAATTAGCACATGGCTAATCTGCATAGAGGAAAGCCAGAGCACTCTTGGCAGAAGAGGTTGTGCTGAGTATATTGTGTCATGACTGGGCTGCTGGTGGATACTGCAACTATTCAAAATTGTGCATGTGTGCGTGTGTGTGTGTGTGTGCGTGACATAGGAATGGGGATTTCTGAGAGGATGGGTAGGGTGGGATAGGAGGGGTCTGGAGCAGTGCCTGAGAGCAGAGCTGGAGTCTACAGGGCCAATCGGAGCAGATGGGCCGAGGGGGGACAGATGATAAACAACTGCTGCTAATTTAATCTGCCACACGGCCACATATCCTCAGCCCACACACTATTGTTCTGCGTTAAGGCACTTCAATATGCAACACAACAGTGCTAACACACACAAAGAGCAACATGATATCCCATACTTTATCGCCAGCGTCGATTTCTGGGGGTGTTGCTATCCGTGTTCACAGTGAGAAACTCCCATTATGACCAGCCTCTCACCGTTTGAATGTGTCCACATCAGAAGTGAAGGGTGAGGCGCTCCAACACAAGGGACCATGTTCCTCATTCCCTTTCTATAGCTGTATAAAGAATCATTTCGGCAACACCTCCAACCACCTCAAAGTAGACTCACTGCTTTTTTATTTCCAAACAAACAACTATTCCCACTATCAGTTATTCTGCAAAACATTTCCCTAATTAATCACATGTTGTTTTGCCCAAAAATGTCAGAAATGTGAAGAAAAAAAACTACAATTTCTTAGTCAAAAACATTCAAATGATTCATTTTGTTCAACTAAGAGTCCAAAGCCCCAAAATAAATATTCAGTTCTGGTACAAGAACTTGGGCATCAAAGCAGCATTGGAATAACCTTTTTAACTTATCAGGAACTGTGTGCCAAAAAAATATTTATTGTCATCTCTGACTGGTACACTTTCTCTGACCAGTTATCTTAACCAGCTCCTACATAGGAACAAGGTTGCAATGTTAACTTTTAGACACTGATGATATCCAGATGGACTATTTATATTTTGACATTATGCAACCTTAAAACAACACTATGTAGTTTTTTGACCTCAAAATAATGTCTCTAAAATTATTTAAGTGGTAGAACAACTCTTAACCGCTGCAGCCTGAGCGGGCTCCCATCAGCTGAAACAGCACTATGTAACTTTCATGTTTGGGTAGGATCACTCAGCCCCGCCATCTGCTGCCAGCTGAAAAGTGCTTTACGACATACGTCACATAGTGTTGCTTTAATAGAAAAAACTCTTACAGTATTCTTTCAGTAGAGCAGTCTAGACTAATTGTTTAAATGAGCATTTACGGAGCGCATAGCCAACCAGTGCGAACAAATTGACAGACCTGTACCTGTGGAATCAATAGGGCTGGGGCACAAGGTAATGTTCCCAATTAAGCCATTACTCTGTCTTGCCACTGCATCAACCTGAGAAGTTCCCATTTTGAACTATCAGCTGCATGACTCTGGACAATAGCAAGGAGGAGCTGGCTTAGGGTAAAGGGGACGGCCGACGGAAGCCCTCGCCTGCTGGTGCTACAATCCACGCCAAGCAGAGGCAGCAGCACCATACTCACCCAGATGTTCACCCAGCTGTTCCTATGAACTCAAAGGATGTTCTGGGAGGAGATGAAGAAGGGAACTTGCACACTCGGATGACAAAATTGGCTTGTACATCTCAGAGGAAAAAAAAAAAAAAACAAAGCTTTTCCAGAAACAACAACAAAAAAATGGCAGTACTGTGTAGCAGCATGAACTAGGGCTGTTTAGAAAGAAGGAAAGTATTACTGCTCAAAAGGTGTGTTAAAATTTAGTTTAATAAAAAAAAAAAACCAAAGTTCTACACTAAACTCAAAAAACACCAACTATTTCTACAAGATGAAAGGTAAAAAAACTAGTAAGGGCCAGTTCTAGGTTTCCCCAAACTAGTTGTACAAGTGTTCTCTCTGGCCACACTGGAAATCAAATGTGTTTCTAGTTATTCTGAAAAGTTGGCCATGATAAAGAGAGTGTAAAGACAATTATGTTTAAAACATCCACATATTTTCAGGTACTCTCATCAGGAAGACATGGGAAACAAAATCACAATTGATTATGTGATTGGGATGGGACAGGAAAAAATGTCAGTGGATCAGTATCAGTACATCAGTAGAGGGTGACACGGGAGTGGATTTTCAAACTCTCCCGTCCCACTCCCACAAAAAAAAAATCTCGGGGAAAAATCCATCTTGTCCCAATCCCAGAAAAATGACTCCCATTCCCTCCCACTCCCTTATGTTTCTTTTTTCTTTTTTTTTTTTGGAATCTGTCACACAGAAATTTCAGTGATCACAATGGAGGAATCGTTTTCCAACAGCCTGGCTTTCATGTCTGACTCCATTTTGATTCTGATTTTCACGGCTACACGCATGCGCATCCATGGGAAAACCTTCTTCTCTTATATTATTGGTGGTTGGCATTGGCGTACCAACTTGTGGCATTACCGCCACCAACAGTTACGGGTGTATGGAGCGCATCATTTGCTTAACCAGCCACACCACAGCAGACGGGAGGAGAGCATACAGAGTTCAAAAATAAAATATATAGTTGATTTATATAAAAGGTATTTGTGTATAAAGTTGGGTATCAGTGTTATTATGATTCCTGGTCCCACCCACTCCCGCTGACATTTTTTCCTGTCCCGTCCCATTCACATAATTAATTGTGATTTTGTTTCCTATCCCGTGGGATTCCCCAAAAAATGTCCACCTGTAATACATAGCGTCACCCTCATTTGGTAAGATTGGAAGTGCCACAGGCAGGTGAGTAACAAATGAAAACAGAATCACAGTGTGGTGCAGGCATGAATTGGGAACGTTACAGAAAATAGCTGACAGACACCTGTCCAACATCAGAAAGGTGTAAAAGGAAGGAGTTTCTGATTCGATGTAGCTGTTCAATATGCAGCTTAGATTGAGTATAAATCCTAAATAACCCTGATGAAAAGACGTGATTAGTTAGAAGTGTGGGGTTCAGGTTTTTCAGAGTCAAACTGACCAAAGCTAAAACCAAGTGAATTAACATGTTATAGTAAAGTGGATGTAAATATTAGATTTTCCTGCCTTGAGAAGAAGCTCAACGGATTAGCACCAATTTGACAGTAGTGATTAGGCTGTTGAGAGTGACTGTTCACCAGTGAATTACAATATAGCTGCAAGGTGCTAACTGGTTGCCAGCACAGGTTCAGTGTGCTCTGTAAAAACAAATCTTCTAGATCAAAGCTGCTTGCTGAGACTGTCCAGTTATAAAAAGGATGGAGGAGCTGCCTGCTGCTGCCTGGCCTGTCAGTGCGATGTTGAGGTTGAAAATACAAGGGAGCGAACATTGGCTCTGACTGCCGGCTGTCAACCTGTCAGGCCAAACTTATATTTCCAGGAGACAGTGGCTGATTCCCAGGAGTGAGACAAAGAGGGGGGTGCTCAGAAGGCTGGGGAAGCAGGGCTGGTGGGTATAGGGCACAGGGTGGTGAAAAATGGTAGACGGAAAACCAGATGTTCATCATTTAACAGTGACATAAAAGGAAACTCCAAGAGATGTACAGTATACTGCACATGCAGACACAACAAAACAAGGACAGTTTTTTCTTCTGCACTGTTGGTAAAGAGCATGATAGTTATTCAAAATCCGGTTAATACCCTGCCATAATGACTTATGGGTAGGGTATTGAACACAAAACGTTTTATCGTATGGACTTACATACCAATCAGTTAAAAGAGTAAGGAGTGAGCACCTCACCTAGACCACTTAGGGCACAGAAAGTGGTCCCTGCTTTCCCCTCATGCTAACAGATAAGCCACTTGACATGTTACTGGAAAGCAATCGTCTGTCAGCATTGGAGGCAAGACAGTGATCGGTTACATCACGCTGCTAAGAAAGATGCTTATTCAGGATGACCACTGGCACCCTGGACGACCCATTACAACAAGTGTGTCAGTCACTACAATGCCAAAAATACCCTGGCTACCGAATGAGGCGAAGCCACTTAAGGACCTGGCTGGGTCAGGGCCTGCCTCATGGTCAGAGTCACCACACTGACACTGACGTCAGACGCACTGCCCTGTGCGCGCGCACAAACACACTCAACCAGAGGAAAACATGTTTGGTTATAACCTGACCTCATGAGTAGTAATTTCAAACCGAATATAGAGCTTGTGTACTGTAGTGTAGCACAGACAAAAAAAAAAAAAAAAGGCTTTCAAGCCTTGCTAAGAAACAAATGAGCAATAGAGTAAACTGGACTGTTAAAACGGCTGGGATTGTTCATTTGTGCTCTCTTTCACTGACAAACAGCTACTCATGGGCACGGACATGCAAATCTTCAGGTAAAGAGGGTAACATGCCAACAACAGTTACTGCTTCTTCTATAGTCCTACCACTACACTTTTTAGGACCACAAGAGTCCAAGCTTACCATCAGCTAGACACCAGATACTGTTCAAACAGGTCTTTGGTGTATAAATCATTGTCATCTGTCACACAAACCACAGACAATAACACTAAGCCACATTTTTGTCTGTGCCACTCTGTCCCTCCTGATCTGTTTTTTTTTTTTACCATGAGCTGTTCATATCAAGAATAAACAATGGCTCTGTATCAAACTGGCTGCTAACACCTGGTACACTGCTGCAGAGAAGGCATTTAAGTTGTGTAAACAATGGCCTATTTCTATGAAAAATGTGCATTAATTATATCAGCAGAGTAAACATATGATCTGGAATGTAATTATTTTTTAAGAGCTGAAAAGTTAATTTTGTACATTTTACAGTAAAAGTCAGACTTCAGCCACACAAGTGAGAAAAATCTCTAGGTTTTTTTTTTTTTTAGAGCATAGTATAAACCTCACTGCTAGGGCTGTAACTAATATGCACATTGTCAATTAAACTCCCAACTTAATTACTTAACAATAGTAGTTGCCAGAGGCAAAGATATCATTCAAATACCATCAAACCAGTCTAAAACCCAAAAGAGATTCAATTTACTAAATTATAGGAGGCTTGGAAAACAGGGAATAAATGTGGGTTCAGTTATATTTTGTTATTTTTCTTAAAAATGTAAACAATTATCAAAGATGTTACTGAGGGATCAAAGAAATCTAGATTAAAAAATTTAAAGTTTTTGTCAATAAATTTATTTTTTTTATTATTAATGCATCAATCAATAAATGTCGGAAAATAGAAAATAAAGTGTAAACCAACATTGTCTTGCCATACCGACAGCGTAAGACACAATGACATGTAGTTTAATATGACTGAGGACTAAGAAAAGAAGACAATCCTCCCATTTAAGAAGCTGGTCCCTGTGATTTACATTGCTACATTTATTTTCCATCAACTAATCCATGAATTGACTGTTCAGCTCTAGATGCTGTTTTCCTTTAACTTGTAGAATAAATATCTGGAACATGAGGTTTTCATCTGGTTCAAGATTTGGATATTGATCAACTACTGGTTTGATAAGATTACCTGGGTCTGCCCAGGTGTTTTATCAGCTTCTGCTTGCTGTGAGTCTATTTCAAAGCTTTGGCTTTATTAGCCTAAAAAAAAAAGGCTGAAATAGCACACAGCATATTAGGTAAAACAGAAAGCAAAGCTGTGACCAAAGGGCACACAAAAATATAAAGGGAGAAAACCTACAGTTCCTCATGTGCTTATGTTCCCTTTTTTCCCCTTTATTTATGAGCCACAGGGTTTTTCAAGTACTGTGTAAGAGCTGAGAGGAAGCATCATTCTCTACCTTCTAGTGTCAACAACTGCACCCATTTAAAGGTTAACCACTTTATTCCATAAAAAACACACACCCCATATGTCATGTAAATGAAGTCTGTAGTCTCACACAGCCTCAGAGAAGGATATTACTATGCTAATCTGGAGCATTTTAGAAGGTAAATGTCAAAAGAAATGAATTACCTTTACATTCCAGTGTGCCCTGATGCAATAGCCCAAGTTTGACATTTGTCCATGAAGGAACTTGTTTTTCCCCCAGTGTGTTTTCAATGTGCAACACTGGGAATACAATTTTACTATCAATTATTGAGCAGATAATGTGCCATTATTTGTGGAACCTAGAAGTATTCAGTCAAATTTACAAGCACCTGCATGAAGGCCAGCTTCATATCCTGTTGTTCAGTAGCATTCCTCTGCTGTGTTGTGCATGTATTGAGAGTTCGTAAAAAGAGTAAGCCAAAATAATAGCAAACTGTAGAAAAAGTGAGTTGGTAAACAAAACGCTGTCTGTGGTTGTCAGGGTGATGAAAAGGCCGATGGTACTAAAGAAAGACGGATGGCTGGTGACACGTGGAGTAAGAGCAGGTCAGAGAGACTCCTGAGGCGCGCACACACACACACACACACACACACACACACGCAGTCACAACGACCACCAAGTAACTGCAACAGTTTATACAAAAATACACACAGCTGTCAGGGGCAGACGAAGATCATTCACAAAACACCACCCCTCCCCTCCCCCTGGGTATCACTGACACTGTTTCTCATACATACACACACACACACACACGCACATACCATCCAGTCTCTCTCTCTCTCTCTCTCACACACACACACACACTCTCGCACACACACACCCACGCCCATATATACACACATACACACACACACACTCTTGCACACAGTTGCCGGGAGGCAGCATGTCCATGTGGCCTGTGGAGAATCATTACTCAGCAGTGCAGACTAAAAAGCTGAGAGTGAACTTCCTTTCTGAATGCTCGGTCTTCCTCTTCTCCACAGCACCACCCCCAACTCAACACAGGCTGAACAGTAGCTGGAAGTTGTTCTGTATGTATTCTTGGAAATGTGTCTTGTGTTTATTGTATAGGAACCATTCCTAAAGTGCTGATCCAGCTGTCAGAGAAGACTTTATTACCTTCTTGTGACTGTGTGTATGTTGATACATATTCAAAAGCCAATTTATCAATAATTCTATCAGATGAACTAAAATAAATCATCACTGCATCATTATTTTTTGGCCATCACCAGTCCCCACACTCCACAGTGACATCCTAAAATGTTGATTTTCTGTATTATAAAGATATATTTCAGAAGCTAAAAAATGTAAATGTTTGATTTCTTTCTGTTCAAAAAATGATGTTTTGACAAAATACTTGGCAACAAACCTTGAAGAATGAAAGTCAATTAAGTGATTAATTGGTCAAAAGATAATTGATCTGCAATTACTGTAAAAACAGACATTTTACAACCAAAAACTGCCAAAACTGCAGCAGTATAAATGTGTACAATTACTGCTTTTTTATAAGTTCTGTGACAGTAAACTGAGTATGTTTGGGTACTGGACTGGAATGACATTTTAAATGATCAATTGCAGATTAATTAATGAGAATCATTAGTTGCAGCCGTATTTGTAATTTATTTTCTGTCAGTTTGGGATCTTTTTTTAGAAAAGTTGAATAATTTTTAAACAGCATTGGAATGAGTACCCTTCTGCTGCAATGACTGCCAGCGTACTTACACATTTACATAATGATTTCAAATAGTATTTCCAGTATAGCCTTAAACAGATGACACAGCTCAAAGGTGCTAAATACAAGGATATTAGTCTATTTATTGCTTTAATTAATTTACATTTGAATAACAATACAGAGCCAGGCAAGATATTTGCTCTGTTAAATATTAAAATCATTCCATCTTCATTTTTTGGGAGAGTTTCTGACATAGTAAAGCTGTCATTACACCTTGTATTTGTAAGATACTCTCCTATTTGCAGCAGAGCTCTCTTGTACATCAGCACCAGTGTGTGTGCGCATCTATTAGCATCAGTCAATTTAACACCTTTGGTTTGTTGTTTTTCATTATGTTTTCAACTGGGGGACTTTCCCAAAAAGAAATGTACACAAAGTGTCTCTGATTATGATTTAATTCAAACTTGGTTTGGGTAGTCAGTCATGCAGAGCTGAATGGGCATCCCTGATGGCTCACAACCCATGTGTTGGGGCAGTGGGAGTGGAAACACTTGGTTTATACTATCCAAAACAACCCCACTACAACTCGCTTCAGAGTACTTGTTTGTGTGCAAGGCATGAGGAAATCCCGTAATACTAGCCTTTACCCACAACTCAATTAACACATTAATTCATCTTCGGCAGGTGACCCAAGGCAGGTGAACGGCTCCATAAAACTCATCCACCGAATCATTACTGGAGATATAGCCACAAATGAAGAGGCCAATAGTGCCATTGTTAATGAGTGGTGAGTTCAAGCATTTAATAACTCTGCTAAAATAATAGCGACTAGCACTGACTGTGGACAGCTCTTCTGCAGAAGGTAGCCTGTGAAAAACTCCCCATCTGAACTTTGGTCTGCTGGCTGCCACATCAAGCTTTGCAGTCAAACATCAAACACACAACAGGTTCATCTGACTGGACATAATGTGCACATAGTGGTGACCTTATGTGACATCCCTCTGCCTTGGATTGACAGCAGTTTATGTCCCAAAAATGGACTCCATTCACCTCGCATTTCTGTCTGTTGCCCTGAGTGAACAGCCATGTCCTCCAGACACCATGTCTGGGATTAAAGCCATTAAATTAATGTGTTTTCTGCACCTGCACCACTGCCATCAAGTCAAACTCCTGTAAAGCTCCAGTTTAAACTGATTCTGATTCTTCCCAATTCTGACACTAATGAGATCTGAACAGCCCCTTCCACCTTGTGCAAAAAAATTGAGTTTCTACTGCCTTTAAATATACTATTATCACATAAAAAAATGCCAGAATATGATTTCAATGATATGAACAAAAGCTCAATAAAACTATGCTAATCACAATACCATTTTCACCTTAACTTTTGTATGGGTGCTTTAACCGCATAACGGCACTGTCACTTAGCAATCCCCCTGTCGCTACAATCGTTCCACACACATTCAGGAAAAGTGACAAGGCATTTCTTCATATACAACTCTCCAAGACACTTAGATGTTACAGCAAAGATGAGACGGTTACTTAGAAATTCATAACTTCAATATGACACCTGGAATTAAAACTGAAGTGTCAGTCTTTGTTTTGTCCACAACGCAACCAGAAATAGATTCAAACTGCAAATAGCATGTTTAATGAATGTTACAGAGGCAGGTCCACATCCTGAAGTAACAGTCACGAAAGTACATTTGCTTCTAAGAAAATGCTTCAAGCTTCTCTAAAATAAATTAAATGAAGAATAAATCATAATAAGAATGAAATATATTTTACATATAACTATAATGTGTTATTTAAAATAGATGCTATGTTAGTAAGTTGGCACATAACCCCACAGGGAAAGCATGACGTTTAATATCCATGTTGCAAATAAGCCCACTCTCCAGGACGAATATAAGAACTGGCCATTAGACTCTAATTATTTGGCTTTACACTGGCCAAAATTTCAAAGCACTCCATCTGAAAAAAGCCGAGTGGAGATGCAGACATCTCTCTTCACACAGGAAGTGAGAAATTGAAAGTAAAAAAGGAAGTCCAAACTTTCCTCTAAGCAGCAGTGAGCATTCCAGAGAAGAACAGACTCATCGGTATGACACTCTTCATTGATTTTTTTTATATAATTTAGTAAAACTACAGACCAGCCAGTTGACTGAATATGACCATGCTCATGTGGTCACTGACATCAAGATGCAAAATACTTGTCTGTTTAGGTTAAAAATAGTTGAGAGCTAAAGCCTTTAGCGCTTCAGATATTTAAAGCTGCACCTGGCAGCTTTAAATGTCTACAGTTTACCTTTCCTTTGAGGAAATAGATTCAAAGATTAGATAGATTTGAGGAAAGGTAAACTTATACTTCCTCATAAAGGAAAGTAACAATTAAGTGTGTGAAAACCTTGCACCTTAAAGTTTAAAGCAACAAGTGCTGTCACTTCTCTCTTCTTCTCTCTTTGGGCTAAAATTGCATACAAAAGAAATGCAAGGCATATTTCTGCTCTACATGTTTGTGACAATGCTGTATGTATATAATTAAGACAGCATCCTTCCCACACCTATGTATGATGCATTGTGCGTTTTATTGTAAATGTAGAGCTACACACTTCACCTATCATTACACCAGGGTAAAAACACAATACATGTGGCTTATCACTGAGGGGGAGAGCTGTAGGGAAGCAGTGACTGCATAAGGGAGAAAATTAGACTATAGTAAACCTGCTTGGGTGGAAAAAATAAAAATAAATAAAAATAAATAAACAGTGACATTTGGCTGACACCTTGGCTGCTTGTAAACACAACTGCAGCCAGTCCGACCCTATCACGTGGCCACGAGACATTTGAGCACACAAGTGTCCACAACTCCTGATCTGGATACAGTGGGGAAAACACAAACGGGGCTATATGACCACACCTACACTATCTGCTGTACCCGAGTTAGCTGGATTGAAGCAGCAGTGCAGACACTATACAAAAAATAATAATAATCATCATCAGGTACACACATCTGATGTCATAATCCTAAAATGACAGAGCAGTGCAGAGATGCAATCATCACCTATAAGCTTAAGGTTTAATAAAAAATAAATAAAAACAATGGTGGGTTTACATAGTACAGTCATCATGCAAATTACTGCAGTGGGAGGAACTGAACAAAAATATGTTCACAAAATACTTTAAATAAATACAACCAATGAGAAGGTATTATCCTGAAATTAATAATACTGTGGATTTCTGCTAATGTGAGAAAATGTTTTGTATTTATAAATGCAAAAATTCTAAAGATATTTTATGACTACATAAGTGCATACAGTAAGTGTTAAAAACGACTAAAAATGCAAAAAAGGCATAAGGACTATGTTGTGTTGACACGGTGGAGGAACACAGAAGTGGGCAGAGGGGGCTGTTTTTCTGCAGCCTTCCATTAGATGCAATTATAAATGGCCGAGAGCAGAGGGATGGGGAGCCAATCAGATCTCGGCTCGCATGTCAACCTAAGACCAACTGTCTCCTGGCTCTGACAGCAGGATTTTACCTCCATAATTCAAATCCCAAAGCAAAGGCAATCTGCACTTTGCCAACTTCATCCACTGGCCGTGTTTACAAGGTGGCACATGGAGGAGAGGCGCAGAAAAAAGCGAACGGAGTCGAAGCAAGCCGCAATGAATGAAAACCTCCAAGATGAATCAATTCGCGGTCACAATCACACTTTGATCCGAGTAAACACTTTACGGCTCTAATTGTTGCCATTCATGGACTGAGAGACGCATCTCCGCTCCGCCGTGCAGCGACTCTGGAGCCGACTGAGGGGTCTTTTCTTAATGATTATGCAAATGTTACTTTACGGCTATCGCTGTTATTTGCATCTTGTTTATCGCCTTGACATCTCCTGACTCGACTCTGATAGCAGAGGTCGGAGCACGGTGCCAAACCAAAGAGACTGAGCGCGGATTCCCACAGAAATAACAGCGGGTACAGCACTTAAATCTACAATGAGGCTGAAGAAGCACTGCGAAGAAATCACCTTATCTACACACACACACACACACATACACACACACAGTTACTCCTGGCAAACTCCTGCTCTACTTAGTCAAACTCTTGCCCTGCACCAAGCAGACCCACACACCAATAACAACGTTACCCACGACTCAGAAAGTTGTTTGTAGGGGAATATGAGGCATCTTTCTCTACCTAAACACTATTGCAGAGGGTGGTATTGGGAGAAAGAGAGAGGCAGCCATTTTAGAGCTCTTGCTTCATAGACAATGGCTGGTCCAACGCAATGTGCAACTCTGCCGTGTTGTCCTGAGCTGCTGAGTGACTTTAACTCAGTCAAAGTGTCAGTGCACTAAGGGAAGTTTACCTGATTTCTGTTTGGAGGTTGTCCAGTGTTTCCCGGGCTCATGGGGGGCGGATGGTGGGTCCTTTGTTGCCAACCCGGATGGACCCCACCATACTGACTGCTGCCCATGTCTCCTGGTCCCTTGCTGGCCCCTTCCTGATTGTTATAGTCTCCTTGGGGGTAATTTGGGTAGCTCCTGGCAGAGCTGGGGGATGTCAAAAGCTGATTTAAAGTTGGCGTAGACGTAGGCTGTTGGTTTCCCATGTTATACCTCTGATTATTATAAGAAGCAGTCATAGCTGTGGTTCCTCCTGCTGGCTGTTGCTTGCCTGGCTGCCCCCCAGCCGCCGGAGGCTGGTTGTTACGCGGGGAATTCATGGCCCCGTATCCTTGGCCCTGATAAGAAGTCCTGTTCTGGAAGGGGCTGTAGTTGTTATAATGATTGGGGTAGCCGTGTTCGTGTGAATTAGGGGGGTAAGGGTCCATCATGCCCGGCCCCGATGCAGCTGCCATGCCAGGGCTTTGTTGTCCGCCATGTTGATGAAAAGGGGCCCGGTTGTAGTGCTGGTTGTAACCGTAAGGAGGTGGAGGAAAGGGCCCCGGGTGGTGGTGTCCCATCCCGGGATGGTTATTCCCTTCAGGCCCGCCTGTATCATTCTGGTTGCTGCTATTATTATTTACCCTGGGTAAATTTCCGTTGCCGTTCTTCATATCAGGATCCCCTCCTCCCCCAGCATTTCCAGCATCAGTCCCGTCCTGCAGCTCCTTGTGGCCAGGAGATCCGCCGTCAGGTCCCGGTTCCTTATTTTCATGCTGCTTCTCTCCCGGTACCGACTCCTCCTGTGGGTCCCGATCCGGCTTTTTGAGTTCGGATGGCGGGCTAGTGTTGAGAGAGGCGACGCTGGCGACCTGAGCGGCCATGATATCCCTCTCTCTCTTCCCCACTCTGCCTTTACCGCTCTCTCTCAGCACGGAGACTCACTCACAGTAAAACTCCGAATAACCATTGAATATACATACGATTAGATTTAACCTTATACCAACGTACCCGTTGTCCCGGTTCATTCCCCCGTTTGCCCTCCGCCCGCACAGGTATCCGGTAATCCACCGCGACTCCGTTTGAAGTTAAAACAGAGAGGGGAAAGTTTGTGAAAGAAAAAAAATATAAATACAGAGCCAGGGAAATGAATTTCACCGACACAAGTGTGTATGTGTGTGTGTATGTGTGTGTGTTGGAGGGGGGGGCTTCTGTTAGAGAACGAGAGCGCGAGCTAGAAATCAACTAAACCAGCACGAGGCTCCGCGAGACACAGCCATCTTACCGACCTGTCGCGAGAAAACCAAAAACCGGAACGGAGTAGGTGGTGAAAACTGGATCCGGACCGACGACGAACAACATTGTTTAAAAAGGGTCATTACTGAGGCTCAGTTGCGCTTTACAGTGGGCTCGTACGTAAACATCTCTGTTTGTTATGATAGAGCACTGGTCATTTTAACTCTAATTAAATGTTGCATAGATAAAACACACGCTAATGAAGACACACAAATGCCTGACAAAGTAAGTGAGTTCATTACATTTAGATTTGAAGATATGTGCCCAGTGTTTGTTATACACTAAGAAATAAGAAATAAATAAGAAATGTCTCATACCTAAGTCGTGATGCCTGTCCTCAGAAGTAAAGCTTACATCCCTAAGCTCATTAATGACCAAAGGGCATCTGACATATTTAACTTCAGTTTAAATATGTTTTAAATCGCCACTGGCCTTCATAGACGTGTGTGTAACACTGATAAATGCTAGACTTTGTGTCTACAGTTTTAGGGTACTAAACAAATTAAATGTCCCTTCCTTTATCCTTTCCTTTACCATACCAATCTGACTTGAAGTCAGCCATTCAACCATCCTGATTACAAAAACTGCTTCATGCATGAGCTGTGGGTCCCTCTCTGATGCATTCATTTGTGCAGTTTATCTTATTAGCTTTTAAAGCACTGGAACCAAATGAGCTACAATGTCATCTTCTGTTAGAGTGGGCTAATGGCTGCAAGTGACTGCTTCCATACTGCTTCCATGTGTCGACAACAGCAAATAAGAGGACTGAGTACAGCGGAGGAAAGTAGAGGAGAGCATGAAATTACAACCTGTGTATGTGTGTGTGTGTCTATGTGTCTGTGTGTGTGTGCGTATGAGAGAGAGAGAGAGAGAAAGATGGGGGATGGACTGAGCCAGTCACAGAGCAGGAAGTGAAGATGCAAAAAGAGAAACAGTGTTGGTGGAAAAGTGACAGTAGCCTATAGGCCACTAAAATTCAATACACCACATGTTATCTGTTAAAAAGTCCAATTTCACGCCAGCACATAAGAGAATGAGAGGAGATTTGGGGAACACATAAAGTGGCCTTATAGCTAAATAGAAGTAGACACCCTATGTCTCTCCACCACTCTCTCTCCCCACCCCCTTTCTTCGTGTTCTCTGCCTGCCTGCCTCACGCTCTCCTAGCAGCAGCAACCTTCGTGCTGACTTCATGCCCTGTCAGAATTTTCTAAATTATGCCCTGAGTCAGGCATGAACAACTCCTACATACTAAAATTAATCAACTAAACAAGAAAAGAAAGTGTAGAGTGTTTTACCATAGGTTGACTTTGCTAAGGTGTAATGTTTTTGAGAGTGTAGTCAGTGTGAAAGCTGCTTAATATACCAAACACACCTAAATAAAACAAAGTCATGCCTGACAAAAGGTAGCATTTAAGGCTCCACTAGATGAAATTAGTTAGGTTATTACTGAATTAGTATCAAAGACTATACTGACATGAACACAAAAACATGTTGTGACTAGCAAATACTGGAATCCTTTGACAGTAATTTCAAATCTAATGAAAATATAAAAGTAAATAAATCAACACCCAAGGTAAAAATCAGAATATTGTTTTATTTGAAAAGATAATTTGCTGTTTTGCTGCATGAAACACATTTGTGTGCTTGTCTTGCCTGTTACATTTCAAAGGCAATTCTATAGCCTAGATGTATATTTTTTGCTTTCTATTTCATAAAATAGCTTTTAGACACATAAAATAATAAACAACAGCAAGGAAAATAAACAAACAGGCCTACATTGTTTTAGTTTAGTATTTAAAGCCAGAAAGCACATGAATGCTGCGACACTGTGTATTCACAAGCCTGGTGTGGAGCACGTGAAAGCAGCATCCCCGCTTGCAAAAGCAGCAGAACTTTGCTATGTGAATGTGGGGGATGGGAAGCAGCAGCTCCCTGCGCTGCTCAGCCCTTTCTCTCTACAATGCAGGGCTTTCTGCTCACATTGCTCTCTCTGCCTGTGCAAAAGCAATCATGTTTTACTTTAAGTTTTACGAAGAAGCCAACAAAAATATCCATGTGTATTATAAAGCTGTAAATACAGCTTTTGTATGTTTAGTAAAGGAGAGTAGCTACACAGGGTGGAGGGGGTCAACTCAGCTGCTGTCTGCTTATAAAGGCTAAGGAGGACACTGTGTGTGTACGTGTTAGCAGAAAGCGTAGAAACAAGGCTGTAAGGGAGGAGGGGGTAGGGAGCGTCTTTTTCTTTTTAGCATAAACTTACTGTTTAATACCAAGGCGTGCAGTCTCTCTTCCCACATTCATATATTCAAAAACAAAACTACAATGTGCTTTCTATGCTCTGTTTTCTCTTTCTTATTTTAAAAGTGGCTTCAAAATGTGCTGTATTTTCATCGTTCACCTTGAAAAATATTTATCTGTTGTGTCACCATCTGTGTGGCTCTGTGTAGCTGTAAAGTGACTTTAAAACTAAAGAGATCATACGGTATGTTGTGGGAGAGCAACAGCATAATGTTAAAGACCTCCTATTTAGTTAAGGGTGCTATGCATTTATTTATGCAATTCTTGTTTTATGGTGCTGTCATGTATTTTGTGCTGCCTGTCCAAATGAGCACAAGGACCTTCTTAACACAGAATTAATAGGGACATCATGATTGTTAAAATTGATATGACCTGGAAAGCAGAGTTTTTCACTCAGAAAGAAGAAAAAGATCACCTACAATAGTTTATGGTTGATGTTACATTGGCTGTTCATATATAGTAACTGTACTGTAACTGTTATCACCCACAGATGAAGAATGACATAACAAAAAAGTGTTACCATGAAAACTTGTCACGGTAATTCTGTCACAGTCCTCTTTAGCTCATGTAGAATATGGTTCACACTTCCCAAGTGATTTTATAGTATTGTGCTTTGTGTCTGTCTTTTGTCTAATTTAGAATCAATCAAACGGAGAAAAAAATCTGAACTCAATTACACATTGCTGCACAAATGCTGTCTGGACTCTGTCTCTTTGCTCCGACTCTCGATAGTGGGTGCTGATGGAGAGACAGAAGGGCTGGTGTGAGGGGTGGAGACATGTGACACCCCCCATCTGTCCCAGGATGATGATTTAAGAGTGTTTACTTGTGCCCCACCACCACCTCACTGTGAGGATGACCATGATGCATCACCTTCGGCCCAGCGCCATGGCTTCCCCGGCTGTCACCCAAGCAGCGGCTTGGACTTCATTCAGGAGCCCTCTTCTCTTGTAATCATTGTTAAAGTGATATCAGTGGTTGATAAGAAGAAGGAAAAATAATGTCACATCCAAACTGTGAAAAAACAAGTGTCGAAAAGCTGCACTCAAAATTACAAAGATTTGTTGGGAGTTCATTATTCGTGTTATCAGATCTAGTTATACACAACTTTCAGTGGACAGACAAGGGCTATAATTTTTTTTTTACAAAGTTTTTTTTTTTCATTTTAAATAAGCTTTTATATTCTTAAATATGTATTTTTAATGCAGTAACTTTCTTAATCTCAGTTAATCTCACCTTTGGACAGTAAAAGTGTCACTCTTGTTGAGTGCGTTAACTGATGACTGAGTTTCCCTTTTATTTTTATCCCTTGGGATCCAGTCTGGGAATGGAGCCACACAATTACCAAGACAACCCAATAATGTGGCGTGGAATTTCCTAACAAGAGTGGAGTTGAATTCACACACACACACGGACACATGGTATACAGCCACAGGTACAATAGCCTAACAGAGCCTGTACTTGACAGTGGTGTACACAGCAAGAATTTATGGCTGTGAAGAGTCTGTCATTAACGTACACTTGCACCAGACATCAGTGGCAATCCCACACTGAGATTGCCCCCCCCACCCACACACACACACTGATTTAAAACAACACATTCACACAACACAACAGTTGGGCCCTATCCAAATGGTTGCCAGGCAGCAGTCCAGCGCATAGTCTGGAGTGTGTAGAGGAAGGAAGTGCCACTTTGCAAAGTGCAGTGGGCATCCGGCTCGTTCCCAGATGCTGTGTGTGAGACCTGCCTTTTAACTTTACACCTGACAAACACACACCCACCGCTTTGTAAACAGTGGAGAAATAAGGAATGTGCAATAGATGTCCTGTCTCAGCTCCTTCACGGTACCTTAATAAATGTGTGTTGTTTAATATTTTCTTTAAAAAACACATCTTACTCCACAGTCAGGGCCTAAGTATACATTTAATACAAACATACAACTTTGATAGATGAAAGGATACTAAAAAGCACTTGTGGAATTATTCTGCTGCCTTACAAGGTCACATTTCAGATTAATCTTTCATCCATTGTTCTTACCTGATTTGATCAAATGATATCAAACTTTTTATGAGCCACAGCTCACCCTGAACTGCTAAGCGGACATTCAATCAGTTACTCCTCTCTCCTTCTATTATTATTTCTCAAGCAGTGAAATCCTCTCTGTTCCTTAGGTGAAAATTGACTGGGGGACCTCAGTGCCCCACGACAGGCTTTCAAATCAAAGCTGATAGGATATATTCGGGTTAAGCTGAAGCACTTCTATCTTTTATATATATATATATATATATATATATATATATATATATATATAATTTGCTAGAGGGCATTTTTGCAAAATCTTTAAATTCGTAAAGTCCACACAGTTACACTGGCATCCTCTCTGAATTGTAAACACTCCATTTTCTCCAGTGTGTTCAAGTGAAGTG
This sequence comes from Mastacembelus armatus, assembly GCF_900324485.2. Lineage (NCBI taxonomy): Eukaryota > Metazoa > Chordata > Actinopteri > Synbranchiformes > Mastacembelidae > Mastacembelus > Mastacembelus armatus. Next base: position 4,692,819 of record NC_046643.1, on the reverse strand, counting down.
AAGGAAGGACGCCCAGTCTCAACAAAGCCAGGCAAGGTTAAGAGCACTCAAAATTACGGTGTCCATCCTGCAAGGACAGAGAAGCACTCACTCTCTTTTCACCAGGGATAAAAAAATAAATAAAAACCTGCACCAAATCATCTCTGTAGAAAGGGAACTTATTACTGTGAGCTTACTGGGAACTGCCCCACTATGGGTCATGGAGCCAAGTATGTGAGCTTTTCTCTTCAACCAATAAACAGTCCCATGCCTGCATATCACACAGAGCATCTTGCTGGTGTGTCAGTTGTAGGGCTGGCCAAAATAAAGAGGGGAAAAAGACCATACAGAGGTCTTATGGGTCAAACATCACTCATCAAAAATAGCTTTACAAATACAAATCTATATTTGATCTCTTTAAGCTTATATCCATAGAAGTCACAAGGGCCAGTCGCACCAGGAAAAGACAAAGTTTTGTTATGTCTTTGCAAAATGGTAGTGCTAACATGCTGATGGCTAATACTTTAGCAACAGCATAAAAAGCATTGATATTGGATGGCGAAATGAAAGAGTGAGATAATCTAATAATTTTTACACCTGGGCTCATTATAATGGAATGTTATTTTGTCCTTTTTTATCATTCGTATTTCATTCCAGTATATAAAACGCTGGCAAAAACCAATGAACTGTTGTTATTTTATAGCTAGTTTTTTATTTGCTGTTGCCATTTTTCATTACTAAGTCTTTGTCTGTCAATCAAGAGAAACATAGAGGAGGCAGTTATGTGATTGGCAGTTGCTTTGGTCTGAAGGAGGTAACAACCAATCACAGTACAGGCTGCGCTGAGTTTCTCTTGACTGACAGACAACAATATCTGTAATAAAAAGCAATAATAAAACGCAATAAAATAGTCATCATGGAAATTGACATTGTGAAAATGGCTGAAAAAAGATGTTTTTGAGTGTTTTATTTACTTTTTGAATACTTCTCCAAATATGCAATAGTGGTTGTATGGTTGCAATGCATAGACCTGTAATGTGAAAAGAAAATGCTGCATCTTGATGGTTATGGAGCTGCACTCCTTTTTGTATTTGTAAAAAAGATTGGACCTTTAGATTCTGCTCATGCAGCACATTAAAAATAGAAAGACAGACTAGGATATGAATATTTAAAACTATAATTGAACCAAATAAGCATGTTTGAATTAGTGATTCAGAAGCTATATAGTTTTGCAATCAATGATGGCAGTCAGGGGACCTGTGTTTGTTTTGAAGTGAAATAGCTAACTGTAATGCAGACATGATGAACAGCACAGTGAGCTTGCAGAGAGATGGGCAGAATTGACATGTTGAAGACGAAGTGATTAAGTTACCTGTTACAGAACAGCCCTGAGCATATATCCATATGAACTGTGGCAGGCTGAGAAGATGAATTGGTTGTGAATGAATGGCTGTGAAAAAAAAAAAGAATTGCAAGCAGCTGTACTTATTCAGCTTGGAAAATAGAGTCTATGTAGGAACCAAAGGAGCATTTTATGGAGAAACCATTTTCTGTGTGTAATATCAGTATGTTGATACAAGGCATTATATTGAAAAACGGCTGATGTAATTCACTCCCTGGGCCCCTGAGATGCTCAAGAGACCAATCTTCTCATATACTGAAATTGGATATATTTCAGCTGTTACCAGCTGAATCATTTTCTTGTCCCACTCTTTTAGCCTGTTGTTTACAGATGCACCTTTTGTTGTGCCTGAACTCTTCCCTGTTATGGGGGCTGATGTTTATGCTGTTTCAAGCATGAGTGCCTTAACTCACAAAGGGCAACAATGAAGTGAAATTGAAAAAAGAAGGGAATACATTAGCATAGCAGTTTGATATGAGATAGGTGGTAGAGTCGATGTTGAAACAGCAAGAGAGTCCTGTTTGAAGGAGGATAAACACAAACAGAGATTGTCAGGAAAACATAGGGAGCAAACCTTGGCATATAAAATGTACTGTTTGTAAGGTGACAACATCTAGATAGACTGGGTTTGGTAGGAAGAAAGCTACATGGACTGGGTCTACAAGAGAATACACTATATGGACCTAAAGATGGTCTAGGAGCCTCCCTAGTGTGGCAGCATGCTTAAAGAATGACCTTTTGCATTCATGTTAGGACATGGGGAGATGATGGGAGCCCTGTACGACCCATCAGTTAACTGTGAAAAAACTTTACCTTGACTCTGTGGGGAGGATGCAAGATAGGGGACTGCAAGGCCTCTGGGGACAGAAGCTATTCTTTGGGGCTGATTATTAGCCTGAAGGCTGCAAGGCGGGGTTGAAGATAGGGGTGGTAGTGACTGATGCAAATTCTTTGCATTGAGATGTTGATGAAAGAAAGTACATTCAGCTGTAATTGCTGTTTTGCTGTAATTGTGTGTGACACACCTCCAAGTTGAATACCAAGAAAACAAACTATGAACACTGATGTGTTACAGCTGCCACCTTTCTCTCCATGCCTGGCAAGGGAGGAGGACACTGAGATTAACAAACAAAATCTACTATAATGTGTGACAATAAAGTAAAATGAGGCTGTGCATATGACTTTCCAGTTTTTCTCCATCTGTTGCCAGTCGAGTTGATAAAACATAATCCACAGTTTCCTCTGAATATGATATGAGAGCTTACAATTTGGAACGCATCATTTGGATCATTTAGGATTTGGATCAGGTTCACATTTGAAGAGGGTATTTGAACCAGAACCTTAAGAGACACTGCTGGGCACAGCTCTTGCCAAATAGGGCATTTATAAAAGGTTGGCACAGGCCCTACAGACTGAAGGCTGGCAAAGGCATGATGCCCACATCATAGTGCCAACCAAGGGTTTTGTTTGGCATGTGTCTCTGTAGTATGGCTTGTCTCCTCCAGACAACTGGCCCAAACATAACTTCGCATTAGGTTACAGAAGCATTACGAACTGAAAAGTGATTCATTAAAAAGCTCTCAGCCTCTGTGTGGGATGAAAGGTACAATAATGAGGATCAATAAATAACATATAGCACAGATAGAAAATATTGCATGACATATTCTATATGAGTGTTAGAGTCCTTTAGCCTCTGCTGACCGTTTGGATTGGATGTTAATAAAAATAATAGATAAGGAGTAACAGCTTTTATCATATGGAGTCAGAGCACCACAAATGAATAAAATAAGTGCATCTAATATATTCCTGCTTTTGCACAAGAAATCAGGTAAGGAAAACTAAATTAAATACAGAGTATAAACTCAATTATTAACCCAGAGTGACAGTGTCTTTACTATGAACCTTCTTACTGGAGGATTTGGCTGAATGCCTCTCCAAGAGATTTTGATATCCCTCGTTTGATAGCAGCAGGCGCCACATACGCAATCCTCACTGAGACTGTTACAATAAAAAGGGCTCTAGGAACATAGTCAGAGACAACAGAAATGCTTAATTTCAGGCACCAAAGAGAGCAATTTCTGTCCTACAACTGCACAAAATAAGGCAGTAGGGAAAAAGGGCAAAATAACTAAAGTAATTTATTCTGGCTCATTTTAACTTGCCAGAGAGGCCTATTTTAAGAGAAAACAAAAAGAAAGAGGAGGTGCTGAAGACAATGCATTTTAAAGGAGGCTCTTCCCCCAGTGTGCCTTTATCTATCAGTCAGACCCAGTAATGTAAACACATATTAAGGGGGAAGACAGAGGGGTTTCCATAGTCACAGTTTTAAATGGCAATGTTGTGCTGTACACAGTACCCCTCCTTTCTGCAGTGTTGTTTATTTGCTGATGTGTTGAAAGAATCCAGGTTGTGTAGAAAGCACTGATAGTGAAGCACTGGGAGGCTTGGCTTGCGCTATTTCCACTGCAAGAGAAAGCAGAGAGAGATAGAAGAGGGCCCAGCAGACTGAGAAAAAAATCATACAAGGCCGGTTATGCAGAAACACAGATTTAATGTAAGGCTTGGCTCTCTGTTATAAGCAGGGGAGAGAGGAAAAAGCTGGTCTGGACTGACAGGAAGAGGGAGACAGAGAGGAGAGGAGGAGGAGGAGGAGGAAGCGGAGTCTCATCCAGCGGCCCACGGGATGTCTGTTAACCTGCAGATGGAGCAATCTGAGGAGCTTTTGAAAAGATCCAGTCCAGTAGAAGCCACAGTACCTGGGCTAAATGAACCAGCTTTCTGGGAGCCAATTCTCAGAGAGCAGCTTCTCCTGCCCCCTCTTTGGGTAAACAGTGCTAAAATACATTGTATCACCAACAGAAGCCCTGAGGTTTTCAGGCCTTTTCACAATAAATTGGCAGCCCCCATTCTTACACCAACCCACGACCCATAATTTTTATGGTTTCAAACTGAATAACACAGCTATAATTAAATCATTTTCACTAGCATCACATGCATGTCCTTGCCTTGGCTCTATAGCTGTTGGGTTGTGATTTCAAACATACCTTTTTTTTCATTTTGAGACATATCATGATATTTTATAAGGAGCTATCGATTCACAGCCTTTGGTTTGTGAATCTGTGCACAGTAATTGTATTACAGCTTTAAATCTGTGTAAAAATAGCATTTAGCTAATGCCATTTGTTCATCTATATCACCAATGGATGCTCAGTTCATGGACCGCCCATCTGCAGTTGAGCATCTCCCTTGGAGGCCTTTTCTTAGGCGATACATAAAACATCTAGCGTGTAAGCAAGACGTTCTGTTCATCAACACAATGTGCGATGTGAAAAGGGGATACGATTCTTGCCGAGCCACATTAAAGCACTCTCCAAAACCTCTGATTCTGTTTGTTCTGTCATCTCTGCTGGAGACCAGGTAGGAGCCCCTTAACTGTGGCTTCTCACCCGCCGCTTAATCTTACCCACAATCACATTCAGTGACAGGCACACAAAGCCGTCCGGTGAGCCCAACAAGGCTCTGCTATTATGTAACCACTGACAGCTGGGCTTTCAAGGGAGGGCTGAGCCCCCATCCATGTGGCAGCACTTTGTGTCAACCAGACGTGACAGTCAAGAAAGGGGCTTGAGTAGAGAAAGGTTATTATCAGGCCAGGCAGTGGTACAGAGTCACAAACATACTCAGTGATGGAGTCCAAATCAAGTCAGCAGCAGACACAATACTAACATTTCCTTTATCAAATGTCATGTAACATGTTGTATCTCTGTGACACTTGATAAGAAGAGCCAGGCCTTCAGTACCCTGAAATATTCATGAAATCTGGAAAGTAGAAACAAAAATATATATAGTTTCTTGACATCACAGTTCATCCGAATCAAATGTACCTAGCTGAGCCTTAAAAAACAGTGGGACCGAACCCACATGCATGGACTTGAAGTTTCCTCGTTCCATTGGGGGTGATTTCTCTCCATTGTGTTTCTTAATATGTAATTTCTTTGAAATGGCGGCACATTGACACAGAGGCACTCAAATGTTTGATTAAACTGTGCATCACTTCCCTTTAGGCTGACTTCTCTGGCGGGCCTTTGATGCTCTGCATACACAGCAGGGCCAAAGGACCCAGAGTAACAGGGGCATAATTGACAGACGGTGTGTTGATTTTGCCACCATTTCCAAATCAGTCCCTGTTGTTCCAGGGAAGAATTGCTGTCAGTAGTGGCATTCCAGGGTAGACAGGCTGGAGAGATTATACATGATGAGGGCCGCCATCTAAGATACTGTGGATCTAAACACGTCTGTGGCCACACAGATCTGGCCTTCAACATGTTCTTTAGCCAAACTGGTTCTGGTTTGTTACGTCCCTGCCTGGCCAGCTTGGGCAGGCATATAAACATATTTATGACATCCAAAATTAATGACTGACACTCCTGTTTGTCCATAAAATCCTTGATGAGGTTAAACTTTTATGGCAATAGACTGCTGCAGCAGCATAATGGAGCAAAAAGAAAATAAATCAAGGGTAGTTAACATTGAAATACTACAGTTCTCAAAACGTAGAATAAAAAAAATAACAGAAACATTAAAATATGAAACAAGTTATTTATATATGAGCTTTCATAGTATACCATATTTCAAGGCCCATATGTTTTTGCATGTTTTCACCCTTGTTTTATAGAATAATGAAATATATAAAGGCTGACTCTAAATTTGCTAAGGGATCATGAACAAGTGCCACATAAAATTAGGACTAATTTTTAACACTAAAAAGATATATGTTGGTGGAATCACCTGCTTCATCGTGCCCAGTGTTTGTAGCATGTGGTAACCTGTTTTTGATAAGAAACATTTCACCCTGGCTTGTCTTCAGAAGCATGACTTTCAAATTTTTCTCTATAAAAAAAAGGAGCCTTCCCATTTCACTGTGGGATATTGTGTGGACTGCTCTTGACACAAGGATGTGCCAGTTTACCGACCACCAGTATAACCAGTTCCACTCCCTGTACAATAGGCGCTGTCGCAGTTGAGCTAAAGATTGTCAGGTCTAGATAGAGGTCATAGTACAGAAAACGTTTCCTTCAGCACACATGCGGAGCATTAGCAGGCTAAAAACGGCCAAATGGATTGAAATACTAGACGCTATTCCGTCAGTGTTTGCTGTAATAACATTTGATAGGCTTCATACAACATTATTATACTTTATTCGTTTGTTTTCCCACTTTTAAACTAGTTTTTTCTTTTTTGCTACAGATTAAAATCAAACTCCAGTCCGGGTTTTCTGAGAAGCCGGAACCTCAATTTACTGTGTGTGCTTTCAGCGCCGAAGCACTCACTGGCAACCTTAAGGTTTCCTCCGCGACTCACTTGTGAGTGCGTGTATGTGACTCTTGTTTTACAGCACAAAACGACAACGTGTTTACTTGGTACGTCACGTAAGACAAACTGCAATAGTTCATTTTGATCGTCTTTTCGCGGGATAGTAAATGTAATGCCTTTCAACATCCGCAGGCCAGGTTTAGGGAACTTGGTGCACTATTTTGTCCCATCTGTCCTGGCTTTCTAACGCATACAATACATTCCTGTGTTGTTCCGCGGTGTGACAAGGCCCTGCCTGCCTGCTGTTCCTGTAAACTCCCGCCTTGACTCAATGAGTGAGAGAGGCAGAGAGACACAGAGAGAGAGAGAGACTGGAAAAGCCCTATAAAACAAGCAGGGCCACAGCACCCACACTGGAGTTCATATTCCATTATAGAGCAACATCAAGTTTGCTGGGTATAATGAACACAGTAATCAAATAATAAAAATAATGACTCACACATATCAGACTGAAGAAATGTCAATTTACTCAACAGGACTGCCCACATAACAAATTACTCAGTCGTCTTTGTCCACTATAGCTCACAAACAGCAAATGAGTTGTTACTCCATTGATGTGTGTAAACAATAGGCCTTGTATTTACAGGGATTTGTAACTTCTAATAGCCTTCAAATGATCAGATATAATGTGATACAGTGGAAAGTCAATAGAATATATTTAAATTCCCCATTTAAAAAAGTGAACATGTCCTTCGTCTGACATTTATACCTAAGCTGTGGCTGGCTGGTGTGTAAATCATTTTATTTCTAAATACTGTGATAAATTTTGGTACCTAAACCTTGAAAATAGCAGGTAGGTTATCTAAGAATAAGGTTCTCCACTAAATCCATAATATCATATCACTAAAATATTCCCATAATGTGGGTTTTATGTCTAGGTTTGCAAACAGCAGCTACCCAAAGAAAGGTCCATATCAGCTTTGCATCTTAACCGTGAATTAATTCCTGACCAGGTTCTGAGTTGTGACATGAGGTTGCTGATGACCGATGCTTTCACAGTCAGAAACGTGCAAAACCAGATTCCACTGCCCCTAAGTGACAGTTTATGATCTTTGATTGGGTTTGGCTGGAGATTACCAGGCAACAAAACTATGCTGAGTCCTGAATGAAACAGCCATCTGTTCCATAGCCCGGTAAAACTGAATTAATTTGACACAGGGCCTAATCCTGAAATTTGACTGGAGCTTGAATTTTTAGACCAGTGTCACCAAAAAAGTAGGTTAGATCAAAGAGTCCAGCAACCTTTTGGGGTGTTGCACTGCTCAGGTCACGTCTTCACGGCACTTGTACGTTACAAACAATACACTTTGACAAAGGTGGGATGCATAAAGCTTTTAAATGACAACTCTGAACTGGAGAGAGAATGATTGAAAAACAAAGGAGACATTATTATTTGTGTTGACTGTAAAGCAGGTCAGAGCATATTAATCCCCTTGTCTGGGATTCCACACACTGAATGCTGGCCATGCTTTCTCTTTATATGCACATGATCATTTAGACTCTTTAAAACTGAGATGGATTATAACATGTTAGACAACAAAATCAAAGGTGTAAGACAAACTAGAGCTGAGGCTAAAATCTGCACATGATCATGGCTGTCAGGTGATTCAGACGAGTGGCCTTTATCCAGCTTCCGTCCACCCCACTGCCCTTGACCCCTGGCACGCTGAGGGCAAGGCCCTTTGGCTTGGATGACAGTCTCTCCTTCTAGTGTCTCCTAGCTCTATCCTTCCTGCTTCATGCCTGTTAAAACTATATGGATTGTTTTACCCTCCAATCCACGAGGCCACACAATACCCATTGAAAGGGAGAGGTCAGAGGCTCACCACTGCGACCCGAGTGCAGGGGCTTTTTGTATGGAGCAAAGCTTGTATCCCATTCTCCACCCTGGTTCAAATCATGTAGCCGAGCACCAGACACACTTCTGGGCTCACACTAAATCAGCTTCATAAAAGGTGCAACAACAATAGCAACAGAGTGGATCATCTGGCTGCTGTTGTTTCCCTTCCCACACAGCTGTGGGGTTAACTTGAATAGATTACACTGTTTGTTTTTTGTTTGTTTTGATTTTTTTTAGCGATATTAAGCCAATGCTGAGGGAGAAGGGCTGACACTGACAGATCTAGTAATACTGCCACTGTGTCAAACACACTTCCAGGCTATCTCTCGGTCACAGCTGGTGAAAGTGCTTGATAACCTACATGCTCCCTTTTGCCTAAGATGTTGTCTAGTGCTCATCGGCAGCAAACCCAGCATGGTGATTATACCTGCAAAGTGAACTATAGTGACTAAGGTGCAGAAACTGTAAGTTTTTGGACAGTTGTTGTATTTGAATGGGAAAAAACAACTAAGATATGTTTGATTCCCACATTTTCTTTCATTAGCCTAAAAAGAGAGACGACAATTTGCAAAGGGGAGCTGGAGGAAAGGGGCAGCTGCTATTTTCATTGTTGATTGTTTGTAGAAAGCTGCTTTTTTTCTCTTATTTAGCGAGGCTATTCTTGATTTGGAAACTGCTTTGACAGCAAAACAAGAGTGTCTATCTCAATCTGAGAAAAGATGATAGTCTATGAGAAGCAAAAAGAACAAACAGCTCCCTCTTCAATGCCAGTAATTAAAGCAGCAGTGGGTGGAAGAGTGTGGGAAACAAGCAGAGCTCATAGAGGACGGCTGGTTCAGGGCTGCCACCTAGTGATGTGACAAGCATAATGCAGGAGGCAAAGACATGCAAAGTGCTTTGTTTTATGGCTTTTTCTCTAGATTATAATATGCATCAAGTAAGACTGTGCATTAATATTGTACTCAGCAAAGGAATAAACGTCTCACACTGTCACCTTTTCTGAACCCAGGGCTTACTCTTCACCAGTATGTGAGAGTAGTGACTGGCAGCATCTCCAGGATCTATCTTCTCTTGTCCTATGAATGGCAAAAATAATTGAACAAGGGTGACCCACACTTGGCAGCTGAAGTGGAGGATGGATCCTGATCCCTGTAATAAGTAGGGTTCAATAAGCACTGCAGGAAGCCCCAGCTCAGCTCTAGCAGGAGAATGACTGGGTCAGATTAAGGTTGAGGAGTTTAATTATGAACAAGGAAATGAAGTCCTCCAAATCTCTTGCTTGTGGGATAATTTTAGCTGAGAGACAGCAGCGGGTGACTCAGGTCCATCTTTTTCTCTGTCTGCGTGCTGTAGCTGCAGCATCTTCTGCCACTTCACAATCAGACACCTCCTGAGGGACTGTGGTGAGGGGGTAGTGGGGTGGGGTATAGTAGAAGGAGACAGGGATGAAGTGCCACTTAGGATATTGCTTCAAGGACTGCTCTCCTTGTTAAACTCATTGCTGTGGGCATAAATATAGCCAGGCGTCAGATGATTTATTGACATGCACTCCCTCTCCCCCTTCTTCCTGCCTAACAAGCCTGTGGACAAATGAATTGTCGAACTGGAGGAATTTTGCCTTGATTTACACTCTGTTCCCAATGCCCGTAGGAAATCGTAAGAGAATGGGCTGAGTGTGTGCGTATGGGTGTGAGAATGAGAGATGCAGAGTGGGGAGTAAAATTGAGCATAAGAATGAGTGAGAATGTAGATATTTTGCTAACCATCTTTTAAAAAGTGTTAAAGTGGAGCTGCATTCATGTTACACATAGAGCCAGTTTGCCTGTTATGAGGTGTAGTATTCAACCTGTGAAATGTTTTGTATGGCTTTGGTGGAGTTTTTATGAAGTCTAAGATAGCCCCTAATGATATCAGGGGTTGTTTTAACTAGGGATTGGAGATTACAAATTTATAAGCACAAAATCTATGCAGCAAACCTGGTGTGTGGAATTTGAAAGATTTTACAAGCCAGAGAAATGTCCTGCATATGAATTCGAAACATTTGGACAGCGAGACGTGGCTCAAAGGATTGAAAAATCCTCCAGCTACACTTGCAGGGGAATGTTGCAAAAGAATGAACTTTCATAATATTCTAATGTCCTTAAATCAGTGCAAGCTACAGCCAGGAAATCACTTTGATTCCATCGGAAACCAAAGCATAGAAGTGTTTACTACCTCAGACATGAAAAAGTAGAATGATGTATGGAAACAAAGTGTAGACATTATTGATGTAGCCGATGTGAATGGCTATATCAGAAAACAACTGCCCAGTCAGAGCAGAGTATGTAAATTACGAACCACAACACTCCCACACAACTACAGATTTATGAGAGGCCAGATACTACCAGCTACTTAGTATCCATATGTGTGAACACACCAGAAGGGAAAAAATGTTGTTAGCTGCTTTATGGATTACTAAATCACAAAAGTCCCCTTTAAATAAATGTAGTTCACAACCAGCCCAAATGACTATGTGTAATATGAAAGGTGTAACTCATAGTGACAAACTCACTGAGGATCATCATACAACTTTGCAGTTTCCCTGAATGTTCTAGCCTCTTTTAGCTAATTGTATTTGGTTTTCCAGCTCACAAAATCCATTCCACTCCACCCTGTTTGCATCAGGCAGAAGATATATCTATATACTCCATATTTGTCTGCTGGATGTGTAAATAACAACCTTCTAGGGCTACATTAATGCATCCACCCAGCCATTATCTATATCTGCTTATTCCTTAACCAGGGTCCCAAGGATCTACTGGAGTCTATCCCAGCTCTCTTTGGGTGAAAGGCAGGGGTACACCCTGGACAGGTCACCAGTCCATCACAGGGCCACATTAATGCACTACCAAAATGGAAAGAATGGAAAAAAGCTTCTGCTATTCCAACAGGTAAATGTTCACACATTGTTACTAAATTGTTACCACAATGATTAATGTTATAGGCAGACCATAAATGTAATGAACAAAATGGAACTGAAGTCAAAGATTGTACCTATATATTTCCATGAAAATGGCTTAAGTTCATAAACCAAAAATGTTGGGTTTGCCTCTTTCTCTCCCTCTAAGCAAAAATGTAGAATATTTCAATAATCAATATTTGAGACATTTACTATAATTAGAGTCGTTTATTTAACTCAAAATCATAAACACATCTGTGCTGCAAACTTACATGAAGGTTCCACAAGTTACAGTCAGAGGAAAGCCTTTTATTCATGTTTGCATTGTAATTGTAAGGTTGTGCTTGGGAAATTTCCTAGTGAGAAACAAAGATGTCTCTAAGAGTCTTGTTGAACCCTTCAGAACCCTCTTAAATTTCTTCCTCTGCAGTAATGCTGTGGTGAATTCAGGTGCTGAACTCTGCAGCCTGGCCTGCAGCTGGCAGCAGACATCAATGCCTAAAGGAACACAAGAGCAGATGATGAGAAATAATTGTCCTCTGGTGTTTGCCGCAACGGTGTGCTTCACCAGTTGAAGATAATAATTGCACATCTCATAAACTGTCAGCAGCATGTGCCCACATGTAATTTCTTTGTCTCCCTTACGCCTCCCTCTCTCTCTTTTTTCTCCTTCTTCATCTTTTCCCCGTCACAGTGTCAGTCCCCACTGTGGATCAGAGGGTGGCATATCAGGACTGATTCGCACTGACAATGAGCTACTTGCACTAATTTACTCATTTATGCTAATATGATTGACATTTCATTTCAGCACACTCCCCTCCCTTGCCTCTGATAGTGTTGGTCGAGGCAGCCAGTAATCACTGACAGGCCCATTAAAGGGAGATTGCATGCAATTATCTTGCTAATTCAGAGGGTTCTTTTAATTTGGCAGCATAAAATTGTCAATCTTGAAAGTGTAATCGGCCTCATTCCCATTTGAAGCCAGGACTAAAAATAAATAGGAGTGGGGTGTGTTTCCCTTTTCAATGGTCTAATCACAAAAGAGATGCAGAGGCAGCAAATGGAAAAGATGTTGTCCACCCATGCTGACAAGCATGGAAGGCATCGGGATGATATGCAGAGTGCAGGAAATTAATATTGTTTTTACTGTCACATCACCTGTATTGCTGTGAAGCAAGTAGATAATAGGTTTCATTTTGCATTGCATATTCCCCATCACAGACACATCCATATGCAGTAAATAACTCCCATGTAAGTTACACAAGGTAAAATTAAACTTGATGATAACTAAGGAGTAGCAATGAAAATAGTACCAAATGAGTTTATATAATGTGGTATGTTTGTAAAAAGTATGCAGACGTGATGATCCCACTCTAGAACCATGGCCATTAATCTGCTATTATAACAGCCCTCAAAGCTTATTGTTTCAGGCTTTCCATAAAATGTTGGAACCTGGCTGCAGGGATTTGTTCCCATTCAATCACAAGAGTGTAAATGAGGGGCAGCACTGGTGGGGGGTGAGCATGGCTCATAGTTGGTGTTCCAGTTCATTCCACAGTGTTTGGATAGGGATGACTGTCAAGTTCTTCCACTGCAAACTGCAAAACAACAGCCACTAAAAAATCTTTACCTCACTTTGTGCCAGTGGTGTTGTCATGTCACAAATATTATTATATTCTGAATCATCACTTTTAATGCATTTTAGTGATTATTGCATACTATTGCTGCAAAGTGACATTCATTGCATCAACTGGAATTACTCTCACATACCTTACAAATAAGAATTTTAATTTGTTAAATTAGGTTTAGAGGTTAAAACTGATTGGTTCTTTGCTGAATGAATGACTACTCCAATACACTAGTCTCATACTATAGTCACTTCAATAAACCTTAATAATAAACCATTATTTATAGCTATATATTCTGTGCCTGGATTTTATAATCTGATGATATAACAGGACTCAAATGCTGTTCTAGGCTAAATTTCAAAACTAAATTATTGTTTTCCAGTAATTATCATTCAAAAACAATGGTATAACTACGGCTATAAAGATAGACCTGTCTTCTAATGCTTATTTTTTGTTCGACAGTAATAATATTAGAGTACAATGCATAATACTACTATTAATACTATTACTATTAATACTATTCATATACTATATTTTAAAACATTTGTATTTTTGAAAATAGATCAAACTTAAAAAAATGACACTGTAATTATTTCACACTACAAATCAGTGTATCCTTGTGACAACATAGTATATGCAATGACTCTGCGTATGAAAAGTATGAGATAAACCATGATTACAGCAACACGAGCAATATGCATGGTCAGCATTATGATGTGAGGCGAAGACAAAAGGTTGCAAAACATTGTCAGTATGCAAACAGGCAAAAAGATCTGAAACACTATACCAAAGAAGCAAATGTGTTATAGTCACATTAACAGGGCATACAAATGTGTCCAGTATCTGGGTGTGTGGAATTGTGGGTATGTGGTTGTGTGAAAATTATTCACCTCAGCAGTACATTCAATTTGCACATGCAGATAGCATATGACATGTACATCTCACCGTGGTCCCAGTGCATTTCTCAAACCTGCCTTTGAGAATTGCACAGCAGTAGTTAATCTTATTCCACTTTCCAAAATGCTGTCCCCCCCCCCTTCTGTGTCTGTTCACAGGACTTCCAGATGAAGGAGTGATTGGTCATTTCCCCATAAATACGAGGGCCCCTGAACGCAACCCTATTCAACAACCATCAGCCGGCCCAGAGAGATGCTGGAGTGGATGGGAAAGGCTGCGAGAAGTGGACTCTACATGAATGTGAGAGAAAACCCTTGGCATTCAGTGTTTGAAAATGGCTTTTCATGCCTCACTCTCAGAGAAGCCAATTGGGATATAATGCGTAGCACGTCCACCCTCTCCCTCACTGCAGGCGATTCAATTACCTCCCATGCAAATTGGCTGGGGCATTCATTTCTAGGAGGCAACCCTGGTAACTCATAAGGCATCTCATTCGTAATCTCAGCAATTAGAGAGCTAATGCATCTGTTTGTCATGGTTTGGAGAGAGTGAAAGACACTGGCGCAAATGAAAGTGTCCAATTCAAAGAGTGGGAACAAGGAAAAAGGCCCAACATGAATGCAAACACACTTATCTAAATTCCATAAAGCATGATGAGATGTGTTCAGAAATGTTTCTCTCTGAAGTCAAACTCTTCAAAGCAGAAAGAAACATTTTGACTTTTGCTGCTTACATCAGAATTCAAATTACATTCAGACTAGAGAAATGCATACATTTTCAAGTGATAACACTAAGGAAGAACGATTATACAACAATCTAATGTGTTTGCAATTCTCATGAATCTATTGTTCTGTGGGTGTTCCTGTTTTCAGCTAAGATTTTATTGTTTATCTAACCCCTCATGAATAAAACATTATGTAGTCATTTTTACTGCATGCTGTTACATTAGATCAATCATTCACAAAGCCTGTGCCCGTAATTTGATTCTCAGTGTAATATTCATGGCAACAAAAGCAGGCTCAGAAAAGTGAAACTGTGGATTTTTGTTGCCTCTCTATATGATTTGTGGCTCATTCATCATCAATCTTGTGCTCGCTGTTGGAGAGAAAAACACTTTGTACATTGTTTGGGGTTCACATTCAGAGCAGATTAAATTATTGTATTCAACATAATGCACAGTGATATGGAAAAGCTGATTCTTGAGTGTACATCTACTGCTACACATGGGACGGTGGTATGTATTGATGTGGCCACCAGAGGGTGACCATGCATTATTTAAGGGTTGTCTACTTTGTATAGACTATATATAGACCACAGTCAGCAGTAATCACAAAACAGCATAAGACCAGTTATCTTATTCAGCACTCTTTTTAGATTTTTACACATTTTCCCCTTTCTCTTCGTACACACCTGAGACAGCTGTATCTGAGCTTTAAGCACACTTTTCCTATCCAAACCTTTCATTTGTTCAGATGTTTCCCTCTTCCTCCACCGTAATAAACACCAGGGGGCCATTTACCCAGAGATCACTTCGAGGATCAATGAAAACGTCACCAAACCTTGAAAGAGTGTTGGCAGCTGTGTCGCCTAAAAGCAGCAGAGGAGCGACAGGAGAGTTAGGAGACGCCGTGCTCACATTTATAAAGGTCTGGTGATCAATATTAATCAGCAGCTTCATCTCAGTGGCATCATTTATCTCACATTAAAGCCATTAGTCGTCACTGCTGTCAAGTTTCAGCCAGGATATCTGGTGGGTGTTTTGACATGTTCACAATTAAAATGCTCCTTTTGTCACATGTCCACATTTAAAATGTTTCCATTTCCATAAAACATAAGTATAATGTGGCACTGTTTTTAAGGAGTGAAGCTATAGTTTAAAGGCCAGAAACTAATCAACCTTTGCAATCAGAGAATCTCTTTAGAATGTTCTTTCTGATAACTCAAATTAAAAATATCGTGTTCACCTTGAAAATAAAAACTTGACAATCTCCTTGTCTTCATCAGTGAATGGAGTTTGCTCAGTTGTGAAGATGAGAGATGGCTCAGATGCCATTGGATGTCCAAGCACGGACGTTTTTAGGTGAAAAAAGTAAGTTGCACTAATTCAAAAATACTTCTTTGTAAAATCATGTTGCCTTTTCAACTCATAAACCTTGAGTACATGTATATACAACCATCATTACCCAACCCAGTCATTAGTATTTGAAACCTATTTACCGTCAGTACCTGCAAATGCTCAGGATGAGTGAGCATCAGCCAAAATATCTTTTGCATCAGTGGAAAATGTCAGATAGACCAGGAAATTTGACATTAGTGAAAAGCAACAAATTGAGATGCTGAAAGCAAAACATCTGGCAGTGATAGGTGGTTTGATTCATTTTCTGTTGAACAACTACTAATGTCACTACTAATGATACCAGACTATTAAAACTATA
Source organism: Mastacembelus armatus (assembly GCF_900324485.2). NCBI lineage: Eukaryota > Metazoa > Chordata > Actinopteri > Synbranchiformes > Mastacembelidae > Mastacembelus > Mastacembelus armatus. Next base: position 4,676,327 of record NC_046643.1, on the reverse strand, counting down.
TTATTTTATTTATTTGATTCATTTTATATTTATATTTAACTTACATATTCATAATCATCAGTGATACTGAACTTTATCTTGGGTCATTATAGACAAACTGAATGAAAGCAAAACATTTATGTTTCAATAATCAAAGGTCCAATAGAGAGACAAATGTACTATAAAATCTCAAGGTTATATCAACGTAATATGTGCTTCTTGAATATAGACTGTAATAAATTAATCACATAGGAACGCAATACAAAGGAATGTGTTTCACGTATAATTCTAGCTGTAAGTTCTCTGTTATCGAACTGTCTGCATGCAACCGAGTGAAGCTAAAGAGCATCTTAGGTGTGTGTGTCTCCCACTGCTGACAGCTATTCTTGGCTGACAACCTCAATGCAATATATCATCCCAGGGACCTGCTACCTTTACTGTTACCTGGGACAAAACAATCTCCAAAGCAAATAAACAGGAGGCCTGCTGTGGTGATGGGAGCAGCGACTGAGCCTGCAGCCCACTCCCAGCCTCAGTGGCACCCCCTGCAACAAAAGAGCAGACGGTGATTCTGACCTGGCTCTTTTGTCAGGGTCCACATGGGGCCACGATTAAAACAGTTCAACTCACCGAGGGGGTCTGGCAGCCCTCCCCTTCCCTTGCTGGCAGCACTACCTGCAGGCCCTCCATGGGAAACTGAATGGCCAGCAGAAGCTCTTCTGCCTAATTTTTTTGTTCTTCTAAAACCAGTGACACCCACACATATGGTATACACATTAAATGAAATCAGTGTATAACCCATAGGTCTAACCTTTAAAATGAAGTGGACTGCTGCTGCTGTGGAAGCATCAGTGGGGTCCAGGTATCCTGCCAAGCCCGCGTGTGAAATGACATGTTTGCCTTTGGTTGTTTGCATGTACCCACACGGCTCCTGATAGGATTACTGACACACGGAGGCTGCTGGTCGTTCTCTCCGCATAGATTCATTTTGTTGTTGCTGCCTTTACCTCTCGACACCTTGGAAGTTCAAAGTGAGGCAAAGGCAGGTCCGTGTTGACAGGCACAGTGTGAAAATGTGAGTGTGTGTATCCTCTTTGACCCAGTTTTAAGTGTTGATTCCAGGCTCTTTTTACTTTTTATTTCAAAATCTCTTCACATGGGAAGCCCTTTCCTATTTTTTAAAATATTTTTTCTTATCATCATATATGACTGCTTAAATTGTCTGTTGAGAATATAAACCCTGTTATTTTGAACTACCTGCAATGATGATCTTTCTCCAAAAGCATTATTAATGTTTCCTTCTATCTCCTAACTGGTTATTTTACATCCAAATAATGAATTAATGCACTGATCTCCACTTTGTACAAATGGGTGAATTTATAAATTGAAAAAACATTATTATGACAGCAGTCAGATTAAATTATTTGTAGATTTTGTAATACAGACCATATCACACTAAGAAAAAAAAACCCCATGTCTGTCCAAATGTGGTAACCTTGTAATGGTCAGATAAACCGAATGATTAACTGTTCCCTTTATGCTTTGACAGAATGCTCATATTTCTTAAAATAAAAAAATACTAAAATCCACTGGATTATCTTAAAATGCAGTGTCATAAATCTGGAAACTAAAAATTTGATGCCCTGGAGGTTATTTTCTCCTAGGCTATTTCAGGCTATTTCAGGCTATTTCAGATAGCACTATTCTGTCAGCAGGACATGAGATTTTTATTATTTGGCAAAAGTGTGTTCTAGCAGCACACAGCAGATAAAAAAAAAACACCAAAACATGTACTAGAACCTGCACAATGTAGTAAAAACATAATCAAATATCAACAGCGTATTGTATAATATGCAGTGTATTGCATATTATCAGCAGGTCAATTAACATTTTTAATCATTTTTTTCCTAATTCACAAAGAAAGATTATTTTTGAATGGTGCCCTCCATCTATGGTCAGGTCAGAGGTCAGGGAAGTCTCAGGACCTCCAGTACAGACACTGCCCTGATGAGTGATTTGGACCATTTGGGTCTTTTTTTGAAGACTGCAGCACAGTGAAAATGTTATTCTTGTATGTGTGAATAATTCTTGTGTACACATATTATTTTAATCATTTAAAGATGCGCTCTAAAAGGCTTTGGTTTCAACACTTTAAGATAATCTTCATCTAATCCCTACTTGTGATATATGAAGTATATCAAATCTGGAGGATATCAGATCTTCTCAGAGACTGAGCACAAAGTGACAGAGAGAAGATGAGTAAGAGGAGAAGGAAGGGGGGTAAAAAAAGAGAGAAGAGACACTCCAAGATGAAGGGGCTGCAGAAGAAAAGGGGCAATTACTGTTCCTTTCTTATGGAAATGGTAATGAAGTGGGACATGGGGCTCAGGACAATAGAGGGCCACAGGCAGGTTGAGCGTCACTGTGTAAACTGCTTCCTGTTAGGGAGCCATTTAGCCCTCACTTTTACTGACTAACAAGCCATCTCCAGGCCAACTACAAAGAGGCTTCCCCATCAAAGCTGGTGGCTGCTGCTTTCTGTGAAGTCCAGATAGGCTTTTCCCAGGCCAGCTCACATCGAGGCCTTTAGGGTGCAGATTTAAAAGGTGTGCATTTTTTTCTTTCACAGGGATGAACGATGACATTTCAGCAAAGTTGTCCCAAGAGTTTAACCAGTGGCTTTAAGTACAAATTTCACACATTTATGAGACTGCTTTGTCATATAACTGATGGATGGAGAAAAAAACCTATGACAGCTGTACCACAATAACCATAATGTTCACTGACTGCTCAGAGACAAAGTCTAATAGCTTCACTGTAAAGGGGTAAAGTTTGTGCACCATACTGGCTAGGTATCCATACAGACAGCAGAGAGTAAGATAAAAGGAGCTTTTCTGTTGGTGTGTACTGTTCAAGACAATGACCAGGAATTTTGAATGTGATGAACATTTTGTTTTCAGATAGCCCAATTATTATTAATAACTTTATATAACTTCATATTACTGGAAATACTATGACTTTTTAAAATAGATTATGACATTTCAAGAATACCATATGCAATGGACATAACCCTTCCAAAGCACACCATTTACCGGTGTGACAGTAGACCCCTAAGAGTTAATAGAAAGACAACAGCATGCCATGCAGATAACAAAAAATGTAAAAGTAAATAAATAAATAAAGCCAAAGGAGAAAAAAGGAACTGAACTGAACAAGACAATAAAAGAACAGTCAAAATAAAAAAAATCATTAATCTTCCATTAAATACAAATGTTTTTTTATATTTTAGCTCATACATTTCAGATATAAAATACACCTGTACCATATACTCACATTCTATATTATTAAGATCTTTGTTTTGTATGTGCCTGCTGTTCAGGCAGCCACTGGTGTTGACTCTTTCATGTAAGTCATGAAATTCTTGCACTGCATTACGTCATGACAATAATACAACTTTACACCAAATTACTGATTTTCACACTGACCCAAAATGATCAGAATCTGCTGAATGCTAAATAACATCATCATAATTAGTAAGCTATTGTAGTGTGGCTCACTAAACCATACAACAAGTTACAGTTACAGCAACAACATGTAAAACCAGTGGCACTGCCCTGTAAAGGATGAGGCTGACCTACAGTTTTTATTTAACTGTACCAATGAATCTTCATCCTCTCTAAAAAACAAACAAACAAACAGCTGGGCACTATAGTGTTTTTATGGATAGCACATTTTGCTGGGGACTACTTTCAGTGGTGGATGAATAAGAGAGGAGGCATCTCATTTGATTCTGGGGAGTTTTTGACAAGTGCAGGATGTTAGCAATAATAAACCATAAGTTAGCCCTGCCCTCCTCACATTAACAGACTAGGGGAAATTCTCTTTAAAGCTAAAGGATGATTGAACAGCCCACCGCCCTGAACAGTAGGGGGCAGCCTGCTGATGTCAGGGGGACACAGTAGAGGCTGTGTGTGCTGTGGTAAAAGCCCTGGCAGGGACTGGGGAGGAGATGTGGAGGAGGGCCACATCTATTGTCTTTTAATGAGAGCCTTTGATGTTGCCCCACTGTTTGCTGTTTGTACACCTGGGTCACTGCGCCTGCATTCAGATTGGCTGTCTGCTGGTGGAGGGGGCGACTCGGCATATTCCAGGTAACACTTTCCAGTCAGCTGCTGCTGCTGCCTGGCGTGGGAAGGCAGTAAAAGCAGCCTGGCCCCCTTTGTTTACTCCCCTCCAGTTTACGGTGCAGTACGCAATCCCTCCCCCCATTCCTATAGTCCTGCCTGCCCTCCAGACTATGCAGGCAGACGCTGACTTGCCTCTCTGGGGCCCTTGGAGAACCACTGAGGTATAGTTGCCTGTCTGAGCTCAGAGACATCTATGTTTTCTTCCAGTAAAGCAGTAAATTCGTGTTATACCTGAGACATTAGAAAGGAAATGTATCAATACTGATCAAGAAGGGAAGAGAGGTTTTGTGGGAAAGCAGTTGAAGAAGCTGCAGCTGACAGCAGCCTTATGAGTCACAGATAGGACACATCAGTCTCTGAGGTTTCTGCAGCCACATCTACAACACATACAATGCAAGTTAATGGAATTTCTTTTGGGCTGCTCAAAGAACCCAAAATTGACATATCTGAAAAACCAAACAGCAAAATCTATTCACAGAAATAAATAGATAAATCCAGTTACTATGTTCTACTGAACAAATAGTCTCTATGAAAAATACTGACAATAAATGTTCTTCATTAACTGAGCACTTTCTTCTAGCGTGTGATATATATTTCATTTTTCATTTTTTCTAGTGTCAGTACAAAATTCTATTCACCTCTGTTGTATAACATCATGTCTACTTCCAACTGCTTGCACTGTTTTCATTTGCTTGAGTTTTTTTTTTAAATTAGCGTCTACAATACAAGCCTTGACAGGAGGTGATTGTTCAGTCATACGCAGCTTGAGTAGCAGGATTTAAAATCTACAGAAATTGGAGATTTAGAATTTTTACATTTTTTCTGATTACATTTACAAAAAATAAAAAACAAAACAAAAAGTAAATAAAAAAACACACAACTTTATAGGTCAGATCATTTTTATTCTGCTAATCATCCTGACGGACTGTATCCTGTGACTCTACAGGTTTAGAAAAGTACAATTACAATTAAAGCCCTACATTTATTTTCTAACATCTATAAGCAGAACCTGTAAAAAATACCAATTACACACACATATGCTCATAATGTTAGAAAGATGCCATTATCTATGCTCCACATTAGTGCTTGGTAAGGTGAGAAGTAAGTATGATGCAGATAGCTCACTGGTAATGCTTCAGAAGGCGACACCGTGTTGTGTGAACATCTCATTTTAATTGTGCATTTATAGAGAGAGGAAGTGCCGGTAGAGGAAGAGGGTGATGAGCTCTGGAGTCACACGTCCTCCGACTCTGAGTAAATAATGTCCCTGGCTGCACCTATCATTAATCATCTGTCTTTAACACTTACTGTTTGTCAGTGGAAACTGGCCTTGCTTCTTTTGATCTCCCTCCTGCTCCTTCAACCCTCAGCCCTCCCACCAAAAAAAAAAAAAAAAAAAAAAACTCACCCAGCCAGAGCAGAGCAGAGAGAGAGGGAGAGAGACAGTCCTGGTTATGATGATCTACCCCAAAGTCATGATTAATATCTGCTAATATTTGCTAATGTCTTTCATGACTTCCCAGCACAGCCGAATGGCGATCCGCCTTCGCGTCAGGAGATAGGCTGAAGTGTGATCTCACTCTGCAGGGCCTACTGTTAATATGTGTGTGTGCATGTGCACACAGCTGGAAGCTGCAGAGAGGAGATTTAACTGTTTTCTCACACACTGGTGTCTGCTGACCTCAGCTGCTCATATTTACATCGGGAAACACTGATCGCAGTGGAAAATAAGGGAAACGGGCAAAAACAAACCCACAAGGAAGAAAATGTGTGTGAAATCTAACCTTACTGTGTACTGGGGTGAAAACTATAAATGAATGAGAATGTTTTCCTTTTGTCTGTAGGTCTGTGTAGAGCGCAGTATTAATTGTTTTTACTGTATCTGCATAACTAAAAAATGTAAGGTGTTTTGTTATGGACTGTTGCATTACCACCATATTAGTGGAAAACAGAGCATATGATCAAATGTATCGTTGGCACTGTCAAGCTGTTATTGTAAAGCTAAATGAGTCAAAGAAAAATTCTAAAATAAAAACCCTGAGTTGGGTGGGTATTGCTTTAATTACAAAACTAGTTCATGTACAAGATTATTTGTTACATATAAATGACTGAAGATCCCTGTCCCAGAAAATTAAATGTTACCTTTTACGATGCAGAATGTTAGATTGTTTATCTAATGCAGCTTTAAAAATCAAAAAACTAAAAGAAATAAATACAGCGCACAGAAATAAGAACAGAACATGTTTGGGTAACAGACTAATAAATCTTATAAGAGTTATTTTGGCTGCCTGTCCTGCTGCTTCTGAGAACCTGATCCAACTGCAAAACAAGAACTTTCCCAAACAGCTCATCACCACATTTATCATGTCACAAAACTGATGGTGTATTAGTTTTAGGAGTGGCACAGTGTTGTCCTGTTCTTGCAGCATTATTGTAATTTTTCTAGGGTTTCTGGGGTCTGCACATAAAACTTCAAATAACTAACTTCAAATACCAATATACCAAAATAAAAGTACTGATTAGCAAAACAACAAATAGATGTTTAGTATGAGGACATGGACCAGACATACACTGTCAATAAATGCACATTAACCAGCCTTTGTAAACACAGTGTGACTCTACTGAATATAGACATAATCTGACGTCTTGTGTCCAGCTATACCCTGCACATAGCTACACAGAAAAAGTTTGTCTATTACTTTCACCTGACTGAAGAGCAGTACCTGTGTCGTCATGTATGTGTTTGATCCCTACACTGATAGGCACTGAGGTCTGCATATGTGTCTACATACCTGAGGGACATAATAATGGATTCTGTCCCTCAGGTTTCATGCATGAAATTCAACAACAAAAACACCAGCTTTTATTTTCAGCTGCACATTGCAGCCTTACAAACACATTACTATTCTACTCTATTTTGTGCCTCCATGATTTTCAGCAGGAAGATTGTTCTGTACCACATTTATCTGACAGATTCCATACAGATTAGGATTTCTGATCACATTTTAAATGATGAGATATTTGTTTCTGCATTTCATAATTACATCTTTACAGTTTGTTTTCTCAAAAACTGGAGCAGTGATAATACTCAGCTGTTGTTCTGTCCTACATCTCTGTAATGCAGTGACCAGCCTTAAACAATTTGAAAGTGGTCTACAGTGCTTTATCTCAGATTTCCTTTTAAACAACCTCCCACACAGGAGCAGTATTTCTGGAGTAAATTTTCTTAAATGACATGTATTGATGATGACCTACAGCAAATGTTCCTCCCTCTGATCTCCTCTCCTGCTTCTCCAGAGCTGTCTGGGTCTGCCTCAGTAGTGTCAAAGCTGAGCCTCCTGTCATTAGCATGCCAAAGGTCCCAGGGTCTACTGTAGGGCACCTAGATGAGGGCTAGCGGGGGCCAATGGGGGGGACAATTACTGTCCCTCACTAATTCTTTTTATCCCTTTCAAAGGGACGGGTGATTAGAAGAGGAAAGTTTAGATTTCCTGAACTTGAAGTGGAAACGCAAATGTGACAGACGCAGCTCACGGCTCAATCAACATCAGGGAGGGCTGGGGCTGAGTGCAAAGTGTGTGTGTGTTTCTGTGTGTATGTGTTGTGGAGCTCTTCAGTCTTTACTGGTGGGATTACTATGGTATGTGAGGACATGTTGGATGGTAGCTGTTTCATTTGCTGCTTTTTCTTTCTGCCTTTACATGCACACGACAATACAGAGTGACATTAAAATACAATACAGAGACTGAGACTACTGACAAAGGCCATTTTACATAATGACTATTTCTACTGTTTGACTCACTTACAAACAAAAAGCTTCATTGCTCCACAGTATAACAAAACCTCTCTGTCATACACTGATGAGCTTTGCTGCTGAAACCTTATACATTGTGGAATGACCAGCATATACAGTGGATACCATTAGTTTATTTGACATACTGTTGCTGCTGCTTTGGGACTTTTGTTTCTGAACAAACTTCCTGGACTTTCAGTGTTTGGCTGACTCAAAAATGTTGGGAAATGAAAACATTCGATATCTTGTTATGTTGTAAATGCAATTTGTGGCCATGGGGGTCTCTGTTCAGTAAAATATCTGTGTACTTGTGACCTTATAAGTATACTGGAGCTAATAGTGGTCAAATATGACTTGAACTTGAACAAACATGAGTTCAGGAGACAAGAATTTGTTTATTTCACTTAAGAAACAACAAAAGCAAGAGGATTTGCTTTATTTTGACATTCACGTGATCTTTTTTTAGCCCAATCTTTCATTTATTTATATTTATCATTATTTAAGCAGGAATAACTTCAGGTATTTCAAGACTGCATATGTTTCAGTGTGAATATTTTTGGACAAAAATAAACAAAGGATTCAATATTTTTCATCATCATTAAATAAAAAAATGAGAAAATATTGATTTGAAAGTCATAAATAATTAAATACAAAATTAAATCAAAACAATAAGGGAAGGATTTCGGATACATTTCTCAGGGCTGTGAGCGGCGACACTGGCTATGGCTCTGACAGCATCACATCATCACTGAGCTGCGACACCTTCAGTATCAGACACATTATCAGCTGTATTACATCTGTTTAGTAAATATTACGTATCATTTTAAATCAAAAATTACGTGTGTGTGTGTGTGTGTGTGTATATTTTCTTCTCAGGACTGACTCATCTGCCTCCCTCTGTTTACTTATTTAGGACAGCGAAGTCCTCTGGAAAATATGCATCGTTATAACTGTTCCTTTGTGAAGCACCAGACCTCTGCAATATTTCTCACCTAGGTGAGTGTGTGCTGATGCCAGCGCAGGGCCTGCATCAGTTAACCCTCGGCTTGCCAGGAGGCAAAACTGTGTGTAAGGACAGAACCTGCAGAAAACCTACAGGTGGATTTTCAAACAAACTTTATATTTCAGAGCAGACATTTGCTCACTGTGTCAGATGAAGACGCTCCTCCTTTTGCCTCTCAGTCAGACTTTAAGTTTTTTTTGTGCTTTATTTATTTTTGCTGGGCAATAGCTGACAAGCATAACACATAACAGAATTCAACTAAAAGGTTTGCCCTCCAAGATTTATTAGTCAGGCATGATTACTGAATTAAATCTTAATGTGAAGTCAAGAGGCAGCTTCCTGTCAGTGTGTTTGTGTGTGTTTGGGGTTAGCAGAGCCTGTAAGGCTGGCCAGCGGGGGTTATGTCCTGTATGCAGCCACTTTCTTTAACACTCTCTGTGTCTTTCAGCCTCCAAAATAAAAACACACACACCAACACACACACACAGGGGAAAAGGAAGAAGCTGCTGAATGATATGGGATGGAAAGGTGTGAGAGAACCCCTTTACATTTATGGCCTCTGTAGAACTGGAGGAAGTGGTGCAGTAAAGTGGAGTCGCGCTCCAAAGCCCTCACTCAATTCCAAGTACATCACAGACAGTAGTATCAGAGGCAACAGGAAAACAAGTAGAAGGCTCAGATCTGAAACACCAAACCTTTGTCAGCATCGGTGAGGGCAATTTAAACCCTGCATACTGTAGGTCAGGTGATAGTTAGTGAATTAGACCTGAACATGAGTGAGTATGGCTTTTTATGCTGCCAAAGTTGAGCCCAGATGAGTGTCTATTTAATCACTTGGTGTTTGTCACTGTAATGCAGAGTAACAGTAACGACAGGAGTACTCACAATCTTTACTTAGGTCAAACTAAAAATACCCTGATGTAAAATAAAGTCATATGCAAGCAAAAGTTCGACCCCTTTCTAACAGTTGATCCTATTACCGCATCATTTTTATTACTGCAGAATAACTATTCATTACAGCTGTGAGATTAATGGGAGGTAAAACTACAATATTTCAAAAGAAGTGACCACAGGAGGTATATATCAACATAAAGTGAAAGTGAGAAAGATTCTGATCAAAATAAGGGGTGGAAGTATATAAATGTGTTTATTTGTTTCCCTTTCATGCTGTACCTGTCCTTCATTACATTTCAGAGATAAATGCTGCACTTTTGAAGGTCATTTGGCTGTCTGCTTTTACTTTTGATCCTTGGAGTACACTTTCCTGATAGTACTTTTTTAAATTTCTGCTTAAGTTACAGTGGCTTCCACTTTTAATAGCAGAGCTCCACTGTTGCCACTAAAACTATTAAAAATACATCAGCGAGTCACACTCATGCTCTGCATGACATGTTTCTTCATTACCATGGACACACACACACACACACACACACACACACACACACACACACACACACACACACACACACTGTAGTTTATTTTGACGCAGTCCTACATATACCATCTGACTACACATTATGATTATGTTTATTAATTTTCATTTTAAATAGTCCATAGCTAATGTGCTGCTTAATTCTTTATGAGTAATGTTTGCTTAAAAACTGCAGTGACCAGATATTGATATGGTTTGAAATGAAATCATAAGAAACATGGTCATGAATTCCATTTTATAAAAGATTTACAGCTACAAGTTTCCACTGTCTTAAATGTGACAGTGACTGGAAGCAGGTTGTGGTAAGTGACATCATACAGAGAGACTTTTCAGTGAATTTGGTTTTGGTAAAGTCGTGTTTTTATTTAAAGAGTAGAATTGGCCTCTGACTTGCAGTCAGCCTCCAACTGGCTGAAATATTTAATATCAGAGCCTCTAAGGGAGTCATGCAGGACTATTATGCAAATCCCAGCATCACTTGTGGGCTGTCCACACTTTGGCACAACAGGAACACAGAGTCTACCCTAATGGCCCATACTCTGTAAACACAAGCCCTCTCCCATGTGGATTTGAGACAACAAAAGATTAACACTATTTGCAAATATACAACTGAGTTCAAAGACACAACTCTGTTCTTTTACTTCCCTTCTTTTGTTTGAACACACAGCTTTGAATGTGTAGGGCATTAATGCTACATGATGTAACAGATTTTTAGGTATTAAACTAGAACTTCCAAACTTCATACAAGCAGTATGAAGAACAGCAAACCATTTCCAAGGACATCTCCCCAAGCCTTAAACATTGTGATTTTTCAGTATGTTTTGTTTGGGAAAGAAAATTTGAAATGAAAAGATACAATTTGATTTTGTAAAAATTTTAAAATTATAAAGATTTATTACATAAACATTTATTATGGACGGGGGTTCAGTCTGGTGTGTGGGCTGTGTTTAGAGACGCGTTAAACGCGGTCAGATGGGCGAGGTGTCTGCGCAAAAACCACGCCCCACATCCCCATGAGGTCCCGAGGGCCCTTAAATGATGAGGCCTTCGGTGTTCACAAACCAGTATCACTCGGTGGTCTCTGTGTCAGCAACTGTTTCTGAGTCAGTCACTGAGTCAAACTAAACGTTTTGGATTTAGGTTTGTCTGCTCGTCCTGGAAATATGACTTCTTCCAACCCCGACCAGCGCCTGGAGCATCTCCTCAGCGCCGTGGAGAGCGAGTTCCAGAAGGGCAGCGAGAAGGGAGACGCGTCCGAAAGGGATATTAAACTGACACTGGAGGACGCAGACTTATGGAACAAGTTCAAAGAATTGACTAACGAAATGATTGTCACCAAAACTGGAAGGTAGGTTCAATGAGGCAGCCTGTGTGAAGGCCGCGGCGGTGTCTATTGTGCACAATCAGGGCACGTTTTGCGCACTTTTACGCATGGGGGTTTACAGTGTGAGGACAGCAGGCTAGGTTGTAACAGTGGTACAAAGCATGTTTTTATTAGATTTCAAACAGCGTCACATAAGTGTTCTGCTAAAATGCTGGTCCTGAGGCCTTAGAGGCCTTGAGACGTTCATGAGACATGGAACCTTTTGTGAGTGAAGCTTGAGGAGAATGATTTGATTTATAATTATCTGTACAGCTCTGACAGACGTCTAGCCATTCTTATGCATTTCAAACTTCTCGTTTCCAGGAGGATGTTTCCCGTCCTCAGGGCCAGCGTCAGCGGCCTGGACCCGAACGCCATGTACTCGGTGCTTCTGGATTTCGTGGCCGCGGACAACAACCGATGGAAATACGTGAACGGGGAGTGGGTCCCAGGTGGGAAACCGGAGCCTCAGAGCCCAAGCTGCGTCTACATCCACCCGGACTCCCCAAACTTCGGAGCGCACTGGATGAAAGCGCCTGTTTCCTTCAGCAAAGTCAAACTCTCTAATAAACTCAACGGAGGCGGACAGGTGAGAGGACGCACAATTCATTCGCAAAGAAAAGCTTTAGTCATGTGATGGTTATAAAATACAACGCTGTCTTAGGCCTACAGCAACAAAAACAAAAGTCATTTGTAACAACTAGCTCAAATTGTTGTTTTAAAACATTTTTCCACATTAAAGTGCCACTGCAATGTGGATTTCTTTAGTTGCCAAGTATTTGAATGTAGAAATTATTTCTCATAAATAATTTAGATCATTTTAAATCAAGAGATAGACACTTAATTCAATGAAAATTATTTCACAGGCCACTGCTGGATTCATCTCACTTTAACTTGATCTGACAAAAATACCACACACACAGTAACATCACCTGCATTTTTATCCACAGATCATGCTGAATTCTCTGCACAAATACGAACCCAGGATACACATTGTGAAGGTTGGAGGCATCCAGAAGATGATCAGCAGCCAGTCTTTCCCCGAAACGCAGTTCATCGCTGTCACTGCTTACCAGAACGAAGAGGTCAGCTGTGTGTGCAGCGTGTTTGGTACTCTTAACCTTGGTATCAAGTTTGTTTGAAGTGCTAACAGCTGTTGCATCCTCTTCACAGATCACGGCTCTGAAGATAAAGCACAATCCCTTTGCTAAAGCCTTCCTGGATGCTAAAGAAAGGTACAGGCTTAAACCTCAAGTTACTGCTGAAATGACTAAGCTCAGTGGTAGTGCAGCATTTAATATTGTTTTTGATTGCAGGAGTGACCATAAAGAAGTCCCCGATCATAACGCAGAAAGTCAACAGTCTGGCTACTCTCAGCGTGAGTTTCTTTGATTTCAAAAAGGTTTAAAGATGACAACAGAGGGTTTCCTGCTGGAGTTATGTGAACTGAAAACACTAAGATCTTTCTAATACACAAATAATTTAAAAATATTTGCGCTGTGTGACTTATTTGTGGATAATGTTTCCACAGTTGGAGGTTGGTTCTTACCAGGCCAGAGTCCTATCTGCCCCAGCAGCAGCCCTCCTCAGTTCAGCGGCACAGCAGGCCACTCCTCTGGCTCCTACTGTGAGCGCTACTCCAGCCTGCGGAGCCACAGAGCTGCCCCGTATCCCAGCCACTATCCCCACCGCACCTCAGGCACAAGTATGATCGCACTCATACAGTGTATATACTCTATATTCTAATTATCTTTAAATATGCAAGGTGAATCGTATTGACATTAAATATTAATATCTCTGGCAGCACATTAAATGGGAGAATTGGTGTTAATTTGTAGTTTACTTCATTTTTCAGACAACTACATGGACAATACTTCAGGAAGTCTGCCCACTCATGACAGCTGGTCTGCTCTTCAGATCCCAAACTCCACAGGCATGGGCACTCTGTCCCACACCACCAACTCCACATCTAACTCCAGGTGGGCCTCTTACCCATGTCAAGTTTAACTAGTACAACAAGAGAAGTACCACCACTGTGCACAAACATGGCCTGTGTTGACCTAATAATACTATTAAATAATAACAACAACTAACTCTCTGTCCTTCTCGTCCACAGTCAGTACCCAAGTCTCTGGTCGGTAGCCGGCACCACCCTCACCCCATCAGGCTCGCCCTCAGGCTCCATACCCGGAGGTTTGACCTCACAGTTCTTGAGGGGCTCCTCCTACACTGGCCTGACCTCCTCGCTGCCTGTCTCCTCGCCTTCCTCCATGTATGACCCCAGCCTGAGCGAGGTTGGGGTTGGTGAAGCCCAGTTTGAGAACTCCATTGCCAGATTGACGGCGTCCTGGGCACCTGTAGCTCAGAGCTACTGAGCAGCAGCTTAAACTTCAACCTCTGCTACCTGGCTGCCTTCTCTGAAGGCTGGGAGCTTCAGGAGCAGGACTGAAGACATAAATAGGATCTGTGGAGAAGACCTGCAAAATCTCTTTTGCCTCCTGTTTTTGATAATGTTTAGTTGATTTAATCCACAGTGTCTAATTTATAAAAGGTGTCAAGTTAAGCTGGAGGCATACTGAACAAAGCTGATGTGCAAAGACAGAACTTGACTTAGTTGAGACAATCATGTCCTTTCATGTTGCACAACATCACTACATTAATACTGTTAGAATAACATGGTCAGAACTTCTTTGCTCTTAGTAATTCATGTTTGTTACACTGCTTTATTTTATTTTACTTTTACTCCTATGGCTCCACACAACCAAACTCAACTGAAAACCATTTTTGTCTTTATTCTTAAATATCTAAGGTGAAGGTTATGCTAACATAAATGTGTATATGTGTGTAAATAGAATAAATTAACATACAGTGTTTTTCATATAAATGTGCCTTTTCCTGATTGCAATACAGATGTTCTGAGATCAGAGAGACACCGGTGCCTTTATCACCCTGGCAGGGTTCTGTTGGGCAAAAAGACCCGCCTCTCCCTGCACAAACACATGTACATAACTATCTATTTGTATTTGAACTCACTGTGAGTTTTATTTATGTCATTTAATAATAAATTAAAATGTTTGTTTTCTCTAATTGTGGTTCTTTTTTATCTTTGTGCTTTTTCCAGTACCTTAATTAGTTATTTTAAAGCTTTTTCTTGACTTTTTATTATTTCCTTGAATCAAAGTATTTCATATACACAGAAAAAATAGTCTAAAACACCATGCACACAACAACATCTCTTGCTAGAGAGGTCAAAGGGCAAACAAGGGCCACAGTGGTTTGAATAAAAAAGAAAACAAGAGTCACGTAGCTGAAATATTGAACCCACAGGTTGGTCTTGAGGTGTAACTATCTCTTTGCGCTCATGCATCAAACCTTGTGGCTGAGCGATGTGAGATTTCTTTAAATAACAGCGTTTGCACAGCTATGCTAAATGAATGTGGTTTCTTTGACAAGTAATTGAAATGACAAGGTAATGGAGAAGTGTCCAGTTTAGGAATCAAATACTTTTCCATCAATGGCACCCTTTTGTTACAATCTGCATTATGGTGTGACATACAGCTAACACATTCAGATCTAATTGTGAGGGCAGTCAAAGTTACTGAATATGAGCTCAAAAATGCTAACGCCTGGGATTGAATTAATTCAACTAAAATATATTTCTCCAAACATTGTGGGCACAAACCAAAGTCCACTTACATTACCAGCGTTTCATTTCCTTGTTAATCAAACCTTGTTAAATCTTGTAATTTTATAACACTGTTATAATAATGTTTATGGGACAAATATCTCTCTCTCTCTCTATTATCATCAGTGGAGTCAAAATGGTATGGATATGTTATTTGAAGAAAGGACCTTGTAATGAAGAAGTCATATAATTTATATTTGTTTATAATAGAAAGCATTTTTCTTTTCATGTGCACACAGATATATATTTAACAGTATCCATCCATCCATCCATCCATCCATCCATCATCTATACCCACTTATTCCTATTTAGGCTCACAGGGATCTGCTGGAGCCTATCCCAGCTCTCTTTGGGTGAAAGGCAGGGGTACACCCTGGACAGGTCACCAGTCTTTTGGACACTACATCGTGCATACATTTATTTGCTATTATAAAACAATAGCAAAGTAAAAATCATCCAAAAGCACTTGCATTACCAGGCTCTGTTGAAAAAGGCAAAATAAAGGTACAAATGGCTGAAATCTAAATGTAGTCAGCTCTGTCCCCAGCTCATGCATGAGGCCAGTGGCTTGACCGTACACTCATGATGTCAGTGATATGCGTGCCCCTCAGTAGTGATGGAGTGGTCTTCACCAAGGTGCAAATGAAGTCTGGAGGGTCATGGGGCCACGGGCAAACAGTAATGAAGCAGCAACGTGACCTGCAGCTGGCAGGACCGATGACAGCAGAGCAAAGGGCCTCTCATGAAATGCTGACACCTCCCACAAACTCCACTTTACTGAAAATTTCTAAATTTAAGAATTTATCTCCATTGGCTTTAAAAGCTGTCTTTGTGCATCAAAAAAAAAAAAAAAAAACTATAGTGGAAATGCCAGAAATTAGAAAAAAATCTTTAAATACTGCGAAAATGGTTTTATTCTTGGCTGAAGTTGAAAAGTTGGGTCTATGGAAAATACGTAAAACTACATGTGACCTATAAGCACTGTCAATCTCAGCTGGGAGTTGTCACCCTTTTCCAGAAGCAGAGTCAGCCATCTTGTCTGCAACCAAACCGGCGCTGACTGAAGAATTGGCAATACCCGCTGTTAATGTTTTATGTCATGTTTTTATGTAGTCATGTTTCTGACCATCCCACAAATGCATAAATATCTGGCTCTTAGCTTAGCTGTGACATGTTCTATGGTGTCCAGCAGCTACTTGCTAACTTTGTCTGCGTGTTGTTTGGTGCTGGACAGGGGGAGTACAGTGAGTTGATCAGTGTTCAGCTGCTTTAGTTGAAAGCGCGATTGAATGGGACAGCTGAGAGGGAAAACCAAAACAATCAGCTTAAAGCCGCTGTATAACTGCAATAGTTCTCTGTGCTCATAACTATATGAGTCAAAGTCATTTGAGCCATTGCGGATGTAAAAACCACATCTTTAAAGAACTGTATTTTATTCTTCGAGTGATATCCTGAAACTCTGCCGTTTTCTGCTTTATTAATGTGGGTAAAAATATGAAATGACACTACAGATGTGGCCATAGGCGCTTGTGTTTCATTTTCAGTGTGTGCGCGTGAAAGAGTGTGTGTGAGAATTTGCTTATGAGCATTTGTTCAGACCTGGTGTGGAGGATGTTTGCTGATCGTCTTTGCTAAGTCTAGAGCAGCCCTGCTGTGCACAGGGCCATCTCAGTGCATTCAGTTATTGTGTGTGTGTGTGTGTGTGTGTGTGTGTGTGTGTGTACATGTTGATCCGAGGACCATGAGCTGACTGGAACCTTTGTCCTCCAAGATGGCTGATCTGCTCTGTACACTCCAACCTGCAGCCTGTGTTGGCCTTCACTAATTGACAATTGGAGTTTGACTTTGCACACCAGCCTCCTCTCCGCCCCTGGAAGTGTGTGTTCCAAATACGCTTTAAAGAGTGTGCTCAGCACCCATGTGTGGAAGATGGAGGAATCTAAACAGATGCAGATGTTGGGTCAGTGTCATTTAATTGTGGCAGTAGTTATTTAAGTTGTAGCTGAAGTGATAGAAATCAATTAGTGACAAACTTTACAGAAAAAACGTTGATATCAAAAAAATGTTGACATCAAATGTTGACAGAAAAAAAAACTGAATTCAGACTTGTTTTCAACCAGTGATGCACAGAGAAAATCTAAACCTGACAGATGAAGAAGTTGCCAGACCCTTGTCTCATCTTTATCTTGGCATCCCCTCCTCCACTTCCAGGAATAAGGCCCTGAGCACCCTTATGGAAGATGAGTGAAGGGCGAAGCAGCCTCTGCAAACACCACACTTATGACGGTGAGTCATATTGTGCAAGGCCTTGCAGGTGATTTACGAGGGGCCACTGCCAAAAAACAAGTCGTCAAGTCTGGAACAGTGAGCCAGTGCAGTGGCGGGGAGGTGTGTTTACAGACTGCCCCCTCATCCACCCCAAAACCCAACCCCGTCCCTGTGATGTCTGTGTGGCTTCGTTAATGAAGAAATTCTGGTACCTTGGTGAGACATTGCTCTCAGCTGAGCAGACTCTACCGCCTCAACCCCTGGACAGTCATACAGTCGCCCCACCCCATGGAATCCCATCAGGCCTCTGGCTTCATCTTCCATGTTAAAGGAACCTCTGGAAGTTGGGCCACCGCTGAATCTATGGCCAAATTCTAGCATTTTATATCTTTTTCCAGCACACCTATATACATAGTCTTTTCTTATATCCACTTGGTATTGTGTATGTACAGTACAATTAAAAAAGTGAATGAATGTTTTCATATATTCCATGCAAATGTTAGAAAGTAAATAGAGAGAGATGGAGCAATAAACAGAAACCTGTGCCTGGCACAGAGAATGTATTTAAAGCTGCTCTCAACAATAGTTCTACAATACCAAAGTATATTAACCAATGTTGTTTGAAAACCTTAAAAAACACTGAATCGAGCCATGCTGCTGCACTGGGTGCCATATTTGCAAATTGCATAGGGTATTTTTCAACAGTGCAGCACTTTTCACGTCAGTCCCAACAACACTATTATCCAGATAAGACAGATGCCCAAAGTGTTTTTGAACTACATGAGCAATTTCACACATTAGGAGGACTTGCTAACCAGCATAAGCTAATGTATGTTTCCTTCAGTCACGACAGTGATGGTGACAGCCTCTCACCATCCTGACAGGCCAGTCCAGTTAGTTGTGGACAGTCACACAAGCAAAAAATACTTGTAAGTAAACTGGTCCTCACTGAAGCAACATTTAGCACAGGATCATGATATCCAGTGTGGTCTGAGTAGGAAACCGTGTCACTCACTGGATGTAGCTCGCCGATTATGGTCACAGTTCAAATGACATGCCATTCACTGTGTAATTACAAGTCCCAATTTTGAAAAGAGAAAAATACTGGATACATGATGCCTATGGCGAATCTCATGATTTTTGTCACTGATGAATGAAAGTTATGATCTATATAAATTCTTTGTTATACTTTCACTCACTAACTGAAAGGGGAACTAGATACTATTACATGTAATTACATGTTTACATTGAAGTTGTCATTATTACCACTGGAACCCACCATTTATGAATTGGATTAAAATTGAGAACAGACAAGTGAATCACAGAAAATTAATAATTTGAGATATACCAGCCAAAAAATAAAACTTCATAGGCCTGTCTGACCTAAACTCAGTTCTATCATTTCTTCCTCCTGCATCATCTTTACCAGAAACCTGCAGATTTACATGATTAGTGATGGTATTCCATGCACTATGCTCCTATTGCACAGGCTCCTTACAGCTTAAGGACAACACTGCTCCCTTGTGGTTAAAAACAAAAATCTTTCCAACCTGTCTATAGCATTTCTTGGATGTCAAAGCATTCAATTGCTACACAAGCCATTTACAGTATTGGCATTATATATTTACATATCAATATAATTAAAAGGGCTTAGAAATTGTTATGCACATCAGCTCCTCCAGTATTGTGTAACAACCTGCCTGCTAAAAGCCCATATTCACACTTACTGCAGGCAACTGGACCTTGAAATGATCCAAAGTCAACAGGTCTACATTTAGCGACTCTAAAAATCTGTTGTCTTGACCTTGAACTCTACTGAAAACAGCTTTGCATCAAAACTTTACTGCTTACTTATTTTCAGTGAGTAATAGTTCTGGGATTTTGATAAAATTAGCATTCAATGAAGTGTTAACCATTGAGCTGTCTGAGAGCACAGTAAAAATAGGATCTTCTACATCACTGTAATTTTAGATTCATTTATTTTAAAAAAACAGACCCATAAATATTCAGACAACATGCCAAGAGAGAATGTGGGCTTTACAGTTTTTAGACTTGTTCTCATAACAAAACAAACAAAAGAATCATGAACCTATGCACTTAAGACATTAGTTAGCCAGGTCCAACTTGGAGATTAGAGATGAAGCTGACAACAGCAAATCTCAGCTGAATTTGGCTTTGGAGAAATCCATCTCTGGATGCTGAGCCATGAACCTGCAGAAAGAAAGAGTCAGAAACAAGTTGGCATGTAGTCGTCACAACAAGATGTAGTCTTATTTGAAATCACATTTCCAAAACTATTTTGATGGGTAAAAAAAAAAAAAAAAAAAAAAACTCATTTTTATTTAAAAATAAAATAAACTCATAATAATAAATATATAATAAATCAATAATAATAAACTCAACTCAAAATATCAGTTGGTGCACCATTTTCTCATCTAATTCTCCACATCTCCATGTGTTTATTTACTTCTTACATAATATGCCAGATCGCTGATCCAATATTGACCAAACTTCTCTCTTGCTGGCTCTACTTTACCAACAGCGCCTCCATGTGGCCACTGAGTGCATTCTTTGAACTGTAAAGACCATGAGCCCTGTGATACCGTCAAGAAGCACATTTGATTTGACACTTTGTTTGAGGAAATAAACTTCACAACAGCTATAAAACTATACAAGACATTTACAAGCTGCCTTAACACGCTCAAAGAGAAAGCTGAATTCAATGCATTAGACAGACATGCTACCTCTGGCCTTAACTGTGGAGGAGGGATCGTTTACTGCAAACAGCTATAAGACGGTGTCCTTCACGTCTATTTCACATCTCTGTAACATTCTCCTACATCCAGCTCTTTTTTCAGAGTGTCTGCTCTGTGTAATGCAGATGAATCTGAATATATACCCTCTAAATATTTTGTATCATATCCTTTTGAAATGATCACTGCAATTACACAGAGCTCTCACACTGGGCACTGTGTTTCTCTCCTGAACACATTGATAATCTGATTCCACTGTGGACTGCACACACTAGAGACGCACCAAAGCAGTCCCAAAACATAACTACAGCTGAAACAGTTTGAAGTGGGTGTCGACATTCAGACACACTACACAATGTATCTGTTATGTTAATGAACTAAAAACATAAAAAGCAGTTATTATATTTAAAGTGCAATAAATCAGTTTATAATCCCTGGAGAATAAAAAGATCTTTGAAGGTTCATGATAACAAAACCCGAACTAAGCTGAACAGGTTTATTTCACAGTGATGTAACAGTAGTAACTTACTTTTTTAAAATGTCTTGTTTCTTCTGCTCTTCAGATGTCGGCAGGCCCATTGATTTCTGCCTCTGGTCATACATCATCTTCTCTACCATACCACGCGTCTCTCCATCCAGGTCTGACAGCTGCTCAGCAGGAAACACACACAGTGGGTTGGTGGGAGCAGGAAGATGAAGGTATTCTTGTCAGTAAATGTTCTGCCACTTTTAACAACACATAGTTACTGCAGAAGAGCCTTTTGTCTTTCACCTTTGAGTTCTCTGGGCAGATTTTCTTGGTGTTGATTTCTGGATCTGTGGGGACAATCTTGCTCCACCACTCCATTTTATTTATCTAAAATTAAAAGAGAAATATAAATATACATTATTAATCACAACCACTCATTTGACTAGATTCTCTAGATTCTCATTGCTGCAAAAAGAACCAAATTAAAGGTTCTAATCAGTTTCCAGTGAACCATACCAACTCTTTTCTTACCTTTTCCAAGTGGACTGTAACTACCTTGCCATCGTCAATGAGCCAGGAGCTTTCTTCTACTTTCACCTCATTGTAGAGTTGACCTTCAATAACAGGAGGGTGTCCCTTCAGGCCAACCTTGATAGAGCGTCGCTGTATGTCCACCACCACATCTCTCCCCTTAATGCGGAACTTCACATCAAACGGCACTGCCAGCTGTGGGAGGACATTAAATTAGTAATGCATCTAGATTCCGTTTTATTCATGCCAATGAAACCTAGAGTACTTTAGCTTCTTCTTCTGAGGGTTCATTCATGTACAAACATGTTAAATGACGACAGAGCCACGCAGACTACTGTAATGGCTATATACATAATTCTTAACATAGTTTGTATTGCATACATCAATTGTAAGCTCAATCACAGCTCTGTTGGGGTTTCAAAGTTTAAAAATATGTAAGATCTTGACATAAGATTTTCAAAATTTAAATTACTAGGCCACTGTTTTATCAGGTTATCTACTCAGTACAGAGTACATGCGGCCTGAGCATAACATTTCAAGTATTTCACGTTTTTGAGTTATCGTGTTCACCAGAACATGTTTGCAGCACCAGTAGGATCCTCTAAAGCCCCTCATGATAACAAACATGGTGGACCATAGACACACCTGATCTAAGTCAAATTGAAGAGAAACTCACATCAACTTCAGATAGGGTCTGTGTCCACTTGTAGTTGGGCAGGTCAGCTCCATTTCCTGCATTAGGTTTCAGTTTGTCTTTGTCTTTCTCATCCTCCTCTCCTTCTGAGTCAGACTGGGGAAATGGAAATTACGACCAGTAAGTCTGCAGAACCAGATTTTACTGGTTTAATCAACAGTAATTTAAAAGACATTTCACTCACCCCTTTCTCTTTTTCTGCTTTGTCTGATGGCTTTTCTGCATTTGTTGGTGCATTCTCTACTTCCTCCTCCTCTTTCTTTTTCTGAAATACATAATACACAAAGATGTAAATACAGGTGGAACCAGATCAATCAGTTATGTGTGACAGGCTGTTAGAGGACCCATATTTCACCTTGTCAAGTTCAGACTGAAGTTTCTCTGCTTCTTCATCAGTCAGTTCCTGAATTCTGGGACTGTCGTCATTTTTCTTTTTCCTTTCTTCTTCTGCTAGCTTGGCAGCTCTTTCAGCTTTCTCTTTCTTCTCCTTCTCCTGTTTCATCTGCTTCTCTTTGTGGGCCTTCAGTGCCAGCTTACTATGGTGAGCAAAAGCATCCTTCACTAACTGGGAAAAAAAAAGATGAGAAGAAGTGATGGACAGAGGAAGGTGTGCCTATATCATTGCATAACAGGTTTCTGATGTGACGGCAGGTGCAGGTGCAGCAACAATACTCACCTGCTCTGCAGCACCAGCATCACCGCCGGTGAAGAAATCAGTTTTTCGGCGGAGGAAGCTGAAAAATGTGTTTACCAACTATAGAGAGAAAAAAAACAAACCGTCACTAAGTCCAAAACGTTATTACAAGAACATGGTGTTGGTCTTTAAGTGATTACTTTGTATTTCAACTATACAATTTTAAACTCTCATTTTTTGATTTTCTGTGCATAAAGTCTGCTATAGAAAATGATAGTCTATTCTTTAACTGGCTGTCTGCCTCAGCCTTCTGATAACTACACCCTCTCAGTATTACTACAGAAATGGGTATGGGTGAGTATTGCACAAACTGAAGTAATTTAACACTAGTTACTCGTCAATAAGTCACTGTTATAATCGTGCAATTGTAAACAAAAGAAACATATAAGGTGTTTGTCCAAGAAAAGAAACCACCTGTGAAACGTGTTTAATGTGAGTATGAACTAACATTTTATAGAAACGTCGTGCTGCTTCGTTAGCATGTGTATGCCGAGTTCACCAGGACACGCAGGTGACTAGAGATGTAAGGTTATGGTCTGAGCTTTCTGATAAAGCCACAGCATCAGTGAAACATCAGTGAAACATCAGTGAAACATTTGCCTTCCCGTGCCTACCAGCTCACTGGCTAACTGCACTGACGCTGCATTAGCCTTAGCATTAGCACCAGCACCGGAGCTTTAGCCCGTTAGCAACAGAGTCAATTACCTCTTGTACCCCCCCTTCGTGTTGCTGTGCCATGACAAGCAACATCCCGTCGTACTTCTCTTCATCATCACCCATGGTACTGGAGGAAGAAGGGCTCTAAGAAAGTGGCCGCAGTGCAAATGACAGGATAAAAGTTGCGTTACCGACAATGTGAGGCCCGTTGTCACGCTACACACTTCCTAAAAACAAACCCCGCCTACTCGGTTTTTGACCAATTGGAGCTGAATGACAGCTGAGACATCCAATAAAGCGATAGCACTGGGTAAGGGCGGGACTGAGGCATCAACGAGAAGTTTCTAGAAAAGAAAGTCCAAATCACACTTATTTTATTAATTTATTTAACTGGACTTGCATGTTTATAGTTTACTGGACCTTCCACTTAACCACAGAAATATTTAAAACAGGTAAAATCACCAACAATGAGATTGCATATCATTACATTTAAAGGCATATTTAGTATGTACCCTAGTAGAGTAAAGCATAAATACCAGATGCATTAAATGCAGAGGAATCAAATGATGACAAAAAATGCTGACTCTCCACTCCAGCTGTTGTACATCCAGATGTTCAGCTGGTACTGTTCATGGTTCTGTTATGGTGGTCTTGATTGGGGTTGATTAGGTGTGAATATTTACATTTAGGTTAGCTACACAATAGTTTACCAGGGTCTTAAACCATGTAATGTAAGTATTATGGGATTTGTAGTTTTAATAGTAAGATTGTATACATTTGGGCATTGCACCATTAGTACATTTAGATTTTTGCTCAAATTCATCTATCTCTCTTTCTCCGACCTCGAGTAAGTATAATGTACATTATACAGGGCTGCAGGGGTGACACTGTTCATCAGAACTGGCATTATTCTGAAGTCTGACTAAGGGGGAAACTTGTTAAAAGATGTATTGATTTACTGTGACTGCAAATTTCCTTTTAGAATAGTCAATTTCATGACTTGCTCAGACTGCAAAATGCTTGGCGACCTCTGGTGGAGCATTTAAGTGACAGAACTGGCACATACTGTGTAGGGGTCAATCCCATTTCCCTTATTTGATCATTACTCAGGCAGGTCCACCATCAGGAGTGCAACTCCAGTTCTCTTCTTTCTGTTTGCAGGAGTAAATAGTGATCACTGAGTGGAGTCTTGAGTGACAATAGACATGCATCACCATTTTTTACTCTGTTTGTTATGTTAAAACGTAATGCCTGCAGTTGTGTAGATGTGAAGTGCGTCCTGCTGATGTAATGCTGCCCACTGAATCCTGGAGGGCCTGGATGTGAACAGGCAGGTTTTGCTGTGGCCACAGTACAATGAGTTGTTGCCGACCTCAACCAGTGTTTCATTAATGGCAGTGTGATTACCTCTGAGCAAAGGGCTGAAATGTTTTCTACTCCAGTGTATAACAGCCTGCAGACTGCAGTCCTGAGAATATAAAAGAACTGCAACACTATAAACCAGGGGTATTCAACTAAAATTTAAAGAGGTCCAGTTAGAGAAAATTTCTTGAAGCAAAGGTCCGGAAGATCATAATGTCTAACTAGTTAGTGTGATATATATTTAAGTAGCCTAGTAGTTTTATCAACATCTGCATGTAATCAATACCTGACTGTCAAATCAAATTAATTCAGTACAATTCAAAAACTTTCTGACAATATTTATTGTCATGTAACATACAACTGAACATATATGTATGGCTGTAGATATGTATAATGTTCTCTCATTAACTAAGTTCTCTCTCTTTCTCCGTCTCACTTTACAGTTTCTCTCCCTTTGTTTTCTACATGTATCGCTCTCTTTCTTTTTCTTTGTACTGTCTTTTCATGCAGTGCTGCCAACTCGTCAGTAAGGAAAGTAGCTATTGGCTGTCCTAAAAGTCGCTAGAAGTCGCTGAATGACGTCATTGCGTAATTTGCATAATGTCCATGGCACATGCTGTAATTGTGATGGACGCTTTTGCCAACTTCAGAAATGGAAAGTAAGAGACAATTGTGATTCTTTATAAGAAATAAGGGACAGAATAAGGGACACTCAAAATATTTGTACTGTGCCATATAATGTAGCATGACGGCCTGTAGTTAATAAGTTCTCAGAACTAAATACATTTGCCTTGCTGTAAATGACTGAGGCTGTTTGAGTCAAATGCAGTGATTTATTTTAGACAAAGAACATTTGACCTTTTTTTATTTTATTTTATTTTTTTATTATGCCATGCATCAGTACAGATCACACACATACATGATCGCACGCGCGATTTATTTGCAGTCGGGACGCGGAGGCGTGAACACTTCCTGCTGTGACTGCAGCTGGGAGGGAGGGACTGCTGCGACAGGACTGGGCCGCCTGTGAAGGCTTTGGGACGGGGGAGGGGCCCGCGGCTGCAGCTGATTTGCCGTCTTACTGCGGCAAATTGAGAAGTGTAAGAATGGTGCAGTACAGACACATCAGAGTCTCCAACAGTCTCCAGTAACACCAGAAAAAGTCGCCAGATTTGTCGCTAGTCGCTTTTAAAAAAAGTGTCGCTAGAGGGGTCTGAATACTCGCTAAATATAGCGATAAAGTCGCTAAGTTGGCAACACTGTTTTCATGTGTAACTTGCCTCTAGCGCTGTTTACACTGTAGAGTCGTAATGTTTACCGCCTGGGATGCACAGACTTGATTGGCTGAGTGGTATCACGTGGGATGGCTCAACTCGCATGCAATTGGTCTGTGCGTTTCCACTACTGTAAAGTCTAAAAAAGCTGCGCGGGTGGAAATAGAAGCGCCCCGTTAGGTTTTAAATCACAATCTTCTGTTTTGGCTGTACGTCCGGGACCGTATGGGGCGGCTTCTGGGTCCGCATCCGGACCGCGGTCCGCCTGTTAGTGACCTATGCTATAAACTGTGTGCCAACCAGTACATGGTGATCAATATATATATGTGTTATAACCAGTTACGAGTGTATGTTGATGGCACAAGTCTCATTGTAGGCCCCATTGACTCCTGCTTTGTCTTGTTATTGGCCATAAGGCACCTCCTTTACATACAACTGTGCATTGTAAATCTTCAAAGTAAAGGAGATTGTGTGGGATATTGTTGCATTTATTTCCTGCACTTTTTCTTTTCTTGGAAACACTGAAATGGCCTGAACTAGTTGAACCACAAAAGGTGTGTGACACAGATCGCATATTCTGGGTTTATCAACAACATACGTGCATATTAATGGTTCTTTTTGTCTACCTGTCTTAGATCCTACCCTCCTTAATGTATATATCCTGGTATATACTACGTAACTATGTGTTTGGCACACCTCTGTGGTTTGTGATTAGTGAATACTGCTGTTCCTCTTCTTGTTATATATATGATAGGTGAAGTTGACAGGGTGGTATGGTATATTTTCCCCAAGCTTCTCTTAAATCTTTTTTTTTTGTGTATTTTTAGGCACTCAGGTTTATTACGTGATTGTGTCTGGGCAGGTAGTAAGCCTCGAATGATTTAGCTGCACAGCTTCTTCAAAAGCTGCTGGATTGTTGTAACCTTCTCAGCAGACACTGCTCTGAAGAGCCACTGGGGCCTTAAGTTGGCCAGGTAGACTTTTCTATAATCTCTATCTGATTCTCCTGTGCAACGCTTTCCTTCATCCAACAGCATAAGAAGGTCTTCCATTTAGCTGACTATAATGTGCCATAGAAACAAGTTGCTTGCACTGTTTTATGTTTGTCATAATTATCACACTAGTCATCCCCACCATTATGTTTCATTATGCTTTAACCAAATGAAATTGGAGAATGTTAAACACACTGAGAGCCTTCTAAAAATAAGTTGACCAGGACATTCGTGATAGTATTCATAGCTCTGCCTGCTGTAGTAGTGTGCTAGCAGAAGCTCCATTATTCACAGTTGGCCAAGATGCTGAACGTCCAAGAATTCACTCAAGACTCAATCAGTAACATCATCCTCATCATCATCATCATCCTCAGCAGCAGCAGTCTGACATACAGATCAGGTTAAACAATTCGATGTACAGAGGGAAGTTGTGTGTGTTGATTACAGATAATTCTGACAGCATCACAAACATTTACTGAGTTGCTAGTTGTATAAGATGTATTAATCAAGTTGTCATTTAGTTCATCACATTTATTTAATTGCTCTACATGAGCCCAGGGTATAACAAAAAAGTCTTAGTAAAAATAAGTAAAGGATTACATTAAAATTTCTCTTTGCAAAAACATTTAACTGTTATTGTGATAAATGAATAACATGAATGGCTATTTAAAGTCATAGTGCAGTAGTACAAATTTCATTATTGCCTCTGAATGGAGAACTGGTGAATGACATTGTGGTATTTTTGTTACACACTAGTTTCTTGAATTTGTAAACGACGATATTCTGTAACCATTTGTTTCATATGCCTGTCTGGCTTAATATCAGTTCTTCTGACCATAGTCGGTGGGCCAGCCAGTGGATCATATCTGGACCTGTAAAAAAGGGATTAAATTACTGAAAATACTTAAGATGACAGCAAGGACGTAGAAAGATGGACCTTGCTATATCCCTATATAGATGTCTGTTGTTTCAGGCTGTGTCATGGTCATTTTGACTAAATAAAGTCAAACCATAACAAACTTAATGTGCTTACATGCCACAATGGCCCAATGTAGCATTATGTACTACAGAAATGGAAAGTGGGAGGAGTTGCTGGTCTTATTTTCCTCACTGTAATTCCTATTTTAAACAGCAGCAATTCTGTGTTGGCGACAGAGAGATTTGGTCAGTCACACTAAGTGATTATCTTTACTTTGTTTTTTCGGGGTCTTTTCCAGTGAGTATACCTGCAGGATAGATTTCTTTTAAGCCATCTTTAGCTCAGTTATACCTGTGAGGAAGTGGTGCATTAAAAGATTTTTTAAAATCAGTTTTAGACATTGACTCATACAGTACAGAATTTTGCACTGTAGTTATGTTTTCAAATGAAATAATACTGCAGATGCCAATCTACTTAAGTTGTTGTCTAGAGTAAAGACTGTGGACTTTACATAATAATATAATAATATACAATCTGTGAGGAAATTTTAAATTTGGTTTGCCAAACAAGTGTGCTTCACCACAATGTTGTCATGTTGTACTATTTTTTGTAGTACTCTAAATTCAGCATATTAACACCACTGTATTAATGCAACTACCAACATACACAACAACAACATTAACATGACTTACATTTTGAGATGTTTTTCGATGGCCTTCCTTTCATACACTGCTCCATGTTTTGTTCTGACAGGATCAACAAATGTCTTTTTGGTGAGTGGGCAGATAAGATGCGGGGGTATATACTTCTTCTCAGGCTCCACCAATTTCTACAGCAGACAGTAAATAAATGTAAATGTGTACAATGTGTGCAGTATTATGTAGCATGGTATTGTAATATTATAAGATATTGATGTCCCTAATTTAAGTCTGGCTGGGGAACTTGTTCATTTCAGGTTTCTCATAATATTAGCTCATAATTAGGGGATAGTAACCCATATTTATAACTTGTACTTCATTCTTATGATATAATAAGAGATAATAATGAATATGAGCTAAAAATGATGAGAGTATCCATAATAAAACTCAAGATCTGAATTGAATCATTGGGTTTTACTTATTTTTAAGATCAGCTGATTACAAAATTGTCGGCTATAAATCAATAAGAGATTTGAAAGGGTTGAAATTTGATGAACTATATGGGCTTCACACTGTACAGAGCTTTTTGAAGTTTCAGTGTTTTGTAGTTCATTTACCTTCTCCATATCTTCTATTGATTGCCCAGCAGTTTCCTCAGTTTGTTTTTTGGCCTGTTGTTCATACATCTTCTGGCTGGTGAGGAATTCCTCAGCCAGAATGCTTCCAGAGAAAAAGATGCATATTCAACTCTAATACTTCACCAATCTAAGCACAAAATAATATGTTTTGTGTATTTATATGTGTACATTTCTTTGATAAAGTATGGACATGTGAAAACAAATGTCACTTTTTGAATATACAGTATTTATATATATTTGTACACACCTATAAATTACCACTACTAACTAACTAAAAAGTTAGTCTTACAGCTGATGTCAGCATAGTTCAGTGTTGTATGTTTTGTATGGAGTATGTACTGAAGGAAAGCATAACAATTGTGTGGACAAAGTACGCATTACAGGGTTACAGCTGTCTCATTGAAGTTCCACACAGTCTGTGTCATTGTGTTGTAAAAAAGTCAAATCTCAAAGACTTGTATTGATTGCATGTATAATCTATATAAATGTTCAGTCCTCTTGTCTTGGACAGACCACAGAAGGAATTTCTACTTCATGGTCAGAGTACGTGTTACGAAAATACAATATGTCGAGGAAATTTCTCTGCAAAAAAGTACAATTGTACTGTAACCAGACTTAATCAAGTAGTTTAAGTGAATCAAGTATGGTCTATTTATGGTGACACAAGACCTAATCAGTCAAAAATGCTAAAACTGCTGGTGCATGGGTGTAGTTTGTGCAGGTGCTGCAGTCTTACCTGTCCAAAGGATCTTGAGGCTCAGGGGCAATCAGCAGTCCATACATAGCATCAAGGATATCTCTCATGGTGATTTGGGCATTGTAGTTACGGTCAAATATGTTGTGGCAGATGCGCCCAACACTGTTAATGTTGCAGTGATATATCTTTCTTCAAGATAAGAAAATAATACACTACAATTACAGCATACAATATTACTTTGTAAGAAATGATATAATGCATATGGAATGAGTGTTAATGAGCCTAATTCACACATCATTTTTATATCTTAAACTAAATGGACAACATGTGCTACATTTCATCTATTTAGCAGGATACACGTGTGACAAAGCGAACAGTTGGAGGCTTCACTGGGTAGTCAGGACCAAACTGGCAGAACAGCTCGAAGACTCCTTTCTCATAAGGTGTGTCAGGAGGGCCCTCCATGAGAATCTTCCAGAATGCTGAAAAGTTGACTCTTAGGTTTACTCTACTCTCTAATACTTGTTTACATTAAATGACTAGATTAAATTACCTTGAACTGAAAAATATAAACATAGTGTCAATTAAATTCAGTGTAGCTTCACAAACCAAAGCAATAGAAACCAATACAGACTCTCTCTCTCTCTCTAAGCAGGTAGCATAGTTTACATACTGATCTTCTTTACCAGATGTGATATGAACAGAAAGTTGGATATCTCATCCTCAAGTTTCAATGTGTGATATTTACAGTGGTCTATTAGCAGAAACAGAATATAGTATTCATAAATATGTTGCCATTAATGTCTAACCATTAGTTGGTTTTTAAAATCTACATAGGGAAGAGATTTCCTTTCACCCAGGCAGCCATGTTGTGGCTCAATGTCCAGAATGGACAAGTCAGACTGGGAATCATGTTTGTTTTAAAGGTGATGGCCACCATACTGTGCATCACAGCAGGAGAATGGGTGCGTTAGGTATGAGAGGTGCTCAGAAGGTTGCATTCTGCAATCCCACCACTAGATGCCACTAAATATTTCACATCTTACACATTGCCCCTTATAGCTCAAATCAACTGTACAGGTTATGGTCATTTCCCAAACAAACCTACTCTTTCTATCATGACAGAGGTATGACAGTATTACATGAGTGCTTGTATGTCTGCCTCTTGGGTGCAAACACAGCTTTGTCTTTTTTTTAATATTCTGCACATGTTCCCTGCCATGCAAAAGATATTTAACATAAACAATTACAGTACAAACACAACTGATATTTAAAGAGAAAGTAATGTTTGGAGAAAAAACTGTTTCAAGACAGCATGCTACTTACTGAAGTCAGACTCAGATGGAAATATATTAAAGTAGGGATGTGGGTAGCAATGCAGACTCTTCAGCTCCTCCAGGATACGTTTGTCCTTCTCCATGAAACGGCCATCTTTGGCCTCTTGGATCCTCTTTTTCAAAGCACTAGTTTGAAATATTAGTTCTTTAGAATTAGTACAAATGTTGGAATAGTTTAGATCAGTTTAGATCAGCAGGAAAAAAAACTCTGGAATTACAAGTATTAAAAATGTTCCCTCTAGAGAGACATTAACTCTGCAGAGGAATCATCTCTGCATACAGAAACAACACTTGCTAGTAGGAGACATTTAGTCTTGGCTTGGGTTTTTTCATGGGATAAGGTTTTTTACTGTTTAGCTAGTGTTTTTCACCTTCAGCGTAATCAGTGTTTTAAACTGCTATAGAATATGTACATATTGCAATTACAGTTTTTCTTTGCAATTTAGTTTTTTTTCTCTAAAATCACCAGTGAAATAATGGCAGTTTTCCAGTTGACATATTTACACAGTGAAAACATAAACACAACTTGTAAGACTGTATCCTTGTATCCTTGTTGTTAGTTTATGCTTAGAACCATATTTTCTCCAATGCAGCACACTGTTCCTGTGAAGTTATGTAACAAACCTGTTAAGTCTCTAAGTCAGGCCTTTGCACCTCTTTTCTGCACTGTGCTCAGAGCTACAGTGCAGCTATTTTGAAATGCTGGAAGTGCATGATCACCAGCAAAGAGTAAAATCATTTTCAGCTAACTCTACTAAGATGAGATATAATGCACAAAGTCAATACTAAAACTGGCATCAACAGTTTTACCACTCTGATTGTGCTTGACGAATCCTGTGTAAAATAAAGATGGGGGATGAAGCAATTTCCATCTGGCTTTGAACGAAGCACATTCTCTCACTTACCACTCTGTCACTGTCACTTTGCTGTTTATCTGGCTTGGTAAGATAGTCTCTGGACAGTCATCATACCCATGAGCTGCAAAGAACCCTTTTAAAAGAGTCTGAAAAATAACAAAAGGACATAAACCAGCACATCAACCAGCATCATTATAATGTGCAAAGCTGATGGCTTTGTGTGATGCAATCTAATTTTCAACGGACTTCAAACACAACTGAACAATAATCAGAGTACTCACTGCAGTTATGGAGGATGGGTCAGCTTTGGTCTTGAGTTTCCTCATCTCTAAAGAAAGAACTGTCTCAATCTCAAAAAGCTTCAAACCATCTTTGCTTGTCTCTGGTTTAAAGCAGCAGCCACCTAAAGCAAAACAATATTGTGATTTGAGATAGATCTACACATGCAGGAGTCAGATTAACTTATCCTATATACACTCCAGACTGTAAGTATTTAACAGTGGAGACATATTTGTTCGTCAAGCTCTGTGCTTCAACACATTGAGTCTAAAATACAGCAACAGATGTGACAACCCTGAGCTTTAATGTGAGTATGTTTCTGCCAGATCACCTTTGTTGCCTTAAACCAAGTGTTAAAGCCTTCCTGTCCTGCTGGTCTGCCTACTTTTAACATTCCTTCTCAGGAAGTGCCTTCATGTTGGTTATTTTCCACTGACTCATTAGTCACTGATGCCACTGCATCAATATTACATTAAAAGGATTTACTACAGTATGAGCTTTTCAAGGGTTAGTTCAAATGTCAAACTAGCAAGTGGGTTTCATGGTTGATTTATATTAGATTAGATCTATATTTCATACTGCACCTGTTGCGATGCTGATTCCATGAAGAACATTGTTCTTCACTGTTCCAAGAAGAACTGAATCCATGATGATGTTAGCTTTGATCAGGCTGACTGCAACAGCTTCTGGCTTGTTTGAGGATCTATGCAGAAATAGTCAAATCAGTTCCTAAAACATCATATAATAAGTAGGTGTTTTATATTAAAGATAAAATTCAGTGATAATGACTGGTGACCACAGCTTCCTTATTGTTTTTTACTCAGTTTAAACATAAGCTATATTTGTACTTCTATATTTATGAGGATTCTTACCCAAACCCTAAACATCTTAACTGACTAATCCCAAATTTAACTGAACTTAAGCCTCTGAAAGTCTGTCTCAAAGTGAGTACCAGCTAAAATGCCTTGTCCTCACTTCCAAAGTCTAGAAGTCAAATTGGTCCTTAAAAGAGGTAGGCGTACATGTATACAGTCTTGCGGGCACACACATACCCCCCCCCACACACACACCATGCAAGGTGTTGGCCTGCTCAGTGGGAAAAAGATGAACTGCCAGACAAATCAATCTGAGGAGCTGATTTGCAAACTCATGATCCCTATGGCATCACAGTAAATTAG
Source organism: Mastacembelus armatus (assembly GCF_900324485.2). Classification (NCBI taxonomy): domain Eukaryota; kingdom Metazoa; phylum Chordata; class Actinopteri; order Synbranchiformes; family Mastacembelidae; genus Mastacembelus; species Mastacembelus armatus. Next base: position 4,642,648 of record NC_046643.1, on the reverse strand, counting down.
CATAGCAAAGGAAATTTACCCGATATCAATACCATCTGTGAGACACAGAATACGAAGTCGACAGTCTGGAAACTTCTCCTTTACTTTCTCCAGCTCAAGCATTCCATGTTTCAGGGCATCGTACAGCATGGTTCGTCCACTTGCCTCAAGGCTGTGGATTTTTTCCTAGAAAAGGGAACAACTGGCTCTAATAAGGTGTCAAGTCTATTGTGTCAAGCTATAGGGGGTGCACTGAAGAGCTCCTGCTATTCAGAAACAAGGAACATATTGGCATTTTAGCTCCAAGTGTACAATACAGAACTGATCGACTCAGAACAGAAAGGTCTGATGCACGTTGTGTTGTATAATACATTGTATTTACCTTAAATTTTTCAAGTGTCTCTGTAAATGTGTGGAGCGTTGTCACTCTAGAGTTGAACTCCACAAGGCCAATGACATGATGGAAATCATAAGCCATGCTGCGTGTTGCAAAGTTATCAAAAAGCTCTTTTACAGCATGGATTTTCTGGATTTCCACATTTCCATAGCAAGTCTCAGACATGGATGAACTTGTGTCTATCAGCACCTGGTGAGAGTAGAGTTCAGAACTGAAGCATCTGAACACTTCTTTATAAACTTAGACACAGTTGTTAAAATTTCTACTGCAAATGCAACTCTTCTAATTTCATTCGAAAGCATTACCATAAAATACATGTACATTACATTATTACATACCATTATAGCCTCTTTTGGAGTCCTGGTTGTGATAAATGAATGGTCAGCCCTATGATCACCAGTTCTGCATGGAGAGCATTAAATGTTGTGTTAAGGTTCAATATTTTGTATGTAAAAGAAAATCCATTTACAGACACAGTAATGACTCATTTTTATTTCATAAAGGAAAGAGGAAAAATGCAGCCATTGTTTTATTAGAATATATTATTATGATACATAGTAAGAGTTTGAATACAACAAAAAATTGAGGTAGTCTACTCACCTGGCTGCCAGGATGTTCACATCCACACTTTTTACTTTGCCAGACAGACAATCATACACTTCAATCTCTGCAGGTGTTGCCTTATTTTTACTCAGATAAACACCAAGATTGTCTGCAAAAAAAACAACAAATATAACATTAGACATGCATTAGCTCCAGGGATCATGCACAAGAAATATTACAGTGAAAGACACCGACAGTTCTGTAGTTGCCCACTTGAAAATTTATAATATAAATATAATATAATTATCAGATTCCCCAGTGAATACTTGCATGAGAACTTTTTGATAAACTGTGGCAAAACCTGACTTTGAATTTCTGATTAAGACCAAATCTCTAGAATAGAATAAAACAAACTGCTGGCAAAACATCTGCAATGGGCCCATCACTGGCAGTTATATTAAAGTCCATCCATCCATCCATCCATCATCTATACCCACTTATTCCTAACCAGGGCCACAGGGATCTGCTGGAGCCTATCCCAGCTCTCTTTGGGTGAAAGGCAGGGGGTACACCCTGGACAGGTCACCAGTCCATCATAGGGCCTAGTAAAATCTTATATTAAAATGAAAACAATCAATTTATTTCAATATGGAGCAGCTATATAGCTATATACCTTTATCTGGTTTCACTTGGTAACAAACTTCTACAAACACTTTGCATAAGATATAGAACCTGTGATTATATTCTCACCAAGGGGTAAATTAAATTTTACAAATGTAAATCGCATAAATAGTCACCTGTTAAATGCATGTTGCCTGAAATCATTATTTATATTGTATTTTTAGGAACCTGCACTTGACTATCATCCTTCTGGTTCATGTAGTACCTTCATTCAGGAGCACAAGACATGGGTCTAGACATCCTAGATCCTTCAAAAGCAGTGGTGGAGTCACATTGAGATGAGGGAAAGCTTTCATTTCTTCTGCCATGCATCCAAAACTCTTCTCAACATTAATTTGAAAGCTGTAACCACATGAATTATTAAATATGTTAAGATTTCTCAAATACAATGAGAACTGGGTCAATTCAGCACAAACAAGAGATAAAGTGGGCAAAATAGTTACATTTGAAATTTGACTTATACAGGTCTTTGCAGCAAACTAAAAACTATAATCTATAATAACATTATTAGGCTACAGATGTAAAATACTGTAGGACAATGCTTTTAACATAATCGTGTAACTTTATTGTAGCTAATTTAAACAAATTTCATGAAAAAGTAATTTAATAATACACACTTTTGACAAGTCACACTATGATGAGAAATCCAAAGATGATATGTTGTAACGGAAGGATGAACACTGAACAAGATTTTCTCTAAGTCAGTGGTCCTCTTGAGCGACGATTCCTCCAAAATGGCTTCAGTGCAGTTTGGAATCTGTTCTCCATCTTAACATAAGACAAGAAACATGTGAAATAGTGTAATCTCTTAATTAAACATAACCACCATGGTAAATTCTTGACATGGATTAGATAAAATCTTTAGAACAGACCAAAACCATTTCATCACAGGTATTTTGGCATACACTTTACTGGTAGTAGATGTCTTCTTTCAATTGCTGTTTGAATCAAACCACTTTGACATGGTGTTAAATTGATGTCAAATTTTAAAGTTACAGTCACCAAAGTACAAAGTAGTAATCTGTCAAGAAATGGATAAGCCTTCATATGGTAGCTCCCTATCTAGACTGCCCCGTCATGTGGCCCTAAAGAGGGAATTATCAGGCCACACCATCATAAATCCATCCATCCATCCATCTTCTATACCCGCTTTTCCTGTTCAGGGTCACGGGGATCCGCTGGAGCCTATCCCAGCTCTCTCTCGGGTGGAAGGCAGGGGTACACCCTAGACAGGTCACCAGTCTGTCGCAGGGCCACATATAGACACACAAAGACAGACAACCTCACACACTCACACTCACTCCTACGGGCAATTTTAGAGTCACCAATCAACCTGACATGCATGTTTTTGGACTGTGGGAGGAAACCGGAGTACCCGGAGTAAACCCACGCAAGCACAGGGAGAACATGCAAACTCCACACAGAAAGGCCGGGATGCGAACCCACGACCTTCTTGCTGTGAGGTAACAGTGCTAACCACTCAGCCACCATGCTGCCCCCATCATAAATCGTCAATGCTTAATCACAAGATCATGCTCCAACCCTCCCTATCCTAAACCTGGTCCCATAATAATTCCTATATTCTATGTTGCTTTCGGCCCTCTCGTCACTGACCTACTAATGATATGGCTTTCATTACTTCCAAATAGGGCCTCAGTGTGGATGTGAGAGTGCAGGCAAGTCCACAGGGTCAGCCCACGACACCAATAAGGCTCAACAGTGTTTTCTAGCTTCCCAGAACCACCCCTCTCTTTGCCTGCACCCACACACCCAAACCAACCCAGTAGGCCCTGAGCCTACCTTAGAGCAACTACAGAAAAGGAAAGCGAAACTAACCTCATACACTCAACTTGGTACTGTTAAATTAAAATTGCTGCTGACTGGTAAGGTCAAGTAGTATTGACCTGCCTCATGCCATATTAATAGGGCTATGCCAGTAGCAAGCTAACACCACAGACCTGGCTGTCTCACAGAGCATTCAAATAGCGGAGGTTTAGTGTTGCATGTTTCCACCCACACCAAAGCAACTTTTACCATTGTTGGCAACAATCCAGAACTTGTTTTTTATCAGTTTGCTATCACACTTTTCTCTGCTCAGACATCCACATTGTCACAAATGCAAAGTAGGTCATTAACACTGAATATAAGGTTTAGTAAGTTAAATGTTGAGTTTCGTTTCTCTTTTCATTAGTGTTGATAAACTGGACTGCGTTTTTGCTGTTTGTGCTGTACTTACGATATAACAGCCACAGATCATAGCACTTAACTAACTCAAGTAAAATGTTACAACATCCATATATACTAATGAGCGAAACATCCAAAAACAGCCCCAGGTGCTTTCATGGTTTTCAGAATGCATAAAATATAAGAGTTTTATTAACCTCTGATTTTCTGCAGCACAACTGCTCTCTCCACGGCACCTGGTACACCTGGTACAGTGACCGGTTCATGGAAACGGCTGCCATCTTCAGAAATCAGAGAACATGGAGCATAGTTCTCATTTTCTACTGTTGTGTTCTGTCAGAATACAAGGCAGTGAGACATGAAACAGTGAGCAATAACAAACAAATTGGAATACTTTTCTATAATACTTTTACTGTGTTGTGTGCAATTAGGCAGGTAATGTAAATAATATAAACATAATAATCTGATATAAAGGGCTGGCAGCATATAATTCATATAATTATGGAAAAGTCCATATCGATGAGTCAGTTATTAATCGGTTTGGTTTGACACTTTTATTGCATGAGTCATATATATATATATATATATATATATATATGTATGTATATATATATATGTATGTATGTATGTATATATATATATGTATGTATGTATGTATGTATGTATGTATGTATGTATGGTGGAGAATGACCGAGCTAAGATCCTGTGGGACTTCCAGATACAGACCGACAAACAGGTGATGGCTAACCAACCGGACATAGTAGTGGTGGACAAACAGCAGAAGAAAGCCATAGTGGTAGATGTAGTGATCCCAAGTGACAGCAACATCAGGAAGAAGTAAGATGAGAAGCTTGAGAAATACCAGGGGCTGAAAGAAGAGCTAGAAAAGATGTGGAAGTTGAAGGCAACAATGGTCCCCATGGTAATTCGGCACTCTCGGGGCTGTGATCCCCAAACTGGGAGAGTGGCTCCAACAGATCCCAGGAACAACATCAGAGATCTCAGTCCAGAAGAGCGCAGTGCTAGGAACAGCTAAGATACTGCGAAGAACCCTCAAACTCCCAGGCCTCTGGTAGAGGACCCAAGACAGGTCACCAGTCCATGGCATACAACAGTTCAAGTTCAACCTCTAAAATAATTTGGAAATACCTTTGCCTCTGACATGAGATATGCCCAGCAGTATGTTGAATGCTCAAAGACATCAAGGTCCTCAATGATCTTTTCTCCATGTTTTGATCCAAGCTTTGGTAGAATCTCTCTAAATAGAGTATACAAGCCTTCAACCACAGCAATCTACAGAGAAAGCAAAAAATAAAAAAGTTATCTGATCAAATATATATCACATTCTTTTAAAGTCATTGCTGAAACAAACAAGAGGTAATACAAGTAATAGTTCACCATTTTGTGTAGTTTACCTTTTGAGACCTGGATAGGATTTCATTCTTACACAATAACTGATATAAACTTTGGGCCATGGGGTGACATCCAGTCAGTTTTCTTATGTAGGAAATCAAATTCTTGTGTAAAACCACTGGAGGTTTGTGTTTCTAGGCAAGAAAAATATTATTCAAGAATAATGAAGAATTTAAGGCAAAGTGCAAAATGACATTATAGTTTGTCTCTGACATAATTATTTGTATAATACAGAGGGAATGAAATGATATAGACATTGTCTCCTCCTTTGCACTTTTGTTGCAAAAACATTTAAAACAGATATTTGACTGTACTTGGAACTGTAACTACAGCATGACAACTGCTTACAATCACAAAGAGTGACGATAAGAAGACGCTGATTCCTTTGGTGGTTTGTTGTACACAGGGCATGACATTACTGTGGAAGAATTCCTTGGGGTCTGGAACGTCGCCAGCAAATGAAGAAAGTGAGAAGTGCGCTGTTGACCCCTCTGACAGCCCATAATTTTCCAAAGTGCAGCCACTGCCAGTTTCACCTCTGAAAATATTGTTGATAAGCACATGCACAAAAAAGTGTGTGAGGTTAGATGTTAGTGTGGATACAAATCATGATGAAATGCTATGCTGTCACTGCATTTTGAAAAAATTACTTGTAATGAAGAACACATGCAGGGATACCACTTTCCTGTGCAAGCTTGTTCTTCAAAGTAGCTATAGTGTCAGCTGTCAATTCCACCATCACCTCAAAGTCTCCCTGAATGAAATTTTAAACAGAAGGGAGAAAAGTAAATGTTAAAGGCCATCATGTCCTATCCTGTGCATAATGGAGGAGAAACTATCGATGTTTCTACCCAGTGGCAGCTCATTTTTCTTACCAGTTTGTTTAATGCAGCAAAAAAAAAAAATGCTAGACATCATATTTCAGACAGCATGAATCATGACTTTTGGGAATGCCCTAATTTTATACAATTCAATGTATCAGATGTTGCGAACCCCATCACAGATCAGCAGTTCTTTTCAGCATGAAGCATCCAGTGCTGTCTGCATGCACTGAATGAGACTGAACCAAATGCAGGTACACATTACACTGAAGAGCTCTGATAACCTTATATATTAAACTGTGATAAATCCATACCCTTATTTATTTTCCATAGCAACCGATATAGAGGATCAAGGATGATGTGATTTGGGCCATTCAGATGAAAAATATTAAGCTAAAAAAAACTGCAAAAGACCCTCACACTGAGTGAAAATAATCCATCAGTAAACTCACCTTGTGCATGATGTGACACCGAACTGTATCTGTTCCGGTTTGGGTTACTGGTTTCACCAAGTTTACAGGCAACACTATCAGATTCTCCTTTAGTGTAAATATAGCATAGATGACATCTCCACTGTTTATGTGTCTGTCTTGCAAAGACCCTGTAAACAAACCAAAATCAACAATAATCAAAAAACAGTTTACATATTTTGTTGTAATAGCTGCTGCAATAGCTGCTTCTGTTAAAAAATGTTATATTAAGAAATTCATCAGTTAATACAAAGCCATAAACATTTAGGACTGTATGTAATTTCCTATTTCTATATGTTACTAACTGTTTAATTCTGTCTTTGACCACAACATCTGTGGCTGCTTTACTGCAAACAAAACCAGACTTCAAAAGTGACTGTGGGACAGCATGGCACTTATTATCACTGTCAGTTATTAGTTGTTTACATTAAAACCCAGCATTGTGACCTTACATGTGTTGAAGAAGGGGTCATCTGTCATGGGCATGCCATCCACTGTGTAGAGACAGACACCTCTGGAGGAATCAATACTTTCAAGGTGACATATCCTCAACATCAGATCTTCTACTGTGTTTTGTGTAGGATCCATATCTGCAGATTTCATATAACAACATTTCATCTAAACAAGGTTGTCCTCGTCCTCTCAGTAAGCAACTATATAACAACTATATATATCTATATAGATATATATATTTATATCAATATAAACACACAGTTGGTAAAACAAATATACAGCTTATATACAGCTGTATATTTATATATACAGCTTTAAATTCATTTTTGATTAAAAGACCTGAAAAATAACAGCACTGTCATCTTTCCTTTTGTGTCACTCTATATCACTGTTCATTTTCCTTTTAGGAGTTCCTCATACTTGTTTGCAGTGTGTGCCCTTTGTGCCCGCCCCCCAGCTGTGACTTGTCAGATGTCTGCCTGTGTTTGTGTGTACTTTTTAAAAGAAAAGATAATATGGATTTCTTACCTTCGATGCATTTTGGTTGTGGACATTTTGGATATGTATAGAACAGAGAAAAAGACCTCACTGACTTCTGCACTGACATTGCAGCTGGGTGTGCTGGAGCTCTAAATCTCCCAATTGTTGTTTTCATGGTAGAGAAACGATTCTTTTCCACTTGACTAAGTCCTGTTTGGATAATATAGCGTTATCTTTAATTACATTCTCAGATACAATATAATACTGTAGATATTCAAGCCAACATTTCTATGTGGACAATTACACATGGACAAACTATAAAACTAGATTTCGAGGAACATTTCTTCTTATCTCACTATTTATCATTATGTGTCTGTAAGTTTCTCTTCTGTGCGTAACAGAAAGTGAACTTCACTAAATGAAAGGAAAACATAGCACTTTGGACAGAGAGTGTATTTTTGTGAAGTCTACTATGAAAACCTAAAATGCAATTTTACAGTAAACTTTAATGCTCATTTATATTTATCACTCTTACCCAGGTTGTTTAAGTCTTCATCAGATATGCTGTCAATGAAATCTCTTTCATCATTCACACCTAACTGTAGAAACTTGTTGTAGTAAGATTGCAGCCTGTGCTTCTCAAGTAGGTTGTAAATTGCACCCATCTACAAAAACAGGAAATTCAGCAAAATATTCCAAGTGGAATTCAAAGTTCATAATAAACTAACTTGGATGTAAGGCGATAAGTTTGACAAACTTACCTTGATGTGTTCAGATACAAGCGCAACAGTTAATGCTGTTTGGGTTTCTGTTTCTTGCGTTTCTGTTACATTCAGGGTGTGGCTACTTTCTTGAAAATGAAACCAGAAAGTGAAGCGTTACTTGTGTGTGAAGTATTACCATCAATTTCCAACAACACTGAATTTAGCACAAATCAGCCTATACAAAAAAAAAAGATGAACAAAAAGAAACCAAGTGAGACTAGTCAGTTGTTTCTTGTCTTCTGAGATGTGCAGAGGTTTAAATTATCATTGTGTTACTTTATATTACGCTTTTCAATTCTTGCTGTGTCATGACTCCCTTTTTGGACTTCCTGCTGAGGACTTTTATTTTGTTTCCAGTTCCAGTTTTCTCCCTTTTGTGTTCCTCAGTAGCTTTTCGTTAATTTATCTGATTAGTTTCATCTTTGATTAAAATTTACCTTTGGTTTGCTCCCTAAAAATACTTCCGTGTTTCTTTTGTGTTTTGTGGGAGCATTGTCAATGAGACTTAGGTTACCTGTGAGTGTTCTGGTATTTTTTCCCCCCTTTGCCCTGGTGATCCCAGGAGGAATCAATAAAGCTCCTTTTTTCTTTCCCTGCATTTGGGTCCTATGCCTCTCCTTCTCTCCAGCACACCACCCACATTTAACATGCTGCTTTACACACTGCTCTGAAAACAAGGAAGGGAAACTCAGCACTGCTTTTCTTTAATTAACACTGTTGCCATTACAAGATTAGGAAAGGTAAATGATTAGAAGCTACAAGTGGACAGGAACTTGTGCTCCTGAAAAACTGAAATAAATGGTGCATTTTTTGTAAACCCATATAATAAAGAGAAATACAGGTGATGAATATTAAAAATGAGTCAGCTTGTTTATAACAATATTCCATACTTTAGGATGCCTCAAAACCTATTTTCAAAAGTCAGTGTCTTTATTCAGACAAGTACAAGGTGTAACTGGGGCACATGTCAGCCTGTCTGTTAACCCCATCAGTCCTTGACGGGCTGGTGCAGACTGATTTAATGACTGAGGTAAACATGATAAATGTCATTCACCCTGACAGCCTGTGCAGCTGCTGGGTTTAACTAGCCTTATTGCCTCCATGTGGAGGGAACCTAGACCTGGATCTCAGTTCAAAGAAATATGCTTACCTGAAGTGTACCATGTTATTTAACCCAGGTAAAACATATTTTTGTGGTTAGAGTTGTGTTACAGTAGCCATAATAATTTTGCTGGCTATGTGATATGAGCTAAAATAAAACCTTCTCTTAATTTGCTGCAGCTGTTCAAGGATTGAGTGCCCTGTGCGTTGTTGAAGGCCTCCAACAAGAGGCTCAGAGAGCTCTCCAAGAAGTCATCCACCTCCTGCACCCAAAGGACACCAGTCACTTCAGCTACATCCTTCTAGCAGAACCCACTATTTAGACTGTCCAGCACAGCCTAATTACTGTGCTTTTCTTTAAGCCTTTTATTGGCAGCACAAATATTTTTTTTATTTATTAACACAAAGGTTGTTTGCCTAATAAAAGTGCTGAGGGTAAGACTGTTCTGTGTTAATATATATATATTAAAAATATATATAACTAGAATTTAAAGTGCATGAAATAAACATTTAATGCCTTATTTAACTTGAGGATTTCTGATTTGAAATAGTACATGACCTGTGGAAGCATGCCCTAATGGTGTGTCTTAATGTAGAGGAAACTGAGAAAGCAGCATGGCTTGGCATTGCACTTGGACGCCCTCATGTGGCCACTTCTGACAAACAACAAGCAAAACACTTCTGCTTCACATAGGTTTTATTTATCTAATGATATTTCTATTGAAAAACATTTACTGTCAGTAGGAAAAAAATATGAAGTCCCCTTTGGTGAGGACCCAAGCAATATACTATATATACTGTTCTTAGGAAACCACACTGACCTGACCTGACTTTTCAAGGTGTAAGGTATCACGTGTCAGGTATGAGGTGTACGTGAAAACAAAATGCTATACTAATTATTAAATCAGTTCAGTGAAACAAGACAAAGTTACAGACAGGTGTTTAAATGAAACAGGCACATTCATTATTTTCTAATTAGCTGAGCTGCATTTTCTGTTTTGGTCTAAACCAGAACAACCAGTTTCACATCATATTATTAGAACCACACTGGTGTTGCAATCAATTTTCTGACTAACTGGTGTTGGCATCATATTAGTCAAGACAAAAGAGAAGTTTTTTCTTTACACTAAGAATTGAAATAGGGCAGAAGAAGACACTATCCTGGCAGGCAAGTGTAATCAGGACACTTAGACCACTGTGCATTAAATGAGGTCACAAACAGAAACTACAAGTGAGTTTATAGTTCTTAGGAAGGCCACAGTGCTGAATAACAGTCAGCTGTCCAAATTCCCATTATGACCCAGGAGCAAACACAAAGCATTGCATGTTGATGGCATTCACTTCATAGGCCAGCGTGGGACAATGCCACTAAGAAGTTAAAGCACATATACTGCCGCTAGTTCACATCAGCTTTCATATCTTTCAGTTTTAGAGTTGGGTTACAGACAGAACAGTACATGACCAAAAACAGTATCCAGCACAAATCAAACATCTGACTGACCTTCATGTTAATGATGCTGACTAAAATCTGCTCTGAATATATATATAAATGTTTCTTTCCTCATACAAAAGAAAAACCAAACATCCTATCTGCATTGTAAATATGAAGCCACCACCAGCATAGAGATAGGGAATAAAGAGGAAGAGCTAGCTGTACATAGGAGAACATCTAAAGCTCACTAATAAACCTACCACTTTCTTAAAAACTTTACCACTTTAAAAACAAACCGTGTGAAAACGATAAATGGCGGCCAAGAAATAGACAAGTACAAAATTCCCTGTAAAACCACAAATACATGTTTTTACACTTTGGTTTTTAGAACAGAATAAACAAATGAGAGATACCATGTAAATTAGGGAGCTTTAGAGGTGTTGCTATGCAGGTTTTGTTCCTTCAGAGAGGACCAGGCTCACTCCTTCTGGTTTTCTTTATGCTGAGATAAGATACATGGCCATAGGATCATTTTCAGCAGTTTCAGACAGGAAAGTGTTTACTATTCTTGCTTTCTAAATGTCAACAATAAAACAAAGAAGCATATATTTTTGTTTTGCCAAATTTAAAAATAAAAAACTCACTTTCATTTCTAGTGTACTACCAGGCACACATAAAAAACACGTCTTCAAATCATCATATAAAACTGGTCTTTTCTTGCTGCCAAATTTTTTTAAAGGTGTCCTTTAATTTTATTGGCACTTGAACAATGCTACACCTCTCACATTAATTGGAAAGTTAGGGGTAGGGTTAAAATCATCAGAACAGTTTCTAATCAGTAATCTAGAATCACTATCAGTAAACAGGTGTTACATAACCACTGAACTGAAAGCATTGACTACAGTTTAAAATCACGTTTAAAATGTTTAAAATGAGTTTAAAATGATAAAAAATGAAATGAAATGTGCCAAAAAACCCTACCATTTATTTTTACTGAGCTACATTTCGAAGTCTGCATAATATTCTAACCAGCAAAAAAGGAGTCAGGTTTATTGAAGTTCTCCTTCAAGGATGAGGGGACGGTTAATAGTGTCACAATATTTAAGAGCTGCTGACGACATCTGCCTACAGGACAAGTATTCCTTCAAATCTACACATAATATTTATCAACCATAAATATCTTCACACAGAGCCCTGAGTTCACTGAAGTCCTTCAAACCTTTCATATTTTCTTTTTCCACAGTAAAGCCATGTCCTCTCCAGAGAGCTTGGTTCAGCTACAGAGTCCTATGCAAGCAATGTTCTCTTTCATTGTCCCACATGTGACCTTGTGGACACAACTTCACAAACTGTTCAAGCGTAAATCACCAGTGGAAGAGGAATCAGGTTCTGACGGAGGTGCTCATCAGTGGGACACCTGAAGAGCTGGTCACTGTGTGAGAGGGTGAGTAGGCTGTTGGAGAACCAGAAGTATGAGCTGTAAGAAACAAGAAGTATTACTGCGCTGCAACTAGACATGTTTTCCCACTCCAGCTGAGAAAACAATAAAGAATTTAGAAGTTTATGAAACATCTTTCATATTTAAGGCAGCAGTGAGTGCTTTTCAATAAAGAGGTCCTCACGTTGTATTCTATAGTAAAGTGGTCAATTCACCTCCATTGAAATACTGGGCTGTCCTTTCTCATAGCTTAATTAATCCATATGAAATCAAAATCAATTAAAATAAATGTTGAAAATTAACTTGCAAAAAGAACTATTGAGAGGTTTAATCATGTTTTCTCAATAAAATGTCTCATTCACCACTTCCATTATGAAACTTCCATTATGAAACGCTTGGTTTCATCTTCATATCAGACCAATGCAGCAGGCTGCTGCTTAATGGGGGGCAATTAGCAACTTCTAACAAGCCACGATGATGATTTTGAATAGTTATGAGGTTTTGGTAAAACTGTCTTACACTTTGTAGGCACAAGCCGCAGAGAACAATTGAGATTTTGGCAAAGAGTAATAAAATCCATAAGGCTCATTATCATTTTCTTATATTCTTATAGATCCAAAACTCCAAGTTTTGCACACAGCTGTAATTTTTGACACATTTTTAAAAACAGCTGACACATACAGTACACTACTCCTGTCTAAACAGGAGCATGTACTCCCCGCACTGATAAAATCTATTTACATTTTAGTTTCTCATCAGTTCAGCTCTATGCATAGGTTGAGGGTAATCTTTAACAGAACCTCTATATTTATTTACTAGGATGTGAACCCATGTATGAATATTTGTCTGACACACAAAGCCTTCTGTTGTTTGGGTTGTTTCCTGTGCTACATACAACAACATTAACAAATCACACAGCAATTTACATGGAAGATCATCTGTACATCCGTCAAAGACATGTTAAAATGAGTCGTAGTGCCCTAATCACTTTAATCAACACAGCAATCTTACAAGGGCACATATCTGAACTGAAGGTAAAGCTGCACAGAACCAGATGAAATGCCCACCTTGTGCCACATTGTAAGATCACTGTAATAAACATATTAACTCAATCATAGTCTCCTATACAAAAAAAACATAATGTGAGCAAGCAGAGTTCCCATGCATTGCCATTCAGTGCTTGGGATTACAATGATTCGGTCAGTATTGAGTAGGCTTCTCTAACACAGACATCAATTTTGCAGTCAAACTAATTGATGCTCACTGATGTGAAAATGTGGTAGTTTAACTGGTAGATGTTTGTACTAAGTGATCCTTGGACTCATGACAGTCATTAAAGTACAGGTTCGAGTTTTATTTTATTTATTCAAGCTGGTCTTAAAACAATAGCCGCTGTAAATTTTTCGACACTTCACAGCGGCCCTGAAGGTTTTCAACCTGGAATGCAACTATGGTGTAAGAAACAGGGACAAAATTCACAGTCCTCATTCTGTGCAGAAACACACTCCAAAATTGGTCTGAGGCTCAAATGAAGCATCAGCTGTGCCACTAAGCTAATTTCCCAGGAATGCTTAAACAGTACTATGTGGGCAAACACTTTTTACAAATACTGTACATGCATGATGGATTTCCCCTTTTAAAACAGCCAAATAAATCTTGATGTAGAAAAACAAACATTCATGCTACAACTGATCCAACAGCTGTGAATAAAATAAGTGACAGACACACAATTCAATCCAGCATTTTAAAATCTAATTCTCTTAAAAAAAAAACAGGAGTTATCTTATGAATGTAACATTATACTGTATTTGTAATAACAAAGGACAGCTTTCTTACCGCTATTGTTTCTCCCTATCTTTCTGGCAAACTGGTCAGACTCGGTCACCTCTGATATTTGGATGTTTGGATTTGATTTGTAGTCATCTTGAGGAAACAGTGAAGACAATCTAATGTTACTTGATAGCAGGAAAGAAACTCTGGAGCCTTTTAGAGACACACTGATAAGAAAAGCTACAACTTACTGTTGTTGCTGAAGAAGGAATCACTCTGCTTCATTGTGTCATTCCCGCTGTCGGACAGTGTTCTCTCCATCCTGTAGGTGGGGGGCCTCCTCTTCGTACTCTTCCGGGTACTGATGCGGATGATGCCGCGCACCAGCCGACATTCAGCTTCTTGCTCGTCCATTTTGTGCTCCTCTGCCAGCGAGTTAATGAGCTGGTTGATAGCCTTGCTCTTCTTTAGAAACACAGAGTCTGATGTGCACCTGGCCAACTCTTCAATCTGATACTCAGAGTAGAGTTCCAGCAGCTTCTTAGTAATTAGAGAGTCCACGTTCTCCTCGCTATCCTCCCAGTCATCAAACCTCATAGAATCATGCAGGGATGGATGGCTGGGCTGTACTTGTACAATGGCTGGAGGCACATATGCTGGAGAACTGGTTTCAACATCTAAATACTCTCTTGGACTGTCAACTTTGACTCCAGCGATGCGGACATCCCCCAGCCAATCTGTGCTGTCTTCCTCTTTGTTGTCTTCTAGTTTCACAGCTCGAAGACTCACCCTCTCTGGTTCATCAAGGGAGCTCTCATTTGGCACCAGGCATGGAGCAAGGATGGAACGCTGGCAGACTTTGTACAGGCCGCAGGTCAGCACGCTACATATAAAAGTCTTACAGCTCCTTGGAGAAGCACAGGGATAGCAGGTTTGTGCGGCAGAGGGAGAGTCAGCTGAGCCAGGAATGAAGCCAATGGTCTCAGATTCCTTTCCATTTGCATCTTTCAGGTGAGCTCTCTGGACTGTTTTTGGCACTGGGGTTGGGATACTGCCTTCCACTGGGTCCACACAGCGCTCTTCATATGACAGTCTCTGGCTACTGCTCTGGCCTGGTCCATGCCTGTAGTTGCCCGGCACTGAGCTCTGTCTCTGACTGCCAGTGCTACTGGCAGACATGACTTACGGCTCCAAGGTCTGGAATTAGGTAAATTGAGGCGTAACTAAATGGATTCCTGAAATGTTATCAAAGGTTGCTATCAATCCAATCTGTCAGGTAAAACCTAAAATCACATGTTACCGGAGGGCATCTCTCTTCAAAACAAATGTGAAACTACTATCCCCAGGTGGCAGGTAAAGTAACCCAACCAGTTCCATGGAGGATGTGTAAACACACAGACCATTAACTGTTCACATATAAAACTCACTGTATACTGTTATAGGATTCCTGGAAACGAATTTCGATGTTTAATTTAAAATATAGAGGACAGCTGTCACATAAAGCTAAAAATGAGAGAAGGTTGAAAATCATCACAGTCATACGCCATATGCAAACTATCTCCTGTTTACACTGCGCTGCTGAATCAAGGCACAAAGCACCAAGCTTGGTTTAAAAACCGTGTAATTTAGTGACCTATTGCTCACGGGGAAAGGTAAAGCAGTAGAGAAGCAAGTAAAGCATAACCAAATATTTTAGGAATGCGTTTACAAGTCTGAAATTGTTACCTGTTAAACCGAACCACGGGTAATACAGTGCCATCATTAATCGCGTTCAGTCACTTAGCTAAACTAGACATCTTTGGAGTGTGGCTATTCAGACTGCGGCTGTGTAGAAACGTCGGGGTTTTATCAAAGTGACCAAGCAGCTGGTGTAGATTGTGGCGGTGCCGAACTGAAGATAAAACCTTATTGAATCTGGCATTATCATCGGCTATGTTGTGCTCACAGAGAACATGTAGACCTTTTAAACGGCATGGTTCTCAAACAGTGTTTGGTGTACTCTGATGGCATGTCATGTCATGTTTTGTAGTTAGCAAAAAAAAAACAAACAAGTCAATAGATGTTTTTTATTTTTAGATTTTTTTTTAGCGGTTTCTATTTTTCACATTTAGCGACCAGCATGGATTCAACGTTATCGTCTGACAGGCGTTGGTCATATTCGCTTATGTATGAAAATGATTTCAACTTTCATGGCGACTTGTCATTGCTAACATTACTCTTTCCTCCATTAGGGGACTTTCTGTCAACGTTACTCACAGTATACACGGTACGTCCACCAGCTGACTCCCGGATTAGGGCTGCCTTCTTCACTTTACGTTAAACATTTCTCTTTTCAATCCATGTTGACCCAATATATCAGCTCCGCTCCAAAAGTCCCTTTTCACTAAAGTTTTCGACCAAAGCCGCGTACCTGTTCGTCAAGGCGGAGGAAGTGCACCAGGTAGTTACAACAAGAGGTGGAACTTCCGATCACGACTTAAAAAATAAAACGCGACTGTGATTTTACCACGAATTTGCCAATTTTGCGGAGTTTTCCGCTGGTAATAGTACACTGTGAATTTATTTAACTAGTTAGCTAAATCACATAGTAGGTAATCGGTGAAGAAAGTCACCACATTTACTAAAATATAATCTTAAGAACCACACGTTTCGAAACCAAAAGTCAACCATTTCACACTTTAATTTTGATATGATTTCCGGAGTATTATTTTGTCACTTGATGAACCTGCGTCAAGTTAGCTACAACGAGGCGTGATGTACCGGATGTTGTACAATACAGTTATATATTTGCGTTGCATTGCATTTATAGAGAAAAATAAAACAAGGAATGTGCATTATATGGAACTGTATTCTTATGACAGCCATCATTGATCTAAGGGTTATTTATTTCGAAAGAAAAGTGACCGGAAACACTGATTATTTCTTTGCGTTTCACTTGACAGCAGCCGGACGACAGTTTGTAGCCGTTAACCAACGTTAGTCACGAATGTGTCGGGCAGTTGCAAGAAAAGCGACATGTGACGAAAATGACAAAGTTTAGTGCTTCTTACTTTATTAATGCCACAGGAGACGAGTGAAACTGGTAGAAACCAGTAGAAATGTTCACGACGAGCGAGCTAAGAAGCTAGCAGTGTAACGCTGTTTTGTGTTTGTGTTGTTAGTCAGGGCAGCATGAATGGCTCGGCTAGCGAGCTAACGATGGCCAGCGGATTATCGCCTGATTTTGTGCAGTGTTTCTAGAGTCAGGCTGGAGGAGGCATGGGAAGTAACTGGGATGTAATTTCGAGCACGGTGATTTACAAATGGACAGCCACAGCAAAGGACTGACGCTAGCTTGTTTCCCAGTGGAATAACGACATTTGTTCCGTTCAGATGCCTCAAAGTAGACGGGTGTCGGTGATGCGATCGGTCGCTGGCCAAATGCCCGGGTTGTCAGAATTGGGACAGAGCAACCAAACTTTATTTTAAATCATGAAAAACTGCGAGTATCAGCAGATCGACCCGCAGACTCTTCCAACGCCCACCCCGACCCCTCCAGTCCATCAGGGAAGCAATAACCACAAGAGAGAGGAGCCGAAAAGGCCGAGGAGAAAGTGGCAAGTGTTCCCCGGGAAGAATCGCTTCTACTGCGATGGACGGATCATAGTGGCCCGACAGAGCGGGGTCCTGCCCCTCACTCTGGGTCTTATTCTCGTCACAAGTGGTTTATTCTTTATATTTGAGTGAGTTCTTGTTTTTTTGTTAGGTCTGCAATTCTAACATCAGCATGGAGTCCAGTGCTTGTCCAGCTGGGGGCCCTCTGTGTCTCTGAAAGTTAATAAACTGTCGTTAATTGAAAAACCCTTAAAGTCTTTATAGACACTTCGGGTATTTATGGTGTATTGGGTCTATCCTGAAATGTAGATCCAGCCCAGGTGATTCTCGCATATTCCTCATTCATGTAAATAATGGTAATGGCTAATACACAAATTCAACTTTAAAATGTATTTCATTGTCTAGGCTTCCAATCAGCAAAACGTGTTCTTTCACTTGCAGCTGTCAATGTGGCATGGTGCTGTAAGAAGGATCAGTGCCTGAATATGAAAATGGTTTTCATTTCATCACATTCTTTTAGACATGCTGTGAAAGTGTGCTCTGTCTCCAGTGATTCAAATGTGATTAAATCACCAAATGTTAATTAAAATTAGATCTCTTAGGCCAGGCTTTGTTTTGGTCCTTTCCCAGACTTTAATGTAGTCATAATGTGTCTATCTCTGTCTGTGCCTGCCCTTAATCACAGCTGTCCCTTCCTTGTCAAACACCTGACCAGCTGCATCCCTGTTATTGGAGGCATCCTCTTTGTATTTGTGGTCATCACCCTGCTCCAAACGAGTTTCAGCGACCCTGGCATCCTGCCCAGAGCAACTCCAGATGAGGCTGCAGACATTGAGAAACAGATTGGTAAGACCCAGCTGGGATCAGAACTATATAAATGCCTTAAATGCTTTTGACTTTGATATCCAGCATTGAAAAACGTTGCTGTTTATAAAGCACTTACTATTTGCTCCCAGAATGGTATTCCTGCATGTTTATGGCACTAAATATAGACTATTACTGGCACACTAATTTTCCATATGGCCTTTATATTTCCTAAAGGGAATTTGATCCCTAAACTCAAACTGCATAAGCTCATCTCATCTCACTGTAAGCTGTCGTCTGCTCAGTAGCATTCAGTTATGTCGGACGTCAAGGACCTATTACATATTTTGCTTTAGAGCACAATTCACAGATTGAAGGCATTGTTCCACTAGCATCAGCGGTTTTACTCTGAAATTGAAACATAAGGTATATTTTAATTGTGCAGTCACGACTCACACTGTGCCCAGTTTCATTTTCATTTGATGATGAAACCTTTGACCCATCAAATTTCTTAAGTAGAATTTTTAAAAAGACAAATTTCTCGTGACTCTGTGTAATGCATCTCACTTTGGCAGCCATCCAGGCAATTGTCATGTTGACTTCTAAAGCTCCCCAGTTTGATCCCAACTATTTTAGGAATTTGAAATTTTTTTATCCCTACGGTTCCATAAAGACTCCTTTTCCACACCATTTCATTTGTGTTCACCATCAGTTTAGACTCTCGCTAACGTTATCTTTCCTTTCCATATGACATGTTTCAGTATAGTGTCTAAAGCTGGCTTTCTGAGCACCTTGTAAACTCCTACACATGACCAAGGACAGGGGAGATGTAAGAAGTTCTTATTACCTAACCTGTTCCAACTATATTAGAAACAAAGATATGACATAAGAATTGAATTTTTACCTACCACCCTATCTTGAAGGAATTGTTGTGGGCATTTAGTTTGACTCTGTATTGCCTGAACATGTGTAAATAATGGAATGTGGAGCTCCATAAATGTCCAGCAAATCCCTCGTCTCTCCACTGAGTTCCACTGCTGTTGTTGTTCTGTGCCATGTTTATTTCTATGGGTCTGTGAGGTGTTGACACTAATGACAGCTGCTAGTGATTGGCCAGACTCTGTGATTGATTTTGTTGCCACGTGTGTCTATATATATATATATATATATATATATATTTTTTTTTTTCCCCCATTCTCTGTAGACAACACTGGTAACACTAGCTATCGACCTCCACCACGCACAAAGGAAGTCCTCATCAACCAGCAGGTGGTCAAGCTCAAGTACTGCTTCACCTGCAAGATGTTCCGGCCTCCACGCACCTCCCACTGCAGCCTGTGTGACAACTGTGTGGGTGAGCTGGGGGCACAGACAAGCGTTGTGACATTTATGAATAATTAATAATAAATAAAGACTTCATAGGGCTACAGTGAAGATCGTTCCTTTCCTCTAGTTCAGTTTGGACTCATTTGAATGACATTAATTTGACTGTGGGATTGTACCTTAAATTAAAATGGAAGGTATCACTTGGAGTTCACTATGAGTTCTCTGTTGGTGTACTTCTCTTACAGAGCGATTTGACCATCACTGCCCGTGGGTCGGGAATTGCGTAGGAAAACGCAACTACCGCTTCTTCTACACTTTCATAGTGTCACTTTCCTTCCTGACAGCGTTCATCTTCGGCTGTGTGACCACACATCTTGCACTGAGTATGTGGTTATGCTGTGTCCACATGAAAAACAAGGTGGATCTTTACTGATAACTGCTAACACACCTGGCTCAAACAACATGTGTCAGTAACTGTCAGGGTGCAGTCAGACTCAAATCCACCTGGCTAAATTTACTCTTGTAGTGTGGCCAAAAGTAGGAGGGGACAGGAAATAATATGTTCAGGGGTGTAAATATAACCTCCAAGGAGCTGGCATGCCAACAACAGTAGGTTACAAAATTGTAAATGAAGCAGCCCTTCATTAGTCTCTGTCACTGTCCTCAAATTGCTAGAGCCTAGAGACAACCTGTCCTTCACTTCTACCACTATAAAACATATCCATATGTAAACAGTTTCACATATCAAAGCTAAATTGGATTGAACTTTGGAACAAAGCAAAGGAGGTGGATCAGTTCAAACAGGAAGTGACCATCTGGCTTTTTTTATAGACATGAATTAGTGTCTTGCTTGTAATGCCAGACAAGTGAGGTTTACCACATGAGAGTAATGTAGGTGTCAGATAATCAAAAACAGACAGTATATCATTTTTTTGAGACTAGCATTCTTTATTTGGTTCCCTTTGGTGTCTTGAGCAATGTTCAAATTATATTTCTCTAAAGGCTTGGAATACAAAGAAATCAGTTGAGCTGAGCTGGACTCTAGTACAGCTGTTGCCACACAAGAAAAATGTTTCAACATGATTAAGCACTTTCTCACCTTTAATAGACTTTACTCTATTAAAGCCTTTACTCATTGCTGTTTTTTTTTTTTTTTTTTTTTTTTGTGTTTTTTACTCTTTCAGGGGCTCAAGATGGAAAAGGCTTGGTGTTTGCTCTCCAAGAGAGTCCAGGCAGATATCCTGAACTCACCAATATTTTTTAAAATTTCTTACTATAACTTCACTGTTGGTGAGCAGGTTTTATTTATTCTTGCCTTCTCAAATAAACTGGTGCTTTCCTTAACTAAACCTTTCACTGCAGTGGAGCTGGTGATATGTTTCTTCTCAGTCTGGTCCATCCTGGGCCTCTCAGGTTTCCATACATACCTGGTCGCTTCCAATTTGACCACCAATGAAGACGTGAGTACTGGATTGGTGTGTTGTGGTACTGAAAGGTTCAGGAATGCTTATTTGGAATGTTTGTAAGTTGCAAGATCAGATCTATCAGATTTGAGCAAGGTTGTTAGTCAGTTAGTATACGTAAAAGAAAATATAACATCCAAACACTGTAAGTACTTGGTGTAAGTTTTGTGACTCTGCTTCAGCAGTGATTTAATAAATTTACCATAGTTACTGATGTGCAAAGGTTTACTGTATATTATTTGGTCATGGCTTTTTAAAGGTTTACTTGTCATCCATATCATTCATCACATATTGTAGCGTTTTGTCCAGTGAATAAAAACTTCTGTACAACATATTAAAAAAAAAAAGAATCTTTACAATTTTTATAATCTAGTGTTTTTTTTTTTTTTTTTTAAACCAGATTAAAGGCTCCTGGTCAGGGAAGAGCGGAGAAGATGTCACCAACCCTTACAGTTATAATAACATCTTTATCAACTGTTGTTCTGTGCTCTGTGGACCCTTGCCCCCTAGGTTAGTATTAAATTTACATTACTAATGTATTTCATGCATGAATCCCACTCCCATCCTGATACAGATTGGTTTTAGTGATGTCTCATGTAAATATCATGTTTCAGTTTACCTTGACCAATAATGCTGCTTTCATGACTTGATATTTGTCTAGATAATCTATGAGTTTAATGTTAATTTTAAGACTAACATTAGTATTTTTTGAAAATGTGTATAAACGATTCTAATAAGATTTTTCCTAAACATATAAAACTTGTGGACACCCAAGACCTGTTTTGTGGTTTGTGATGGTGAATAAAATGGATTAGCTACAGTTTTATAAGACAGATAAAGTGCATATACACATTAATAGGGTGCAAGAATGGGCTCAGTGTCTTGACAACCTGTGACTCTAAATATAACTCATTCCTGCAGTAACTTGTTGAGTTGCTGTGTGCTTGAATTAGGATATAACTGACTTCCATGGTCTCACCATGACTTTTCTGTTGGCTTCACAGTTGATTCATTGATGATTAGTTTCATCTAAAGTGTAAATTTAACAGCTCAAGCTCAAGCTAACCTCAATAAAAAGTTAAACAGTTTCTGACTATATAAAGCATCTGAGCTGGAGCAAGGCGGTGTTTGGCATGAGGCATGTTTGAAAGTGGAATGATGAGTAGAATAGGTGGTACAACATTTATTATTGTACATGTTAACATTAAACTTATTCATCAACTGATTTTTGTTTCAGGATCCTTTACATTTTCCAGAATTGATGATGAACACTACATGTAGCTTATGTTCCATTCTGAAAGATGTTGCTGAGGTGCATGTGCTTACCTAGTTTGTAGTTCAGTGAGCATTCATGTTTAAGGGGCAATGAAATGGTGAGACTAAAAGAGGGCTTGGACCTGCCTTATTTCTGTCATGTTTCAGCTTGATCGACAGGCGAGGTTTTCTGCCCACGGATGAATCTGCCCAGACAGGCGGCATGGACATCGAGCTTCCAGCTCTGGCTGCTAAAAGCGAGATAAACGTGGTAGGACGATCTTCCCCGCTGTCTTTTGGTTTGCAGGAATCTCCCTCTCATGTGTCTGCACCCCTGAACTCCCACCAAAACTCTTCCTTTGCATGACAGAAGCCATGTTGCCTGCTGTAGCTGCAACCAAGCATCTGTCTGCTGCTTGTTTACTCTGGTGCCTAAGATAATCCCTTCATATGCTGTATTTACATTAGTCAGATGTTTACACATCAATTAATTTTTTCAGTGCAAACAAGTCTTTTAAAAAGTATTTTTTTTCAGTTACATCAAAAGTCCCTGATTGCAGATAATCAGTACAGATCAACATGTTTGGGAAATGTTCTTTCTTTTCTTTTCAGAGAAAGAGATAAAGGGATCAGTATAAATCTAATGTCTGTGTTTTAAATCTTGTCTGAACAGCAGCCACTGTAGCAATAAGTGGCAGGTATGCTGTGAGTTTCAATGGGTCTCTAGAAATAAGTCCAAAAAAGTTGTTAACTCAAAGTAAAAGTAATTAACTCATTAATGTTCTAATGTTCTAATATTTTTCAGTCTGCTAACATAACTTAGCCACCATGAGCTCCTGGTCATACCTGACCACAACCCTGAATGTGCAATGATGAGCTTTATAGCTGTTGACTTCAGCTTATGTTCTTTTTAATGTTCCATTCTTGTTTTAAGCATAGAGTTGGAGTCTGGGCATGTTAAGCGGACTGACATGGAATGGCTGGCCTTCTCTGTCAGTGAACAAAATCAACATATACCTCTGAGGCTAACTACTGAACAGGTTTTAATCTTATATATGAATGTATGTGGTATTCTCATACTGGAACGTCTTGTTTCAGTTTTTTCACACACACTGTCAGAAATGAACTGCTCTGAAAATTAGAAACTATTTTTTTCTTTGTGTGGTTTAATCCAACTAACCAACCAATATTATGTAATTAAGTCAAATTTAGAGATGATGCTAGGCATATATCTTTATTTTGGACTAAGGTCAGGCTACCTCTCTTCCCAGTTTCTTTTTGCTAAGTTAGTTGGCTGATGACAGTTGCTTCAAATTACACAGAGACATGAGGACAGCATTGAGCTTCTTACTTCAGATGAGTAATTATTTTTTAAGTTAACATATTGTAAGGTGTGTTTTAATGTTGGCCTTGGCAGCCCAGTCATGTTTTTCTTATGGAATAAACAAATCAAATTAAATTTTATATTTCCTCAAGTTATCTACTTCATTTTTTTCCAGTGAAGATTTGGGCTCCTCTTCTTCCTCACTCCAGGCTAGAAAAGGACGTCTAGAGAGTTGTAGAACTACCTCTGTTTACAAGATGTACCTATGTGTGTATCCTGTTCACATGCAATTGCAGTCTGAGCCACAATACTCCAATATCAAGCAGAG
This sequence comes from Mastacembelus armatus, assembly GCF_900324485.2. Lineage (NCBI taxonomy): Eukaryota > Metazoa > Chordata > Actinopteri > Synbranchiformes > Mastacembelidae > Mastacembelus > Mastacembelus armatus. Next base: position 4,618,629 of record NC_046643.1, on the reverse strand, counting down.
GAGTAGTTTCTGTTTGCCATATACAGAACAATGACCAACAGGTCTTTAGTTTACACCAGATGAACAAGACAGCTGTAAAGCCTTTTTTGGTGGTGTATGGTTTAAACAAAGGCAGCCAAAGCTGTAGCAAATGTTAAATTAACTGACTTAATTGAGTTGGTTTTGGTGAATGTTTATCGTTCAGATACACTGTTGAAGCTGTGTGGGAAGCTTGTTCTGCATCTGCAGCACCTTGTTTTAGTTCTGTGTTCCCTTTCTTCTGTCTTGTGTTTATAGTTATGCTTTTGTGTTTAAAAGCTTAAAGTCCAAAGTCTCAGCCATTTCCTTCATTTATTCATGTTTTTGTTTTTTTCTTTGATTTGTCCATATATACATCATCACAAATTATAAAGTCAAAATTAATAAAACATTTGTCAATGCAATTCTGTCATCTCCCCGTCCTCATTTTTCATGGGTCTTCCTTCTCCACACTTCCAGTTTACATATTGGGAGAATAATTGATTTTCAAGAAAGAAAAGCTCTGAACACACTGTCTCAGTGTTGGTACATTCACTGTGCGTCTATCCACCTTGTCCTAACTTCCTGTTCTGTATGTGGTCTGTCTCTGTGCCTGTTTTGCTACCAACACTAGGAGGAGAAATGTCTGGACTTTGCAGTGTCCTGCAGTGGCTGAATAGCCACATTTAGAGCAGGAAAAGGAAGGTTTGAGCTTGGTAAGCCTGTTTAGAGGAAGGGAAAGTGAGTGAGTGTCTCTGCCCACTGCTGTGCCTGCATGTCCTCGTGCTGGCTGCTGTACTCCTGCATGGCTTTTGGTTGAACACACTGCAGGGTGCATAATCTACCAACACACAGTTACTGTATGTAGCATTCATATAAGGACACACAGTTAAGGGCTCGTATGTTTCCAATATAGTGGAAGCATTTCCTAAAATTAAAGAGTTTGCATGCCATAGATTTTCTAGGATTAGTTTTTTTTCTCCAAATGTTTTCTTGAACTCATTTGAAACAATACAAAAAGCACAATATCATAGCCTCTAGGCTGTAGCCATTTTAAACACTTGAAAGAGGAGTGTTTAAAGCTGCACTAATCAATATTTTTACCTTAACTGAAAGAGTGACTAATGTAAAATGGCTCGCTCACAGAGATAAGCCCACCCATGATGCCTGCTAAGCATGTTAACATTGCTATTGCTAACAATATTGACACTAGCCTTAGCTTCAAACATTGCTTTACAGCGCTGCTAGCATAGCCCTGACTCTTAAAGCTTCAGTGAGTAATACAAGAAGGGATATATTAACAGAAATGGAATATAGTGTTCATAAATATGTTGTCATTGGTGTTCATTTTTTTTCCAGCTGCTCCTGTTAGGGGTTTCCACAGCTTTTCAATTTATCTGCATGATTGATTTGGCACAGTGGATGCACTTCCTGATGCAGCACGTTCATTTGTTGTTAATAGTGTGTAATCTGAGAAAATTCCAAACACTGTATTTTCTTAATCTTTGGTGAGCTTTTTAAATTACATAGAGAGCAGGTCTCCTTTTTCAAGAATGAAAGGAAAGGTGGACAAGACAGTGGTGAGACCAGCAATGTTGTCTGGTTTAGAGACAGTGGCACTGAGACAAAGACAGGAGGCAGAGCTGGAGGTAGCAGAGCTGAAGATGTTGAGGTTCTCTCTGGGAGTGACGAGGATGGATAGGATCAGGAATGAGGACATCAGAGGGACAGCTCATGTTAGATGTTTTGGAGAAAAAGCCAGGGAAGCCAGATTGAGATGGTTTGGACATGTTCAGAGGAGGGACAGTGAATACATTGGTAAAAGGATGCTGAGGTTAGAGCTGCCAGGAAGGAGGCCTAGAGGAAGACCAAAGAGGAGGTTCTTGGATGTAGTGAAGGAGGACATGAGGATAGTTGGTGTGGGTGAGGAGGATACAGAGGATAGGGTTAAATGGAGGCAGATGATTCGCTGTGGAAACCCCTGAAGGGAGCAGGTCTCCTTTCACAGAGGCAGCCATGTTTCTACAGTAGCCCAGAATGGACAAACCAAACGCCAGGTGCAACAGGTTGTTTTAAAGGTGACAACCACAATACCCTCCCCCTTGCACCTGGAAACGGGTGGGGGGGAAATGGGGTTGGGGAACGCCTCTGCACAGCTGTTGCTGAATTGACTTAAGTGATGTAACACCTTGGTTTTCGTCTTAACTCTCATCTCATCTGAGTTCTTTTTTCCTCCTCTCCTCTTTCTCACACATTCTCAGTGCACACAAGGTACTAAAGGTCTGCTGGAATCGGCCACTCTCTCTCCGCTCCTCTCCACGTCATGTCCTCAGGGGAAACCTCAGGCAGCTCAAACCTGCCCAGACAACAGCTCCAAGGTGAATTCTGACCCTTCACCGGAGCTCTCCACAAGTTGCGGGGCCCGACATACTGTCAGCTCCACAGGCAATACCTCTTCTCCACACCACTGTAAGACTCACTCAAAGAAAAGCAAACAAGTGGCTTTGCATATTCACAACCCCGCCTTTGATGTCCCCGTTACCCCTACCTCTTTGGACACTGGCCCCAGCTCCAAAGCTGAGGGCCACAAAGGTGCCACGTTTACTACATTGCACTGATTTGAATGACGGCCTTCTCAAGTAAAGTCACATTATTTAAAGCCTGCATGCTGTATAACAGTCACATACAAGTGGTATGAACTTTCATTTTTTTATTTTGCTGGGTCTGAAAGTGCTGGCTGTAATCACTCAGAAAAAGGATGACAATCACATAAACATGTTATTGTGAGATCAATCAGCAGTAGAACTGAGGCAATTGGGATGAAAATGATTCTTTCAGTTGAGGATGTCAGCCTTTGGTGTGTAATGAAAGGATGAAATTTGTAAGGTGTTATGCTGATATGACTTCCTCATGATTCTTGATGTTAAAAATGAGTTTTAGATGACATGTTAGATCTACTATTTTGTCTGTTTTGTCTGGGATCTTGAAAGGCCTTGTATGGAAGGTTAAAGCTAAGAATTCACATAATGAATTGGTAAATGATTGTGTTCAATTTATTATAGTGTGAATGTTGGCCAGTTTCTTCGTTAGCTAAATAGCGAAGATACTCTTTGTACTGAGGTCATGTTGAGTTGTATGGGCGGTGAATAATGGAAAGCCATGGGATTTTGAGTGTAGACATTACCTTTATTATTCTCAAGTCTGAAAGCTCTGTGTTTATATCTGACCCCTGGAGTTGGATATACAGATGGGTGACAAAAGAAAAACCAGCATGAGTTTTAATAAGATCATCTTGAGTGCTCCTTCAGTGCTCATATATTTTCCATCTGTGTGGAACTCTGCACCATTCTTCCAAATCACAGCTCCTCATTTGATCATTTTGGTTGCATTACAAACTGACTTTCCCCTTGTTTCCTGCATGGCAACTAGTTTGAGGCAATTTATGTGAAACCTTGTTTGGTAATGTGAACCACTGAAGCATGATATCAATGGGCATGCACCAGTATGCATCGAAGAAAGTGCTTGTCTAATCCATGTCTGAGACCCACTTGTCCTACACCTTACTGATGCTGGAATTGGGTTAGGGTTGCTTACAACAATTTTAGTGACTTTCTGAAAACCAGACATGCATGTCCACAGGACATAAAGATTGCTCTCTTTTTTCCTTTTCCTTTTCAACAATGAATTGTTTATAACTCACCCCCAATTTTACCTTTAGATGTGTTTAGATGTCACTTCTTACACACTATGTTGTTTCATCATTACCTAATCTTGAGGGCTTAATGCTGTAATATCTTTAATATTTTAGTTTTTGTTTAGGTTACTTTAGTTTTTTAATCAACTTACTGTAGACACGCTGACACACAGAAAATGTGCAGCCAGGTAGGATTTTAGCAGTCAAGGATTCATTTTTATGTAGAACATACATCAAAAATACACAGTGATCAATAGGACTGGCACTGGCCTGAGAGTACTGTGGTGTCACTGTCAATGCAAAACAGTTATCGTTCTATGAATGTCCTGACTTTAATGTCTAAACTTACTGAAATTTCACTATGTAAATTTGGTGTTTGTGTGAATTTTTCCCTTAAAGTTGCACACACAGCACAGTGGGTTAAGTGTCATTTGTGGTTGGTGTGTACTGTTGCTGTAAAATCTCCAATGAATCCAACTGCATGATAATGACTAAAATATATTTTATGGTATTTCTGATTATTTCATACATTCAAACATCACATCCTCCAGATTCATGGACATTGTTGTGTATCTGAGCTGAGCCAGTGTTACTCATTTCTGCTTGTGTTACCTTTAATATCACACAATGACTTAGAGCTTCCTTTCAGAAGTCTACTTCCTGCTCACACTTGTGTCAGCAACAGCAATACCTTTTCTCTCCTCTGCAGTATCGTTTTAATCTGTGTGCTTTGACAAATCTAAGATGTATGTGAGTGGTGGATGTGTTGGTTTGTTTAGGTGGGAACCTGTAGGGCTTAGGTATTCAATATGCAAGTTCTTTGTGACATATATCATGTTTATCCTCATCATAACCTGATGGCAATAGCTGCACAAAAATGCAATGATCCCCCGGCACTAAATGTAGGCATGCACACACAACACACACTTCATATATAGTTTTCCTGGAGCGTGTTAACAGAGTAGAGAAGCATCATTTCATGTACAGTTCACCAAAAGTCATCCCAGTATCTGGATACCACCGCGACTGAGTGCAAGTAATATATTTCTGAAGAGAAACATAGTGTACTCTATTTGTACAAACTGTAAGGTTACTAAGCCAATGCTCCTGTCAAAATGAAAATAAAACTTTACTAAATCACTTTTTTGATCCGCTGAAGTGCAATAATTCACCACTAGATGACAGTGATGACTTAAATATGCAGTTGCAGTCAGACAATCCATTCAGAGTGAACCAGTACACTACCTACCCCAGATAACTGGAATTTTAGGTATTTTAATATTATCTGCATCTTCTGCACCATCTTCATAATTGTAATAATTGTTTTTTCTTTGTCTTCCTCTTCTTCATCTTTGTTATATGCGAGAATTCAGTATAACCTGTTAAGATGGGCTTGAAAATCACATGAAAATCTCTATATCCATGATAGCTATGGTTTGTTCAATTGGTATACATCTATGAGTTTATTCAGCCACTCTCCAGTAAAACGCAACATAATGATGTCTGGAAGTTAAACTGTGCTCAGGGAGCTGACAGGTGTGTTAGAGAGTACAGCTCATCTGAGGCTAGAAAGAGAGGTGTACTCGTGGTTTGGTTGCTAGGCTAAATTCCACAGCTGATTGTAAAACTGCAGAAGAAAAATGTGAATGAAGCGTTCTGTCTTTTTATTACTAGCTACCACTGAACAATACTGTGAAACTATAGTTTTGTGGGCCGATTTCCACAGTTAAAGCCCATTAAACCATGATTTCAAATTAGACCAAACAGCAATCAGTTTGTAGAAAAAGGTTATACACTCAACAGTACTATGTGGCTGAGGTTTGAGTAGATCTGATTGGTTGCATTTCTCTGCCAACATATTGTAACCAAACAACAGTCAAATTAATAAATGACAAGAAACCCAATAAATAAATTAATCAAGTATACATTACCAGTCAAAAGTTTGGAGACACTTTCTCATTCAATTCACTGTGAAAATGTGTCCAAATGTTTCACTATGAATGTATATGCAAATAAAAATATTATTTAATTCCTGACCCAAATTAAGTGTGACTAATCTCAAACCTACATGTTCTCCAGGACATATAAGTTAATTATGAGTTCAGGAATGCATGTGACATTTGTGTAGCTTCTTAGCTTTTGTGACCACTCAACCAAAACCATTTAATGTTGTATGGCTTATTTACTCTGCTGTATTGTCAGTGTAGCGTGCAATATAAACAACTTAACTCTTTTCTACAATATCAGCTTCGGCCCAGGGTTTTTTGATCCCTGTTGTATATGGATGTGCCTTTCTTACTTAAGTGACCCATTAACATGAGTGTAGTGATAATAAACCATGCATTTAGAAACAGCATTATAGGCTCATCACAAGCTGTTTATAATTACATGGTGCAGTTTCAGCTGGGAGGAAATAATTTATGATACACTTTTAAAAACAAAGGGCATTCGTTGATCTGGACCATATTATTAATAAAAATGGTAATAGAGCTAAAAGTAGGCAAATATATGTTTTTATATTCAGAAAACTATTATTCATTCTTATACATTTTATTTATATATTTAAGTTTTTTATTGTTAATTTTTCTGCTTTACTGCCTTTTAACTGTAAAGCACTTTAAATTGCATTAACTTGTCTGAAAGGTGCTATACAGAGTTTGATTTGATTTGATTACAGTAATAGCAGTTTAGATCTTACTTTCACAGTATTATCATTATCATAATATTATCATATTATCAGTTATCATTACCACCAGCATTTATTGTCGTTCTCTGGTTTACTACCCGCTTGGATGTTGGAGCGTACAGTTGTGCAAATGATTAGAGGAGTTTCTTTAACCACCTGAGAGATCTCTGAGTGAGGCTTCTCTCACAGCCCTGAACTCTGCCTCCTCCACAGAGAACATGTTAGTTGTTCAGGTGTTCTTTCCTCTGCCTGACAATATCCTCAGTCAGAGTCAGCAGCTCTCCTTTCTTTGCTGAACAGGCAGCATGTTGCTGCATGCTTGCCAGATGTTCAAAAAAGTTGGAATTCTAATAGCAACTTTGTGAGGTAATAATATGTCATTTGTTTAAACCAGATATGACGTGTTCCATTAATGTAGTTTTAAATGGAAAGGTCAGTGCAGTGTTTCCAAAGGTGAAATCCCTTCTGGGGATCCCTAAATAATCTCTGACTTCTAAGAGCCTTGGACCGGTGACCTGTCCAGGGTGGACCCCTGCCTTTCACCCAAAGAGAGCTGGGATAGGCTCCAGCAGATCCCTGGGACCCTGATTAGGAATAAGCGGGTATAGAAAATGGATGACTTCTAAGGTAACGTCTGTGTTGAAACACAAATGCCCAATTCAGATTTGAATAAGTATATTATAAGTATAAGTATATTAGCACACAAATCTGCATTTCTATTCACTTGGTAAATCAAATGCAACATGTGACACATTTCAAGTGATCATATAATGTAATCATTACAAAGAGTCTACTGTAACCATTTGCCACAAACATTTAACTTATATCAACACTGGAATAACAACTTTTAAAATTTCATCACTTCTGAATAGAGAATAAATAAAAGGGTACTGCTTATGTCACTGTGAATTGAACATGCTTGTGTAAGTGAGGAAGGAAATGGTAAACCTTTACTCATTTTTCTTTAGACAGAAGTACCGTCACCATGTTTGGGCTCAAACAATTTCTCTTTTTTGTATATTACTTCCCCTGCCAAGGTACAGAGAAGGCTGGTATAGGCTCTCATCTCAACAGGTAGAGATGAGAGTAAATGTGCTTTTCTCTGCTCCCGTACTCGAGGGATTGTGCAATCCTGGGATGTTCTGCCAGGTAGTGCTGGACTTCAACAGTGGATCCTTCTGTTCTGTTCCACTGTGGTGTCCAACAGGAGCCGCAGGTTTCCACCTGAAGAATAAAACATTAGACAGTGATTTTACTTTGTGGCAACTGCACTCTCTGAAAACGTCATAAACAATTCACAAAACCACACATGAAAGGGAAATTGACGAAGAGTTGAACTGCTGGGTCTGTAGCCAAATATCCTACTTTCTATTGGATTGAATGTTGTAACATTTTCATCATTAGATGGGAAGGGAAACAGAAGAAGAAGAATGAGCATAGAGTGCATACCATCACAAAAGTGGGACAATTCAGTGTAGATATGAGCCTACATGAAAAGCCATTCTTTATTGTGATTATTAAGTCAATAATAAAGAAATGTGGTTGTCCTGCCGTTAGCTGCCAAAGTCCAGACAGAGACCGTGTTTTTGGTTAGGTTGAGTGAATGCTTGCCAGTTACAATATCTGAGCAAACAGCCCTTCACCTGTGTGAAGAGTGTAAGAGCGAACTGGCAATACACTGAAAGCATTATCCCCAAGGACACAACACATGTATTTATTTAGGGCAGTAAAATTTGTGAATGGGAATCTGTAATTGCCTCGTAGATCTCACAGGCATTATTCCTGTGTCAAGTTATTAGCCATACCCAGCGTAAGTGTCTGAAAATTCAATGATAAACAACTTAACTCAACTCCAGATGGCCTGTGATCATCTCTTGTCCTTCCCTTTTAAATTAAAATGGCAAAATTATTGAATACAGTTCACAACAGCAAGTGCTCAAGCACAATGAGTAAAAATAAAGGACAAAGATATGTTAAATGTAAAGATATTCAATACCTTGATAGCAAACGTAACCAAAGACAAATTATGTTTCATAGCAAAATGTAAATGAGAATGCAGTTTAGTTGTATAAGAACTTAATTTTTTAGGAGACTGTGTTGGGTGGAGATATCATTCACATAAGAAATCTGATCTAAGGACTTTTAAAAATTAGGGTGAATTCAGGTAAAGTGGGACATTTAAGCATTCTCGTAATTTGATATGTCCAGATTTAACAGCCAATCACCAAGGCTGATATTAAAATATCACTTCTTTCCACAAAACAGTGGTTTGATTGGCCTGACATCATCATAGTGGACCTGGTCTCTGACCACAGGAAGCCTGCACCTGCAGTTCAGTGTCAAGTATCATTCTGTTTTTTAGCCTAAGCTTGAAATGTCCCCAGATCAACTCTGCAGAGACGGGTCAAAGGAATCGTCAGTGGGTTCAACCATGCCTCTGGTAGAAAAGCTTTGCTATCATCTGAGGCAGAAAAGGAACTTGCCAGTATGCTAATGACATTGTCTCAACAAGGTTTCCCACTCAGACCCACTGATGTTCAAACTTTAGCCTTTGAGTATGTCAAGGCAAATGGCATCACAGGATTCTCAAAGACAAGGAAGAAGGCTGGCTTCTATTGGATTCAGGGTTTCTTCAAACAAAACCCTGACTTAAATATTAGGAAACCTGAATCTCTATCTGCCACAAAGGCAGCTGCAGTCAGTCCAGAGGTAATCAGAAAGTGACTCACAAACTGAGTCACTGCTTGACAGTTTGGGCATAAAACATCTTCCCTCTCATATTTGGAACTTAGACGAGACAGGTCTGCAGGACAGCTTCTCATCAAACCATGAGGTAGGGGAAGTTGGGAAACCTTACTATGAAATAACAACAGGGGAGAAGGGGGATATGACCACCATCCTGGCAGCCTTCAATGCAATGGGAACATATGCATCAGCCATGGTCATTTTCAAGGGGAAAAGAGTGAGAAATGAGAATGAAATGGTTGTATGATTCTCTAGACAACGTCCTTGTGAAAGTGTCAGACAATAGGTAGATCAACATAGAGCTTCTAATCGAGTGGGGGAAAACCTTTGTGTCACAGCTGCTCAAAAATGACAACATGCCCGGATTTTCTCCTTCTCGATGGGCATAGCAGCCATGTGTCTCTAACCGACATGTAAAATAACAATATTCAAGGGTTGAGCTCTGTTTAAATCTTAAGCAGAACTGGTCTGAGGCAGGCAGGAAGTGAAATAGGCAGTTCTGTTGAATAAAACTTTCCAAGGTCAAGTTTTTTTCAGTGTTTATAGAAGCTTGGAAGAAAACAGCAACTGTCAAAAATAGCCAGTCTGGGTTTAGGGCATCAGGATGTTCCCTGTAAACATTGATACCGTCTCAGTTCAACTACAGAGCGGACACTTCAGCCACCAGCCCCTATTAATAGCCACCATGGAGCAAATACCAACATGTAGGGTCTGGATACCTTACACATGACCAATGGGCTTCAACCACTTCCTGCAGAGATGCAGTATGAAGACCTTCCTCCCACAGTAAAGGGAACAAGCCCAGCTTGATGACGCTCTTCCATCTACATCAAGTGGTCAAAGTCCTGCAAGGGCTTCCCTTAGCTTCCAAAATTTAATAACATTATCAAGGCCTGAGAGGAAGGCCGAGAAGACCTGTGCCAAACAAGTACTCTACCTCTTCACCAGCCAGGAGTATTTCATTTATGTAGAGCATGCAAGAGAGGGAAAAGGAAAAGCAACATATGGTCCCCATATGGTACTCTAGTGCAGAAGAAAATGGACTGCTTGATTACCCATCTTTCAATTCCTGATTGAAAATCTTCAGATAGTTCATTCCTGTGTAAGTGGTCATATAGCTGCTTAGCAACAGCTTTTTCAAGCATTTTAGAAATAAAGGGTGGGTTGGATATTGCTCTATAATTACCCAGGACTCCTGGATCAAGACTAGGCTTTTTGAGTAAGGGTTTGATTACTGCAGTCTTAAATGCCTTCGGTTACTAGAGATAAATTGACCAGATCATGTGTGCAGCTTATGATTGAGGCAAGGCTCCCCTCTCTCCATGCTCTGGAATGTCCTTACATGATTAGCAAGTTGCTTGGAAAAACATGTAAATCCCTGTGGACAATCGCCGCTTAACATAGCTGATATGAGCTGCTTCTGTGTATGGTTGTGTAATGAAAACTCAATGCTGTTGCCAGGGAGATTCCCCCTCTCTGATTAATGAGTGAGGCCTTTGTCTGCATGTTAGGTGTCAGGTTAAAACTCTTCATCACTCTTTACTATCCATTCATTTATTGTCACCGATAACATCTCATCAGAAGTACAACCCTCTTGCAAAAGTCAGTCAAGGGCAGAAATGGGAACTTTTGCAGAACCTGTTGTGTTATTATTACTGACTGGCTCACATTCATCTGACATAAGTTTTAAAGGCTGACTGTTGAAAGCCTAGATCAATATTCCTAATGAGTAGTTATCAACAATATATGAGTGATGATAAACCAAAGACGTGTCATTAACCAACCTCCTTCCAAATGTTTGCTACTTTATCCTGTATAATAAAATAAATAATATTATATTATACATATTAATGCAAAAAACCCACATGCAAATCCTTTAAAATTATGTTTCGCTATGTATATTACAATTCACAGTTTTGTGTGTAATATGTCAGACTTTAATATGTGAGTTGAAATTCGCAGCTTTTTTAGACTTTACAGTAGTGGAAACGCACAGACCAATTGCATGCGAGTTGAGCCATCCCACGTGATACCACTCAGCCAATCAAGTCTGTGCATCCCAGGCGGTAAACATTACGACTCTACAGTGTAAACAGCGCTAGAGGCAAGTTACACAGCAGTCCCTCCCTCCCAGCTGCAGTCACAGCAGGAAGTGTTCACGCCTCCGCGTCCCGACTGCAAATGAATCGCGCGTGCGATCATGTATGTGTGTGATCTGTACTGATGCATGGCATAATAAAAAAATAAAATAAAATAAAAAAAGGTCAAATGTTCTTTGTCTAAAATAAATCACTGCATTTGACTCAAACAGCCTCAGTCATTTACAGCAAGGCAAATGTATTTAGTTCTGAGAACTTATTAACTGCAGGCCGTCATGCTACATTATATGGTACAGTACAAATATTTTGAGTGTCCCTTATTCTGTCCCTTATTTCTTATAAAGAATCACAATTGTCTCTTACTTTCCATTTCTGAAGTTGGCAAAAGCGTCCATCACAATTACAGCATGTGCCATGGACATTATGCAAATTACGCGATGACGTCATTCAGCGACTTCTAGCGACTTTTAGGACAGCCAATAGCTACTTTCCTTACTGACGAGTTGGCAAGACTGCATGAAAAGACAGTACAAAGAAAAAGAAAGAGAGCGATACATGTAGAAAACAAAGGGAGAGAAACTGTAAAGTGAGACGGAGAAAGAGAGAGAACTTAGTTAATGAGAGAACATTATACATATCTACAGCCATACATATATGTTCAGTTGTATGTTACATGACAATAAATATTGTCAGAAAGTTTTTGAATTGTACTGAATTCATTTGATTTGACAGTCAGGTATTGATTACATGCAGATGTTGATAAAACTACTAGGCTACTTAAATATATATCACACTTTTAACATCAAATAGGTCGACAGGATACACATTAAAGATAGCTGTAATGTATTTCTGACTAGTCACAACTGTCATTTAAGATATCTGGAAGTACATTTGGACTAGTCCAAAGTCACATTACAGATATCTCTAATGGATGTGCGCCGGTTTAGCATTTATCAGATATTTGGGACTACATTTGACTAGTCAAAGTCAGATTTCAAATATCTACAATGCATTTTTGACTAGTCAGAAGAGATTTACAACTGAACTGTGACTAGTAATATATTAGTTTTGGATATTTAATTGGAATTAAATATCCTCTGCAGTCTGCAGATAAAGGCCATAGGCTGGAATGATGACTAAGGGCCATTACATACCCTGTAACCTTCAGCAACTTTGATCAGCGGTGTCACAAAAATGAAACATAATCATTGAATGATCCTGGGATTATAGGAAACAGTGTTACACAAGCCTTCTCTATAGCCCGATAAAATCCAATGGTGGACGTTCTCAAAAGTGTCATCTCCCTGCAGACATTACTGCTCTGTCAACACCTGCAGCTGCAGCTTTAGGCAGCACTGGAGGAACAGCAGGATTGTTGTCTGTAGTCATCAGAGACCAAGCTGCAAATCATAAAACAATAATGTATAAGGAAGATGTCTTTACCTTTGCCAAATGAAACAACTGAAAGTTATATCAGTGAAGTAGCCTATAAGCAGAACTTACGTCCATTTAACTAGAATTAGATCCATTTAACTATAGAACAGAAGAAAATGCAGTTTAAAGGAGTTTACTGGGTCATTATATCTATTTAAATGCACACAAACTCACACCAATATATATGTATATGTGTTAGGAACCCGTCAAAACATTATTTTATACACATCAAATAAACATAAAAGCATTCAAATTAATCTTATTGTCATTTATTAGCTTCACCATTTTGAATAGGAATGAGGAATCTCAAATTTATGTTACGTCTTTAAACCCAATTTTGTGCTGGCACATTTTACTCCTCTCATAAGTGAGAAATTAATCAATGGAAGCATTTATACATTAAAACTTACATTTTCCGTTAAAGACCACAAGTAAATGACCAACTAAAATAATAACTAACCCTATGCAAGTAAGTAACTGAGCAGAGGAAAGGATCGCCCACATCGCTGGCCCACTTTTCTATGTGCTGAAAGGACGACTCGTTTGTGACGTCGTACACAAAGACAATTCCCTGGGCGAGAAACCGTGAAAAAGAATGAATGTGAAATTAGCCCATAAAAGCCATTTGACTGCAGTCATTTAATTGTTCATACAGAAGGATCCCCTGTGCCCACCTGCACAAACAAAAAGCATAAATAAAGGATCAAGCTGAGGATCACACAACACGCACAGTGATGTATTTAGTAAATGCATTAAAAGTAATTTTATTTACCATATTTGGACTCGCACTTTGATTCCATCAATATTTAGTGTTTTCATTTTAAAATCAAGTCCTACAAACAGGAAATGATTTCAATACCAAGACAGAAACCATTTGACATCTTGAAATAGTTTGTCTTGTCTCTATCAACAATTCACAACCAGTTTACCATGAATTTAATTCAATTCAGTTTATTTGTACAGTAATGTGCTGGCATGAACAGTGTGTGTCGATGTCCAGTAGCAGCATCACTGCCTGTGTTTAATGATGCTATAAAAGTCATGACATAATTCTAGACTCTGTAGTGGGACAAAACCGGAGCACCCGGAGAAAACCCAAACAAAAAAGCCCCAGAGATTCGAACCCAGAACCTTCCTGTCCACATAACAAAGGCAGACTAGTTCTTATGACACTGAAAGACGGAAACCACTCTCTTCTTCACTCGACGGAAGAACTTGCAAGTCTGTTGAAAAATAGTCCTACGCTGACCTCCATCAGGTCTGGTCCTGTCATGGTCAGCATTAGTGGGTCTGATGGCAGCTGAAGCTGTGTCTTTTGAAGGCATGGAGGCTGCAGCTCCATCAGTTGGGCCAATGTCAGCTGAACCTCTGTCATTAGTGTTACTGGCAACTAGTAAACTGCCAGTGTTGGTATCGTCATCTCTGAAAGCTGCAAAGTCTTCGTTACTTGAAGTATCAATGTCTCTGACTCCACCACAAACATCCATTGCCACTGAAGATCTAGTAGAACTTCCATGACTGGGTATGTCAGTGTCGTAAAAGTTGTCTGAGTATTTGTTACTTGAAACCTTGATGTCTCCATCTGCACCGCTGGAACTGTCAGCGACTGCCTCTTCTCCAGCAGAATAATCCTCTTCAGTTTTAGAGCCACTGTTTGAACAATTATAAATATGTCCCATAAAGTCTGGCTCACTATAGCTGTCTTCATCTTCTGAGCTGCTTTCAGTATGGACTGACTGATGCAGGTAGGGAACAGTCATGAGTTGAAGAGCAGCATCTACATAGGAGCTGGTTCCCATTTCATCGACCAGGTGAGCCATTGTTATGAATCTGTGTTTTAAGGCCTCCCCTGGACAGATTCTCCTTGCAGGATCCACATGTAGACAATCTTTCAGGAGGCTTAAAAATGCCATCGTATCTTCATATTCAATGGCATCCTGTTTTTCTGACCAACCTTCTACTGCATCCTCCAAAGTTTCTGTAAAGCCATAATATGTCATAAATGCCTTTACACCAGTGGCATCCTCATACTCCTCTTGCGTCTTAAGTCTCCACCTTTGAGTTGTGGAACCATGGTCCCTGCTGAAATACTTCCAGGTGTGCATTGCATCATTCAGCTGGTCTTCCTCTGGCTGACCCAGAAGATGCAGCAGAGTTCTCATCCAGTTATATTGACACCCAAAAGGGAACAGATGATCTCCAAAATACATGTAAGCCATGATGCAGCCTATTCCCCATATATCAACAGCTTCAGACAAGGGGAGGCCCAACATTACTTCAGGAGCCCTGTATGCAAGAACCTGCATTTCTGTCCCAGTTTCCAATGCCCCAACTGGGTGAGCCAGACCAAAGTCAATCAGCTTGATCCTGAATGGCTGATCCTTGTGATTGACAAGCATCACATTATCAGGCTTCAAGTCCAGGTGCATTATGCCGAGACCCTTTAAGGCCTCAAAAGCAACCATGAGCTGCTGAGTCACAGGGCGAATCTCATTAAGACTCAGTGGCATTCCCTCCTTTTCTATCAGGTCCCAAAGGCTTTTGTCCAGCATTTCAAATGCCAAACAAGAGCAATCATGACACTTAAAATCTTCTATGAATTTTATGATGTTCTTTTTGTCAGTGTCCAGAGACCTGATTGCTTTTAGCATCTCAATTTCCCATAGGATGCTTTCACTTTCACCGTCTTTGTGAATCTTAACAGCTGTGGCCTTGCCTGTAATTAAGTTGAGGCACTTGACAACCTGACCAAAACCTCCCTCTCCTATAAGGTCCATTACCAGGTAGCGAGTGGAATCGCTAAAGAGTAGATCGCGCTTCTTTACCAGGATTGTCTCACTTTCATCATCTGAACTTGAACTGTAAAATGAGGAAGACATTTTTGCCAAATGTTTCCAAACCTTTCCACACACAGCAAACTTCACGGATCTTCTAACTCTGACAGTAACCACAGAGTAAAGAGCCAACTCAGCATTACTCAGCTGCCACAAAAGCCTTGATCAAATGACGTCACCGAGATCGTCACCAAAATCAAAGGCCATAACCATCGAGGCGTGGTCACGTCAAGACAGTCACGTTAAGCCGTGACGTCAACGCGTGTCGGAAGTGCTGGCTCGAAACTTCGTACGTTTTTATTTGGCGTTGATCCACTTTTGAAGACTCTTATGAATTCTAGACATGCAGATCAGTAGGACGACTGAAACAGGGTCATGTAAAAACATCGACAGGTCCGACACACGGCTGACACTGACCCGTATGATGAGTGTGGTTGAACTTACCGCGCAACATGCACGTCTCTCCGAGCATGAGCAACCTGCACAGGATGTCGTACTGCTTAGCCATGAGCGAAAAACTCAATACAACATATACACCCACTAAAGGTTACAGCTGTTTGTTTTGAGCCTGGTACATCCAAAAATCACTCTCTTTATTTGCTCTGACAGCTACTGCGATGTGAGTATGAATGATTCATTAGCTAGAAGGATGGAGTCAGGCTGTACCACATGATGTAGTAGATAAATGTGGACAGAGGAGGGCAGCAGGCTTTGGTTTATCTGTGATAGTCATGACAAATCAAGCATTTGACTGTATATTTTACACATTTAGTTTATTGTCAATTTTACTGGGCAGGTCTGATATTATTTTTACACGATTGTTAGCTTCTCTGCTGTGGCACCCTAAATATCCTCACTGTTTCAGTAAAATGGGTGGATAGAAAAAAACTAAACTGTCTTGTGTAAAATAATGTAGTTGGGTAGTGATACTAATAACGTTGATGTGTGGTTCACAGTAAATACACTGTAATAGAGGTACATAAAACAATAAATCAGGGGATATGAAAAAAAAGACTGAATATGACCTGTTAAAATATTTTTGTGCAAAAACATTTTGAGAAAATAAAAACAAACAAACAAACAAAACATGCATTTGTTGGTTATTGTATTAAAAAAGCAGACTCGACTAGGATGGACCAGTTGAAAATGCTTTAATCCACTCCTGTAGCCACTGCACTTGGTCAAATACAGAGAATAGATTGGGGTATAGCCCAAAGAGAGCACCAAGTTCTCTGGGAAGAAGTAAACAACACAAAATCATCCAATGGTCCTCAATTATATAATGTGGAGTTTTCATACACCCTTTTTCAACATGTCACATCAGTTGAGACCACAGGAGGTTATTCACAAAGTGGAATGCCTAAAGGTTTTCCAGGAAATGACTCATTATAGCAAAAATGAATTTCCTCATCAAACTGGGTGTAAGTTCAATGTACCATCCAATTTTAACACAGGGTGTCTAAAAATCTAAGCAGGAAACCTAATGTTTAAGTCTTTCTATGATAAACTGTAAGCATAAAGCTATTCATTTACCAGGCACCAACTCTCTGTTTTCCCCAAACACAGTATAGGCTACCCAATTCCCCAGCAACAGCAGAGAAAGTTTCCAACTTTAACAAATGTAAACTATTAAATGTTCTAAGTCTTTACTAGTCACATCAGGATGTTGTGACATCTCCTCTGACAGCTGAACAGGAGTGTTAAACAAGAAGGACCGAGTTGGTCACAATCCTTACCATCTCAACCTTTGCATCCCAGTTTCGTCCCTTCTTCCCACCCCACCCACCCAACTTGCTAACGCTACCCACCCTCCTTCCTGCCAGGGTCAGCCTTCAGTCGCTCACAACTTCTCCTGACCAGGTCTCGTGTTTGGTTCCTGGTTTCAGATGAGTTATGATCACCTCCACCGCCTGGACCTTCTCCAGTTTGGGAGGGATGGAGCAGATTTTGTAGCTCATCTCGTCACCTTCCACTGGCACATACTCACCCTCAATGCTGGGGCAGGCGGAAGGAAAGCAAGAGATTCAACGTTAAAAAAAGTGAGAGCCTGCCTGTCATAATATTGCACTGAAGTCGTTAGTGCCTCTTGGCCTTTTGATGTTGAGTGAACTCAGATATTATTTTTCAAAAAACACAAATTTGTTTCACATTAGTGACAACACTGTTTTTTTCCCCCAACAAATTCTGTTGTCTAAGCAGCTGAGCTCACAGGCGAAAGCTTGTGTTTTAAATTCTTTTTTTGTTTTTGTTTTAGTGGTTTAACTGCTAATACTTTCATGCAGGGTTACAGCACTGACAATGACTCCCATCTAGCCCACGACTGCCACTAGCTTAAGTTTGAATTACCATTATTTGAATCATAGATCTGAGCATAAGAGTGTACTAAAATGAAATATGAACTGTTGAAAAACCCAGAAGGTTATGTAGTAATGTGCTGCTAATCTGAAGTTTTTTTGTTTGTTTTTTTTTTTACATCAATCCATAACCTTTGCAACAATCTAAATGAGTCTGCTGCACAATAATAATGATTTTCATAAACATTTTCTGAAGCTGCAGCTCTTTTTCTTAATTTGGTTAAGTGGAAATGCCATTTTTCCTTATTTTCTGTTAAGTGCAGACCACCTTCAGAGGTCAAGTGACAAAATGGATGGTTTATTTTTATGTCTGGCCTTTTACCAATGCTGCCTCCCCATTGCCCACTGATACCATCTCCTCTATCAGCAGCCATACAACATTGAAGTGTACCTCACCTCCAATAACTCCTCCCCTGCCCTCATCATCTGACTCCTCATCAACACAATACACAGGCCCAGCCTTTGTCACAGAACAGGTGAGGAAGGAACTAGCTAAACAAAAGGCCAACAAAGCAAAAGGACCAGATGAGATCAGTTCCAGAGTACTTAAGGTGTGTGCTGGACAGCTTGCAGAGGTTTTTCAGGAACTCTTCAACCTCTCTCTGAGGCTCAAAAAGGTGCCTAAGTTATGGAAAACTTCCTGTATTGTCCCATTACCAAAAAGAACCTGTCCTAGTACCCTTAGTGACTTCAGACCAGTAGCGCTAA
This sequence comes from Mastacembelus armatus, assembly GCF_900324485.2. Classification (NCBI taxonomy): domain Eukaryota; kingdom Metazoa; phylum Chordata; class Actinopteri; order Synbranchiformes; family Mastacembelidae; genus Mastacembelus; species Mastacembelus armatus. The sequence continues at coordinate 4,600,078 of NC_046643.1, read as the reverse complement.
CATCACATGTCATGAGAGTGTTTGAGAGACTGGTCCTGCAACACCTGAGGTCCCAAGTGTCTGAATTTCTGGACCCCCTGCAGTTTGCATATCAAGAACACATCGGAGTGGAAGATGCCATCATCTTCTTAATGCACAGAGCATACTCCCATCTGGAGAGGCAGGACAACACTGAGAGTCATGTTTTTTGACTTCTCAAGTGCTTTCAACACTAGTCAGCCCCACCTGCTAAGTGCAAAGATGCAGGATATGGAAGTTCCCGCAGATATGGTGGAGTGGATCAAAGATTACCTCACTGGGTGGCCACAGTTTGTTCGCCTAGATGGCTGCATATCTGATGTGGTGATGAGCAGCACCGGTGCACCTCAAGGAACTGTACTAGCACCATTCCTGTTTACACTCTACACCTCAGACTTCCGCTACAACTCAGGAACCTGTCACCTCCAAAAGTTCTCTGATGACTCTTCAATCATTGGATGCATCAATAATGATAACGATGAGGAATACAGACACTTGATAAAAAGCTTTGTTGATTGGTGTAACAACAACTGTCTAAAGCTCAATATCAAGAAAACCAGAGAACTGGTGGTGGACTTTAGGAGGAACAGGAAGACCCCAGTCCCTGTCTCCATCCTTGGAGACGAAGTAGAGATTGTGGACTCCTACAAATACCTTGGAGTCCACATTAACAACAAACTGGTCAAACAATACAGATGCACTCTTCAAGAAAGGACAGAGCAGACTGTTCTTCCTCAGGAGACTCTGTTCTTTTGGTGTGTGCAACAAGCTACTGAAGATGTTCTATCAGTCTGTAGTAGCGAGTGCACTGTTCTTTGCAGTTGTGTGCTGGGGAGGTGGCATCAAGGCTGGTGAGGCCAACAGACTAAATAAGTTGATCAGGAAGGCAAAATCTGTTGTTGGACTGAAACTGGACAGTCTGGAGGCTGTGAAGAGGATGGTGGACAAAATAAACTCCATACTGGACAATCCTGTCCACCCACTTCATGAGGAACTGTGGTGAATGGGAAGTTCATTCAGCCGCAGACTAATTCCCCCTAAAGCCAAGACTGAAAGATTTAGGAAGTCTTTTGTGTCCACGGCCATAAGACTCTATAATTCCTCAATATAAACAATAACGCACACACACACACACACAAACACACACACACACACACACACACACAACCTCAATCACAATCAATATAATTTAAATAATCTCAAATTTAATAACTGCTGTAACAACTGAATTTCTGAATGGGGATTAATAAAGTACTTCTTCTTCTTCTTCTTTACATGACACACACAAATATCAACATGCACACAGCTTCACAAGCAAAATGGATTTAAACAATACATTTAAACAAAATTAACCAAAACAAAATGTCCAACTGTGAAGCTGTATTAATGCTGGCTGGTTACAGAGGAACAGGAAGGAAGCAAACAGACTCTCCAAGAAGGTAACAGTCTATATGAACTATTTTATTATATCTAGTTCTATACCATCAATAATATCCTGTATGTTCTAAAGCAGAGGTCACTAACAGGCGGACCGCGGTCCGGGTGCGGACCCAGAAGCCGTCCCATACGGACTCGGACGTACAGCCAAAACAGAAGATTGTGATTTAAAACCTAACGGGGCGCTTCTATTTCCACCGGAGCAGCTTTTTTAGACTTTACAGTAGTGGAAACGCACAGACCAATTGCATGCGAGTTGAGCCATCCCACGTGATACCACTCAGCCAATCAAGTCTGTGCATCCCAGGCGGTAAACATTACGACTCTACAGTGTAAACAGCGCTAGAGGCAAGTTACACATGAAAACAGTGTTGCCAACTTAGCGACTTTATCGCTATATTTAGCGAGTATTCAGACCCCTCTAGCGACACTTTTTTTTAAGCGACTAGCGACAAATCTGGCGACTTTTTCTGGTGTTACTGGAGACTGTTGGAGACTCTGATGTGTCTGTACTGCACCATTCTTACACTTCTCAATTTGCCGCAGTAAGACGGCAAATCAGCTGCAGCCGCGGGCCCCTCCCCCGTCCCAAAGCCTTCACAGGCGGCCCAGTCCTCTCGCAGCAGTCCCTCCCTCCCAGCTGCAGTCACAGCAGGAAGTGTTCACGCTTCCGCGTCCCGACTGCAAATGAATCGCGCGTGCGATCATGTATGTGCGTGATCTGTACTGATGCATGGCATAATAAAAAAATAAAATAAAATAAAAAAAGGTCAAATGTTCTTTGTCTAAAATAAATCACTGCATTTGACTCAAACAGCCTCAGTCATTTACAGCAAGGCAAATGTATTTAGTTCTGAGAACTTATTAACTGCAGGCCGTCATGCTACATTATATGGCACAGTACAAATATTTTGAGTGTCCCTTATTCTGTCCCTTATTTCTTATAAAGAATCACAATTGTCTCTTACTTTCCATTTCTGAAGTTGGCAAAAGCGTCCATCACAATTACAGCATGTGCCATGGACATTATGCAAATTACGCGATGACGTCATTCAGCGACTTCTAGCGACTTTTAGGACAGCCAATAGCTACTTTCCTTACTGACGAGTTGGCAACACTGCATGACAAGACAGTACAAAGAAAAAGAAAGAGAGCGATACATGTAGAAAACAAAGGGAGAGAAACTGTAAAGTGAGACGGAGAAAGAGAGAGAACTTAGTTAATGAGAGAACATTATACATATCTACAGCCATACATATATGTTCAGTTGTATGTTACATGACAATAAATATTGTCAGAAAGTTTTTGAATTGTACTGAATTCATTTGATTTGACAGTCAGGTATTGATTACATGCAGATGTTGATAAAACTACTAGGCTACTTAAATACATATCACACTAACTAGTTAGACATTATGATCTTCCGGACCTTTGCTTCAAGAAATTTTCTCTAACTGGACCTCTTTAAATTTTAGTTGAATACCCCTGGTCTAGATATATTTCATATGACCACCGTGCAATGCCAATCCAATTATTAAACACTATATCCTACTGAAAACTGGTATTGCAAGCTGCTCAGGTTTGGTAAACAAGAATTTGTTTACTTCAAAGGGTTGAACCTGCAGATCCAACAGGAACTCAGAATAGAGCTGCTACTCTGATAAGCATGCCCTCTAGCCACAGTCCAGTGGAGGTAATTTCAGGATATCCAACTGGAAATAAGCCTTAGGGCATATTCAGAACATTATTTAGGAATCAGCACAGCCAGAGCCATCACAGTCATGTGACTCAAACATCTCCCACGTCCTACCTTAAGCGTGCAATGTGTGAAATGGGAAAGATATAGTGGTGTGAGGTATCATGTCAAAATGCAATTCCCTGTCTAGAGCAAGTGTTTAGTTTGTCCATTTTGGGCTACTGTAGAAATATAGCTGCCTTCTGGAAATGAGACCTGCTGCCTATGTAGATTTAAAAGGCTCATAAGATTCAGAAAATGCAATGTGAAAATATTACACCTTTAACTCCACCCATAGACCTACAGGTTACTCCAAAACACATACACACAAACACCCACAGCCTTTTTTGTGCCACACACAGGAAGTGTGTACACATTGCACCCTAGGGTAGGACGCTTGGAAAAACAAAGTGAAAACAAAGTGTCGTGCAGCCTACAGGTTGTCGCCCAGCCCACGACAGAGCTACGGTCTTGTTTTTCAGTAATCAGCTACTTCCCACCAGTAAACTTCCTGAAACCACCATTTTTCTTAGGTGGAAACAGAACAAGCCTCGCCATTTTTCCCTAAACTGTACCAGAATCATCTGCTTTCCATCACTCACAGACATTGGACTAAACACAGATACAGGATTTCACCTCAGCTGACGTTAAGAACCAGATTGCATGTCCACAGTGTGCTCTCTGCAACTCCAACTGATTTGGAACGGATGATGGCATTATAGGTTCAATATGTGTGATATTTACAGTGATCTATTAGCAGAAATGGAACATAGTATCATAAATCTGTTGTCATTAGTGTGTAATCACTAGAAAATACCAACCATTTCATTTTCTTAATCTCAGAATGAGCCTTTTAAATCTACATAGGGAGCGGGTCTCCTTCTACAGAGGTAGCCAAGTTTCTACATTGGCCCAGAACAGACAAACCAGACACTGGCTCTAGACTGGGAATCACGTTTGTTTTAAAGCTGATGGCCCTCCTTTGTATCTGAAAAATCAGGGGTGGGGTGTGAGAATGCTCAGAAAGTTGCATCTACAATCTCACCACCAGATGCCACTATATCTTCACATTTTACATGTTGCACCTTTAATCTATTTTTAAATTGCATGTTTAGAAATGAAATAAATATTTTAATGAGAAAAAATAAATGACTGCATCTTAAAACCTATTAACACTGGTCCATGGCCTGTTTTGTGTCATAACTTGAATTAGCAGTTAGTGTATAAATATCAGGTATATCCTGGTATCAGTATGGACTAGACATGTGATTGATAAAACGTAAAATATCTTTTTGTGTTGTTATCAAATTTGAAATAGGAATAGGTAAGTCTTCATGCTAATGACCCATTGTGTTTTCAAGTTACTAAATATTAACTACAGGCAAGTGCTTTCCAAACATATGGTACTTCAGGGGCTTATAGTGATTTCGATTATTAGTGTCACCTTATAAGAGACCAAAACCATGCAATAAGAGACCAAAACCATGCAATTCTTGAACCATTTGGACTACCCAAATAGTTCAAGAACAGGTTACTATTTACTCTGGCCTTGAATATATGTTTTTAGTTTAAGTAGAGAAATGGTAAGGGTTAACTATAATCATAGTCTTTTTGTTCAACCACAAGCACTGATTAGTTTGACTCTTTCTATCAAAATCTTTAGCAGATGCATTTTCTGATGTTTATGTTACTCTGTGTATTTATTGGACTATGTAATTCAGATAGGGTCAGTCCAAGTCTAAAATTCCGTCACTAGGGGCTGTCTTCCTCTGAAGGAAATGGTTGATTTGTCACATGTCCAAAGCATCAACACAGATGTTGGACAGCTTCTGCTGTGGAGAAGATCTTGCATAAAATAGATGTATGTTCACAAATCCTATGCTGACTTCAGTCATTACACACTTATGTATCTCTAATTTGTGAATCCCAAACCAGGTGAGTGTTTTGTGTCATTTTGTTTGCACTGGTTGATATTCAGAAACAGTCTAACAGCTGGTAAATGGAAATTGTGATGGAGCACCTGGAGGCCATATGCTGACTGGATAGGAGCTGGAAAATGTGTGTGTGTGATGAAGACTTTGTCACACTGCAAAAGAAAAGATGAGACAAAAAGAAGTGCTTTAGATCTCAGTTATTAATTTCAAGTCCAACTGCTACTGGGGTCCCCTTTTTCCTTTTTTTTCCAACTTCCAAACTCATATCTCCTCCCATAAACTGTTACAGAATCACTGCATCAGGTATTTCATGGTACAATTAGTATAAACTGTGGCTAGTTCACAATGTGGGCTGGCATTGTTTCACCCCCTCACCACCAGCTGTTTAGCCTCGAGCGCTGTGTGGGGTCCACCAGTGTGAAACTCTGCAGGTTAAAAGGTGATTTCTTTCCTGCAGTAAGAAATCACATGTGGCTTTTTAACTAGCACAGCAAATTAATGTTTCCTTAAAGGTGAGGTGTGAGAAATTGCTTGTATATTTTTTTGGAACTACAGAAATAAAAAACAAACAAGCACAAACTAAATCTCCAGCTATTTTATGTGTAAAGCAGTTTCAATCTGGTAATAATTTACATGATGTAAAGATTTGGTTAAAATATTGCCATTACTACTATAACTTATATAGAGGCAATGTAGTCATAATTCCCAGGCCTTGACAGAATATCCGCTACTGATATGTTAGCAATTCTGCTACATTAACATCTGATATCTAAGGTGAAAAGGCACTGACCAATCATCTGAACCATATTATCCCAATAGAGTACTTTACTCTCAGAGTGCAGGTCTACTTATGGTTCCCAGAGTTTCCAAAAGCAGAATGGGAGGCAGAGCCTTTAGTTATCAAGCTCCTCTCCTGTGGAACCAGCTCCCAGTCTGGGTTCAGGAGGCAGACACTCTCTGTACTTTTAAGGCTAGACTTAAAACCTTCCTTTTTGACAAAGTAGTTATGCTGCTATAGGCCTAGACTGCTCGAGGACCATCAGTGGAACATTATTACCACCTCCCTTCCCTTTCCTTCCCCTCTCTTCCTCTCCTCCCCCCTCACATGTATATTCCACCACTGAATGTCACTAACCTTGTGCTCTCTCTCTCCCCTAGTTTGTGCTGTCTCTCTCTCTCTCCCTCTCTCTCTCTCTGTTCTCTCTCTCTCTGTACCTTCTGCAGGTGTCCCTGGTCCTGGAGCTGTATATCGCTGATGTGCAGTTACTGGTCCCACCAATCTGCAGTGTCTATTTGTTGTTTATTGTTGCTGTTCTTTTCTCTCTGCTCTATCCACTCACCCCAACCGGTCAAGGCAGATGGCCGCCCAAACTGAGCCCGGTTCTGCTGGAGGTTTTTTCTTCCATTAAAGGGAGTTTTTCCTCTCCACTGTCACCAAGTGCTGCTCATAAGGGAATTGTTGGGTTTTTGTAAAGTGCCTTGAGATCATTGTATTGTGATTTGGTGCTATGGAAATAAACTGAATTGAAACTGAATTACATAGAATTTAATTGACATTATTTGCAAATGTGTTGACCTGTCACAGTTTGTATGTGTGTAGTTCATGACTTGTAAATATGCAAAGGGTTAGGGCAAATGCAATGGTGTATTCAGATTTGTCTGTACTGATATTTGTGAATGTGAATATAAATCTAGATGTACTGACATTTAGGAGTGTATTTGGTTATATAAATCTAGTGCACTAGAGTCTTTGTCCAGCTGATCTGGTTGAGTGCATATCCATCTGAGACTTCTGGTGACCAAGCTGGGTAACATCCTGTTGATTTGCACACATATGAAAATACAATAATCCTATGGCTCTGAAAAAACACAACAGGTAATTTTACCATTTTACTCAATTTGTTTCCAATATTTGTATATGAGAAAAATGTCTTTTCTACATTGATCTTTTTGAATGTACTTTGAAGAAAGTGGACATAGTGGTGAGCTTGTTTTTGATGTTGAGAGGTTGTTGGGAAGGTTGCTGGACATGGAGGCTACAAATGAACCTGAGCTTTGGTCGGGCCTGCTGTGGAAGCCCAACCAGGAACCAGAAAATGAGAAGCCTAAAATAGAGTAAAGGACTGCAATTCTGTCAATGAGCCGTGTTATGCAACTAAAAATAATCCTGTGGGAAAATATAATCAAAGGGCTCACCACTCCTTAGCCATATTTGACTTTCATTCAAGTTAAATTAAATCAAACGTGAGAGCACTGGATTTCCTATAGCAACACAGTACTATCAGGAGTGGCTCTAGACACACAACTAACACACTGAAGGAAGAGGAAGATGTATGCAAGCTGAAGAAAGCTGAACTTTAAAAACTACTTCAAGAAATAAATTTAAGATTTATTTCTTAAATTTACTACACATCTTTTGTCCTCTCGGTCAAATTTACTCATTCTGTTTTGACTGCTTATAAAGCATGAGGTATACAATCATCACCAAATTTTTAGTTTCACCTTTTAGTGAACTTGTTTCCAACATATTAACATATATTTTACACTTATAGCAGGGAACCATCCATGTCATTTTTAGTTAATTACATGGAAGAAAACCAAAATTATCACATATTAACTTTTGAAAATGGGTCAAACTGACCCAAAGACAACAGGAGGTTTAAAGTCCACATGTGAGGTATATTCTAGCTGCAGTGGCAGAAATGTCCCGCATATCAGGTCCACACGTAGAGTGTGAATACTTTTAGTATTTCCTGATTGGTAAAATTATTTAAAACAAGGCAAATTTGTTTAACTGAAAGAAACATTATCAGTGCATATCCAGAATAGGTGTGGTAGCAAGGCTTTCATACCATTTCACGGTAACCTTCAAAAACCGAGATTATTGCTAAGAGACTTCAAAGACCTGTACTTTTGTCAATCCTATGACGTATAGTGCTGTCTACAAACATCAAAAGAATGGATAGATTAATTTATGTGGCTATAAAAGAAGGTTTTAGGCTAGGCAGAAACGGCCTGACATCTGTGCTCAGGCTTCACTGTGGCGTGTAATGAGGATCACAGGGCCTTTGTTCTCTTCTACTTGAGTGAAGGAGCCAGGCAGGGGGCCTGAAGCTCAGGTAAGCCTGTTTACGTGCCTTACAGTTAATGGAAAACATTACAGGTCTGTGGAGAATTGAGGCTCTGCTCAACTGGGAGTTACTGTTGGGCTTTAAACCATGTGGCCGGATCATCAGGGCTCAGCTGTGACCACAGGTTTGGAATCTCCCACTGATAAAAGCAAAGAGTTCAGCTAGAGCATCGACCTGAGACTAATATACTTCCACATATACTACTGCCCTATTCACCATTAAAACTAGCATGGGTCAGGGCCAGTAGGTCAGCCTCACTTCTTACACATACCACAAAGAGAGGAAGTACAGAAGGTAAAATATTCAAATATTTTAACCTAAGGCAGTAGAATGGGGTAGGATGGTAGCTGGTTACAGCAGCTCCTTTCTGTATTTGTTGTTTTGGAAGTTTTTGAAACATCTTTGCTATAATATTTTCAATTGAAGCTATGTGCTTTTTTTTTGACACCGTGTGAGGAATTATTATCATTTACTAATTTGTATGTGTGTATTAGAGAACTGAAAAGACCTGAAATCCCCCAGGAGCTGAGGGGGAGTGCAGAGTAGAGTGGAGTGAAGCAACACAGGCATTATAAACCCTGTCTGTCATCCATCATTAAGGAAATGTCAGATCTCTCACCAATAAAATGGGTGAGCTAGTGGTACTGGTGAGGACCAGAGAGTTTACCAGGATGAATGAACTCCTGACTCAAACGTAAATAATCTTTATACCTCCTCATCCCCTGCTCTTCTTGGATATCCATACCATAACTTAGTCCGTGGTTACAAGCCTGTCATACAGAAACAAGCAGCGACTGTAAAAACAGTAAGAAGATACTCTGAAGAGTCTGTAGAAGCACTGGGAGACTGTTTTATGACGATAGCCTGAGAGGTGATCTGTGAGTTCACTGATGGGCTCTCGCCTTGCATTACAGACGACATCAGTTTCTGTACTGAGAACAACTTAACAACCAAGATATAACAAGTCTGAAATTAAAGTGCTTCTTAACCAGAAAAAGAAAGGGTTGAAAACAGGGCTGAGATGAAAAGCATCCAGCAGGAACTGAAGATTAAGATTAGGAAGGATAAATACCATTACAGGAAGAGGTTGGAACAGCAGCTGAGACATGAGAAGCAGCTCTGGATTCTGGGCAGACTGAGGGGGTAATGACTGGTCCAATGATCAACATACTGCATGTTTGTCTACAGATTTTACTCTGGCTCTAAACCTCACACAACTCACTCACCTTTTCCATTTGGTTCTTCAACCATCCCACATTGTTTTCTTTTCGCCTTTGTTTTGGTGCAGGTGCTGTGGCGGCTGTGATTGTGTTCCATAATTTTTAGCACTTCATCACGGCACAGCTTGCACACACATTCCATTGTACTTGACACAAGTTTCAAAACCATCACCATATTTTCTTAATGAAGCTGATTGTTTTGGGGGAACCCAATAGTGAGAGAGCTGTGCAGTAAACATGATTCTCTCAGCAGCCCAACTGCCTCCATCCTTCACTCAGACAATGGCTATGACAACGTCCAACTCTTTAAGTGAGATAATGTCATGTGATGACAAATGGCATTGTATCCAGATGACCAGTCCATCTTTGATATAACCATTGCTTAAGACACCCTCCTTCCTAATGTACAGAAATGATTGTTTTCCTGAAAGACAAAACAAGGATGGATAGATTCTCAGTGCCGTTTGGATTCCTTTTATCATTCAGTTTTACTGTATACAATGGAAGGAGGAGCTTTTTCAGGGTAAGTGAATCACTTCCTATTGCAAGCCTGTTGTGCTGTATAGCTTGTCTACAGATTAGCAACAGACTAGCTTTAGTCTAACACACCTACAAACTAACTAAACTCTCTAAACAATTCATTAACCACTACATATCGGTACTAGTCAAGTACCTTTTTATTTTGACTGGTATTTATTGCTATTTCCTGACTTAGTGCTCGTTAGCCTACCAGTTAGCTTAGCTAGCTAGTAACATGGCTTCTCCCCCTCTCTTCCAAGAAAGAGATGCAAAACAAAGGGAAACATGACATTGTATGTCAGCCAAGAATCACATCTTATTGGTTGACTACAGGTGGGGGGGGTCGCGGTTTAGACTTGACTCCCTTTTGTTGGCGCTCAGGCTCAGTTCTGGCCTCTTGGCACTTGTCTCCTCCAATCTCTGGGGGCCAGTGCCCTGTTGAGAAAGGAAGTTAGAAGCTTCAGTCTTATCTGTCATTCCCTTATTTGGAGTTATTCATCACTGAGCAGTGTTGAGGTGCAGTCTCTTCTCAGCCTTCAGCTTTCAGTGTCTAATTATCCTGAGTCACAACACATTCTTAACCTGCTATTCATATCTACATCTACATAGGTATATTAGTATGCAATATTAGTGTGAGTGTAAACGGTGTGTTCCTGCTGTACGATCCTACCCTCTTTTCAATACCTTGTGTCTCTTCACACCGTGGAGACTTTTAACCTTCTTTCTTTAGCGTGTCAGGTCTGAACAACTATTTGCAACAATGTGTGCACAAACAATATTTAACAAGCTAAATAGGATGTATTTTTCCCCAACACTGGCTAAGGCTAGTCATAAATATGGAAAAATAGTTCTTCACGTCGGCAGCAATGACACCCGTAATCAGGTGTCACTAAAATTAATGTTGAGTCGGTGTGTAACTTTGCTAAATTAATGTCGGACTCCGTAGTTTTCTCTGGACCCCTCCCCAATCTGACCAGCGACGACATGTTTGGAAGAAAATTCCACTACAGCAGATGTTTGTCTGACAACGATATTAATAAATTTAACAAAATGATTCCATCTTTATTTACATCTATGCCATGTACCAACACAGTGGAGAGCAGCTGCCTCAATCTCACTCCCTACCAAATTGATCATGTTGTTGACAGTGCTGTAGCCTCACTGCGTGAAACCCTTGATACTGTGGCCCCTCTTGTAGCAACTTCAAAAAACAAACTAAAAGTCGCTGAACGGCTGATGCAGGGCCTTGTTTGTATGATGCGCTGAACAAAAGAAATTTGCTGAGATCCAAAAATATGTTTTATGGATTTTAATCAAACAAAAGGATTTCTTCTAACGTAGACAAAATCAAATGTTAAGGATCAAAGTAAAACAGCAATCAAATTATGGGAATAAACAAATTAAGAGAGTGGTCAACAAAAAATACGGTGACCAACTCACCCTCTCTCCTACAAAAGCCCTCATGCAGGTGAACAGGTGCTTTCTTGAACCATAATTACTTCTGCCCCTTCCCATGTGACCTAATCACCATGGTAACAATGTAACAAAAAAAAAAAATCATACCCAATATTACAGTAACTTTAATTCTAAATCATTCATGGCTCCTACACCTCTGAAAAAGAAGTTAGTGAATTAGAGGAGATTAGTCCTTACATATTCGTACCTTAAATCAGGCATCACAAAGGCTGGAAAGGAAGTGGCGTTCCACAAATTTAGAGGAAATTTTTCTAGCCTGGAAAAACAGTCTATTAACATATAAAAAAGCTCTCTGTAAAGCCAGAACTGCATACTATTCATCACTAATAGAGGAAAATAAGAACAATCCCAGGTTTCTTTTCAGCACTGTAGCCAGGCTGACAAAAAGTCACAGCTCTGTTGAGCCCAGTGTTCCCTTAGCTCTCAGCAGTGATGAATTTATGAGTTTCTTTACAAATAAAATCACAACTATTAGAGATAAAATTCAGCAGATGCTTCCTATACCTGCAATAAATGAATCTTCTACTACAGTTGCTCTTTAATCATATGTACGACTTCAGTTATGTTTAGACTCCTTCCTTCCTTCCTACAGGTCTCTCTAACATCAACATCAACAGGTGTTTCATCTAAATCATCAACGTGTCTCTTAGACCCCATCCCGACTAGACTGCTTAAAGACACCCTGCCATTAATTAGCTCATCTTTATTAGACTTAGTAAATTTATGTCTAGTATCAGGCTACGTACCACAAGCCTTTAAGACTGCAGTAATCAAATCCTTACTCAAAAAGCCTAGTCTTGATCCAGACGTCTTGGCTAATTATAGACCAATATCCAACCTACCATTTATTTCTAAAATCCTTGAAAAAGCTGTTGCTATGCAGCTATCAGACCACTTACACAGGAATGAACTATTTGAAGATTTTCATTCAGGATTTAGAGCACATCATAGTACAGAAACAGCACTGTTGAAAGTTACCAACAATCTTCTCTTAGCCACAGATAATGGACTTGTTTCTATACTTGTCCTCCTAGACCTTAGTGCTGCATTCGACACTATTGACCACAACATCTTATTACAGAGATTGGAGCATGTGACTGGTATCAGAGGAACAGCATTAAAACGGTTCCAATCCTATTCATCAGTCAGATTCCAGTTTGTTCATGTCCATGATGAACCTTCCACACGGACAAAAGTTAGTTATGGGGTTCCACAAGGTTCTGTGCTAGGACCGATTCTGTTCACCCTGTACATGCTTCCTTTAGGCATTTAACCAGACTTCAAGCGTGACATAAAGGCCTGGATGACCAGTAACTTTCCACTTTTAAATTCAGAGAAAACAGAAGTTATTGCATTTGGGCCTAAAAACCTCAGCAATAACTTTTCTAAAATCATAGCTACTCTAGATGGCATAGCCCTGGCCTCGAGCACTACTTTAAAAAACCTTGGAGTTATTTTTGACCAGGACATGTCCTTTAACTCACACATAAAACAAATCTCTAGAACTGCCTTCTTTCACATGCGCAACATTTCCAAAATTAGGAACATCCTGTCTCAAAATGACGCAGAAAAACTAGTCCATGCATTTGTTACCTCAAGGCTAGATTACTGTAACTCATTACTATCTGGATGTCCCAGTATCTCCATAAAAAGCCTCCAGTTAATCCAGAATGCTGCAGCCAGAGTCCTGACAGGAACTAGCAAGAGAGATCATATTTCTCCTATATTAGCTTCTCTTCATTGCCTCCCTGTAAAATACAGAATAGTATTTAAAATCCTTCTTCTCACATATAAATCCCTTCATAATCAAGCTCCTTCATACCTTAAAGACCTCATAGTACCATATTATTCCAATAGACCACTTCGCTCTCAGAGTGCAGGTCTACTTGTGGTTCCCAGAGTTTCCAAAAGCAGAATGGGAGGCAGAGCCTTTAGCTATCAAGCTCCTCTCCTGTGGAACCAGCTCCCAGTCTGGGTTCAGGAGGCAGTCACTCTCTATACTTTTAAGGCTAGACTTAAAACCTTCCTTTTTGACAAAGCGTATAGTTAGAGCTGGCTTCAGGTAACCCTGAACATCCCTTAGTTATGCTGCTATAGGCCTAGACTGCCTGAGGACCATTGGTGCACTGAGCTCCCCTACGCTAACCCTAACCCTCCCTTCCCTTCCCCTCCCCTCCCCTCTCTTCCTTTCCTCCCCCCGCACATGTATATCCCACCATTGAATGTCACTAACTTTGTGCTCTCTCTCGCTCCCCTCGTTTGTGCTCTCTCTCTCTCTCTCCCTCTCCCTCTCTCTCTCTCTGTACCTTCTGCAGGTGTCCCTGGTCCTGGAGCTGTATATCGCTGATGTGCAGTTACTGGTCCCACCAACCTGCAGTGTCTATTTGTTGTTTATTGTTGCTGTTCTTTTCTCTCTCCTCTATCCACTCACCCCAAACGGTCGAGGCAGATGGCCGCCCAAACTGAGCCCGGTTCTGCTGGAAGTTTTTTCTTCCGTTAAAGGGAGTTTTTCCTCTCCACTGTCACCAAGTGCTGCTCATAAGGGATTTGTTGGGTTTTTTGTTTTTTATAAAGTACCTTGAGATAATTTATATTGTGATTTGGTGCTATACAAATAAAATTTAATTGAATTATACCAAGAATCCCCTATTACATTGACTATTGTATCAGTAACTACTCTGCTCATAATGCCAATCAACTCATGCTGCACATCATGGCATGGGTATGTTGTATTATGTGTTTGTACTGTTTTTAACAACTCATTATCCTTTTTAATTCCACCATCTGAAATGCATCAGCTTTTTCTGATTAGATACTAAAAATCCAATTACATCAGGGATTGAAGCTCTATAGTATCTGTTCTGTTTTAGCTGGTCTGAATTCACTAGCAATGTTATTTCCTGTTTCACATCTTTTCTCCTGTTCCTTCAACAGACTGTGGCTTGTTTGTGTAAACCTCTGTTGGGCACAATGGAATGTTTCCACTTACAGTAGCCTTTAAGCTGAAATATTGAATGGAGGTCAGGTTTTCTGCCTTAAAATTTCGACACAGATAACAGAACATAGTATCAACTTTGACTGAATATTCCAGCCAGTCTCTGCCATGAAAGCACAAGCTTCTGAAAGATGACTAAAACACTCAGCTTGGGTATTTTTCTAACTTTAGTGTGCAGGGCTGCCTGAGCCAAGGTCATCCAGTAGATAGCTCCCAATTACATGCTGGCCACACCAGCCTCCTGTGGACTGCATTCAGCAATATTTCTCTTCTGCAGTCAAAACATTCCTGATGGCCAACACAATCGAAAGAAAAATGACCCCAACTTTAGCTGAAGTTTGCACTCACTGTTAACAGAAACTAGTGGTCAGCATCATCATGTCATCAAAATCATAATGAGTTGCTTTTTAAATTTTCTTTTCTTTTACACAACACAGAATTTGAGAATGATCTCAAAATGATGCAGAAAAACTAGTCCATGCATTTGTTACCTCAAGGCTAGATTACTGTAACTCATTACTATCTGGATGTCCCAGTATCTCCATAAAAAGCCTTCAGTTAATCCAGAATGCTGCAGCCAGAGTCCTGACAGGAACTAACAAGAGAGATCATATTTCTCCTATATTGGCTTCTCTTCATTGGCTCCCTGTAAAATACAGAATAGGGTTTAAAATCCTTCTTCTCACATACAAATCCCTTCATGATCAAGCTCCTTCATACCTTAAAGACCTCATAGTAACATATTATCCCAATAGACCACTTCGCTCTCAGAGTGCAGGTCTACTTGTGGTTCCCAGAGTTTCCAAAAGCAGACTGGGAGGCAGAGCCTTTAGCTATCAAGCTCCTCTCCTGTGGAACCAGCTCCCAGTCTGGGTTCAGGAGGCAGACACTCTCTGTACTTTTAAGGCTAGACTTAAAAGCCTAGACTGCCCGAGGACCATCGGTGCACTGAGCTCCCCCCCCCTTCCCTTCCCCTCCCCTCCCCTCTCTTCCTTTCCTCCCCCCTCACATGTATATTCCACCATTGAATGTCACTAACCTTGTGCTCTCTCTCTCCCCTAGTTTGTGCTCTCTCTCTCTCTCTCTCTCTTCCTCTCCCTCTCTCTCTCTCTGTACCTTCTGCAGGTGTCCCTGGTCCTGGAGCTGTATATCGCTGATGTGCAGTTACTGGTCCCACCAACCTGCAGTGTCTATTTGTTGTTGTTTATTGTTGCTGTTCTTTTCTCTCTCCTCTATCCACTCACCCCAAACGGTCGAGGCAGATGGCCGCCCAAACTGAGCCCGGTTCTGCTGGAAGTTTTTTCTTCCGTTAAAGGGAGTTTTTCCTCTCCACTGTCACCAAGTGCTGCTCATAAGAGATTTGTTGGGTTTTTTGTTTTTTATAAAGTACCTTGAGATAATTTATATTGTGATTTGGTGCTATACAAATAAAATTTAATTGAATTATACCAAGAATCCCCTATTACATTGACTATTGTATCAGTAACTACTCTGCTCATAATGCCAATCAACTCATGCTGCACATCATGGCATGGGTATGTTGTATTATGTGTTTGTACTGTTTTTAACAACTCATTATCCTTTTTAATTCCACCATCTGAAATGCATCAGCTTTTTCTGATTAGATACTAAAAATCCAATTACATCAGGGATTGAAGCTCTATAGTATCTGTTCTGTTTTAGCTGGTCTGAATTCACTAGCAATGTTATTTCCTGTTTCACATCTTTTCTCCTGTTCCTTCAACAGACTGTGGCTTGTTTGTGTAAACCTCTGTTGGGCACAATGGAATGTTTCCACTTACAGTAGCCTTTAAGCTGAAATATTGAATGGAGGTCAGGTTTTCTGCCTTAAAATTTCGACACAGATAACAGAACATAGTATCAACTTTGACTGAATATTCCAGCCAGTCTCTGCCATGAAAGCACAAGCTTCTGAAAGATGACTAAAACACTCAGCTTGGGTATTTTTCTAACTTTAGTGTGCAGGGCTGCCTGAGCCAAGGTCATCCAGTAGATAGCTCCCAATTACATGCTGGCCACACCAGCCTCCTGTGGACTGCATTCAGCAATATTTCTCTTCTGCAGTCAAAACATTCCTGATGGCCAACACAATCGAAAGAAAAATGACCCCAACTTTAGCTGAAGTTTGCACTCACTGTTAACAGAAACTAGTGGTCAGCATCATCATGTCATCAAAATCATAATGAGTTGCTTTTTAAATTTTCTTTTCTTTTACACAACACAGAATTTGAGAATGATCTCAAAATGATGCAGAAAAACTAGTCCATGCATTTGTTTCCTCAAGGCTAGATTACTGTAACTCATTACTATCTGGATGTCCCAGTATCTCCATAAAAAGCCTTCAGTTAATCCAGAATGCTGCAGCCAGAGTCCTGACAGGAACTAACAAGATAGATCACATTTCTCCTATATTGGCTTCTCTTCATTGGCTCCCTGTAAAATACAGAATAGGGTTTAAAATCCTTCTTCTCACATACAAATCCCTTCATGATCAAGCTCCTTCATACCTTAAAGACCTCATAGTACCATATTATCCCAATAGACCACTTCGCTCTCAGAGTGCAGGTCTACTTGTGGTTCCCAGAGTTTCCAAAAGCAGACTGGGAGGCAGAGCCTTTAGCTATCAAGCTCCTCTCCTGTGGAACCAGCTCCCAGTCTGGGTTCAGGAGGCAGACACTCTCTGTACTTTTAAGGCTAGACTTAAAAGCCTAGACTGCCCGAGGACCATCGGTGCACTGAGCTCCCCCCCCCTTCCCTTCCCCTCCCCTCCCCTCTCTTCCTTTCCTCCCCCCTCACATGTATATTCCACCATTGAATGTCACTAACCTTGTGCTCTCTCTCTCTCCCCTAGTTTGTGCTCTCTCTCTCTCTCTCTCTCCCTCTCCCTCTCTCTCTCTCTCCCTCTCTCTCTCTCTCTCTGTACCTTCTGCAGGTGTCCCTGGTCCTGGAGCTGTATATCGCTGATGTGCAGTTACTGGTCCCACCAACTTGCAGTGTCTATTTGTTGTTTATTGTTGCTGTTCTTTTCTCTCTCCTCTATCCACTCACCCCAACCGGTCGAGGCAGATGGCCGCCCAAACTGAGCCTGGTTCTGCTGGAGGTTTTTTTCTTCCGTTAAAGGGAGTTTTTTCCTCTCCACTGTCGCCAAGTGCTGCTCATAAGGGAATTGTTGGGTTTTTAGTTTTAGTTTTTGTAAAGTGCCTTGAGATGATTTGTATTGTGATTTGGCGCTATACAAATAAAATTGAATTGAATTGAATTGAAATTGAATTGAATTTTGTTTAGTAATAGTATATCTATTAAATGATGTGTTAAAAATGTATATGTGTATAAAATGCACGTATTTTCTGGACTATAAATTGCACTGGAATATTAGTAGCTTTTAGCAAAAACAGTAATTACAGTATACTGATTATAGTGTGAATGAGCCTATGAAGAACGTAGGTTAGATATAACAACAAGCAGAAGTGCATTATGAAATTCATTCATCCATGTCAAGTAATGTTAAACAACTCTGCCAACATCAGCCAAAAGCAAGCTAAAAAGTGCCATTTAGATAGCGAATAAAGATGGAACCTTGTCATTTAATCTGATTTTACAGCTTGTATTCTGTAATTATCTGATATTATTCACATTATATTTTTTTAAGCTTTAAAATTGTATTTTAAAAATTTGAGTTTGTATCTGAATAGTCTAGGAAGCTACACAGCAATGGGAACAACCCCCCACAATTTGGTTTGTATTTCATGAAAAAAAGTGTGAAAATGTTATGTGAAAAACCAATAAATGAATGGAAAGTTATGTTTTTGGTATCAATAAAAAGCTAAATTGATAATGATTAGTGTGGCACCATTCTCCCTGCTTATATAGTGGCTATATATATAATCGATGTAGCGGCTATAACTCAAGCGATAACTTCAGTCTAAAAGACTGAAAATATGTGTTAATTATGATGCGTACAGAATTTGATAAGAAAAGTTATGAGTTACTATTAATTGTAGCAACAGGAAGCTGTAATGTATTTCAGTATACAGGGAAAGGAAAGGGGGTGTTTGAAACTCAACTCAAATAAATTCAATTCAACTATTTTGATGCAATTTTGACCTGAAGCTGTATCTTGGAACCTGGAGCCAATCAACACTCAGGACTTAATTTTCCTTTATTATTGACCCAATTCTGGTCACATTTAGCTACTTTCACTTCCAAGGCTTTCTCATAGACCAGTGTGATCTAATAACCAGGATGAATTGATCCATATCGATTTATAACATTATTCTAATGAAATATTAGGTTGATATGAGCAATGGAGTTAAGTAGTGTCATGTTGACCTCACTTTCTCACCTGAATCTGGTTGTTTTCTTTGAACAAAGAACAAGAGTCTTAAATATATATATATATATATATATATATATATATATATATATATATATATATATATGTATATATATATATGTATATACATATATTTACATTTAGCTGCACAAACATTACATGGTGATGACATGTCAGTGTAGTGTCCTGTTTTTCCACAACAAATGTTATCTTCTTCAAGGCCCTTAGCTAGTATATAAAGCACTGTGTGTCAATCTGCAGGTAATCTTCTTGAAGTTATTAAAGGTTCAGCTCTACTTCCAGGCAGTATTGGAACAAAACAGTTTCAGATATTTTTTTAACAGCCTGCTTCCCTCATAGCTGACGCCAGCGCTACCAATTATACACCCCGAGAGGACCAAAGGAATGTTGTTTTTCTACTGTATCGATGACATCCTACAGGTAGCAAGACAAAGCTATCAGACAAAAGCTCTAGAACAACAAGCTCAGGACTGTAAGTCTTAACACAGACCATCTGTAATCCTAATGTTTCAATAATGTAATTATCATCCACAGCACTTTTCTGGAACAGAAATAGTAAGCAAAGCTGGGCTTCTACTGGCTTGGGTTCACTGGATGATGGTAAAGACAGGCAAACGTCTGACAGCACTAAACCTACAGCCAGACTTCTGTAATGGTTACAGTCCTCCACCTGCCACTATAAAACTAATCCCTTCTGAACAAGACTATAATCTGATCCTCCTGCATCAGTTACTTAACACTGGGGTAGAGCAGGAGAACCAAGAGGTCTCACTGGACCTATTGGTACATTGATGCCATTCCAAAACTGCTTTACACCTGATGGCACATTCATTCATCAAAAAAGAATGTATTGATCTCTATTTATCACTTTATATTTACACTGGATTTATGCATCTTGAAATGCAATAATGTTACTTGATATTAAATGGTATGCAACACATGATGATTGTGTTTTAAGAGTCCATCTACAGCATTCTTTTAACTGGCATATAGTCTGATTTGTTTAGAATAAAGCAGCAATAAACGTCCTGTGCCATCCACAGAGCTGGACAAGCTCTAAAAGTGCCCATCTACACTACAGGAGAAAGCTAAAGAAACCAATCGGATTGCCTTGAGTCCAATGGAAAGGGAAGCATAATACAATTCAGCTCTACTATGTAAAGGCATTGTAATGACTTTTAAACAAAATAGTCTCCAGCTTTTCAGTTTTAACAAATTACCAGCACATAAAAAAAAACAACTGTCCAATCAGAGAGTCAGTTAGGCAGATGCAGTAGATATACAATAGATATATAAGAAAAAAATGTCTCTTTATTTTAGCTGTCTCTGTTTTTTTCAACAGAAAAAAGACCTGGATATGAAAGTGTTGGATTGGATCGAATGCTGCTCTAGTCAAATGTGCTGGGAGGTGCCAGTGCAGTGTGTGGTGGCTCTGTTTGACTTTTGCCTCAAGTCTGTAATAAAACATCCTGATTTAGTCAGACAAGTGCAATAAAAACATTAATAAAAAAATATTTGTTTAACTTCTGACCTGTGACATCTAATAGTTGTTAAGAGCATAGAATAAGAGCCAGACAAGAAGACACTACTTCTTCGAGCAAAGTTTGATAAGTATGAGAAACTGATGGGTATCCCATACTGGTTTTTAAAACAGCCTTACGTGTGTCTAGAATAAACAGTCCAGACAAAAGACAAGATCTTCTTTTTGTGGGTATCGATAAAAATGTTGGACAGGTGGGACAAAACAGGATAACACAAGCAGAGTGACCAGCTGATTAAAAAAAGTTCAAGAGTTTTCTCAATAGATGCAGTTACTTTGTCTCTAAAGATTATTAATACGTCATTATTACTACAAAGACCTAAAGAGAATAAAGAATTCTTTTCAGCTGTAACACGTCAAGGAAATCATAGAGGCTACCATTGTTCCTCACAGAAACATGACACTGATAAATGCCCTTCAGACGCATTAGGTTTTAAAACCAGTCTAGCAAAAAGAAAAAAAGCCACTCGGCGTCTTTGGTTTTAGTAAATACAGTGGTCCTGGAGTCAAACATGTATACGGCACATGTCCTACTGGGTCATACCCTGCTTTTAAACCATGACGAACAGCTGGTCTCTTTATTAGTTGATCTCAAAAATTAAGGGGAAAACAAAATAGAGCTAATTCTAACTTATCATCCATGTTAGACCTTCAGTGCTGCTTTGACAACAATGTTATGCACAACAAGTGCCCCAGGTGTGACTTCCCTGAAACATGTTGTATGCTGACAGAAACATGCAGGTGTATTTAAAGAGACTGCCTATTACATTGTTATATTACATTGTTTATTGTATGTGTGATTGCTGTCATTAATGTACCCAGAACCAAAATAGGAATTCTGTTTTCCCTTTTGTCATAGAAAAAGAATTGCTTACTCATGATGTAATGGAAGACAAGTCAGCGTGATGCTTGGTTGTGGTATCATATTTATAGCATAATAAAAAGCCAATGAAAGCAAATGATTTAACATGTTAATGGAGCATGGTAGCCATTAGGTTTCCTCATTAAATGCTCTCTAATTCAATGTTGCATATACCCCCTCTCAACTCACAGTCACAGGCTAAAGCAACAGTCTGATATAGCACCTTTTATTTAATATTAGATCACTAACACCAAAATCTTGTGTCTGGTACATATAGCGGGAAAATGAGAAAATAATTGCTTGTAGCAGTTCCAAGATATTATGGTTGGTTCATTTTTAAAGGAACAAGCTGGTGCTTTTGCATGTTTTAGCCCATTAACTACAAATGTGCAAACAGTACATATTATTACAGCAAATCGTTTTCTAAACTAAAGCACGTTTTCATTTTGATTCCTGAGCATCCAGCCAACCGCTGCTTCAGTTTGCTTAACATATATATATTTAAACCTGAGTCACTTCAGACATGTTTACAATTGAAAACACATTTCACATTTCACATACACTGGCTTTATTAATTTGCCCTTTATTAGTTTTATGACCATATAATGTAGCTGAGAGCAGGGACTGTTTACCCTTGACCCTTGTGAAATGACAGTTGTTGGGACGTCACAGGTGGGGAATTCCCGCACACACACACACACACACATACGCACACACACACACACACACACACACACACACACACACACACACACACACACACACACACACACACACGCACACACACAACTTGTGTTTTCAGGCTGTATTGCTTCCCATCATCTCTGTAATGTGACAGCCCTTCTCAGAATCATCTCCTTCAGTGTTATGACATGAGACAGATTTAGTGCTGCTATATAACCACCAAGGAGGAGGTAACACTCACAGATTCTGTTTGCATACAGCACACTTTCCTGGAAGCGCAGCTAGAGTAAATGTTTTGTTTACTAGGGGGATAATATCTGTGCAGCTGCCCTATGGTTTCCATGGTGACATAAACACACAGACTGTTATGTAAGGGATGTCAAGAATGTAAACAGGACAGGGTCAAAGCAGTCACACAACCCTTCACAGAAGACTGCGTCAGGAGTGGCCATGAAGTAAGACAGCAGCACTGACCGCTGAGTGAATAGTCAGTTTCACTATACCATCCTTAGAATAGATGTAATGTAATGGTGATTATGTTATTAATTAGGCTAAACTGTGGTTGGAAGTGGTATGTGTGTAATTTAACTACATGTCATGCTGCTGTTAGTTGATAAGTAGCAGAAGGCCAGCTAGAAATGTCAACATTTGACCT
This sequence comes from Mastacembelus armatus, assembly GCF_900324485.2. Classification (NCBI taxonomy): domain Eukaryota; kingdom Metazoa; phylum Chordata; class Actinopteri; order Synbranchiformes; family Mastacembelidae; genus Mastacembelus; species Mastacembelus armatus. The sequence goes on along the minus strand of NC_046643.1, from coordinate 4,577,497 downwards.
GTTAATACTGTTATTGCGCTGCAGTGTGTGTGAGAGATTGGTGTGCTCGAGACATTAACACATTCTTTCCTTTCATGGAGGAAGGTCATAGTAGTTGCAAACAGAAAGAAAAGGCAGACCAAACCTTATGGAGTTACATAAGAGTGACGTATTGGCTCTTCAGGCATGCACATGCTATTGTTGCTGCTAAGTTGCTGAACTACAGAATAAACAAAACATTATGGCAAATTAAAATGAATTCCATCTGAGATGGCACACATGAACGATGACATTTAACAAAGTGTTGTCACAGGTGTTGTCATTTCCCCTGGAAACACACACACCCTGGCACAAACTGACAGTTTATTAGACAGAGCAAAATCTAATGCCATCTAATACAGCAGTCCTGCAATACAGTTAAACCAACAGCTCTCTAAAACAGTTTGAATACAATCACTTTCAGGAAGGAGCATTATTTACCACTACTATTATTATTGTCAGAACGTTCTCTTGTTTTATTTTATTAGAAGTACCCAAAAGGTGTAGTTTCACTTCCATTTCTTACAGTGTGACTGATAAAATGGTTCAATTTATTTCATTTCATTATTTTATTTATTTCAATTTATTACCAAAGTTTTGTTTAAAACAACCTGTAATCATCTGCAAACTGAGAAATTAAGGCCACCAAAGACCTAAAAGGTAAGTAAGATGAGGGCTTTCAGTATTTTAGTGTCTTTATTGATCTGGACCTTCAGTGATTAAAAGGTTCAACTTGTACTAACAAATCTTTAAATGGTATGGACTAACACCTGGAAGTGGAAACAATGAAATGTTCCTGTAACATGTCATGTGTCCTGTATTCAGCCCTTGGACTAAAAACATTTTTTGGGTATGTGACTATGGCAGGAGTTTCCCTACGTCATTGTGTTATTATAAAGCTACAGACAGGTATGTTATCTGTGCAGATGTGCCGTGACAGCAGAGTCACTGTAGCGTGACACACTAGGTGCAACGTGCCTATAACATGTGCCCTCACTATTTTCTCTCTCTTTGTTCCTCTTTCACTGACTTTTATATAGAATTCATCTTCACATAACTGGTCCATCAGTTAGTGGCAGCGTCCAGGACTGAATGAGTCTCCATTGCAATATTTAGTTGTACATTACAGTATCAACCAATGAATCACATATTTTTTAGTGGTCAGGTGAACACTTTTCCCCACATATTGACAGGCCTAATCAGACCTTAAAAAACTGTTTCCATTTTCCCTTTGTTGTGTATTCTGATACAACTTTAGGAGAGGAAAGTGATTGTTGGAAAAACACCTGATTGGGATTTTGTTTTTACTATGACACATTTTTCATAATTTCCTGGTTGGATGGAAACTTACAGTATCTTAAAAAGATTTTCTACTTTGTGAGTCACAAACACTAAGCATTTCAAATCAACAAGGTCTGAGGTGAAATCAAACCAGATGCTAGGTCCATTTCTAGGGACAGAGCAGATCACTTGGTCTGTTCTTTGGTTTCAGCCGCACCCACTGGATGACAATTTGATCTGTTTGCAGACTAGATTACCTGGTAATTTTCTAGTTCTGTACTGCATCCTGTCATTTAGCCTAGCCTCACTGATATAAAAAAACTGAAACACCTGTTTGTGTAACAAAGTATTGTGAAGGTAAGAATGACTGTTGGTCGAAGTGTTTAGTCCCTTACATATAAAGTCATTTTTTAAAATAATAAAGCACCACAAAATTATTAGAACTGTCATGAAGTATAAACAAAAAGATCTGTCCCCTCAGTTAGCCTTTGTCTAGGACAGCAGAATATCTGGATATGGCCCTGACTAAAGGTATTTTAAAACAGGCTTCATTTTTTTATTTCTCATGCCAAAAACACAGCTGGGACTGAAAAGAAGCTGCGTCCTTTAATTGCGCATAACTAGTAATTACCATATTTCCTACAGTCCTTGAACCTGCTATCTAGCATGGGAAGTGGGCGTGTCTCTATGAATCCCTGTGTGTGTCTGTGTGTATGCTGAAGCATTCATAAATCTCTGCTCAGCCAATAAGGAGTCTCGTGTCAATTCCAGCTCGGTTAAAAAAACGCTGTGAGTCCAGAGGCGGCTCTAGTCTGACCAGAGCCAGCGGAGACGCAGACAGAGACAGAGACAGAGACAGAGGGACTCTGGAACTTTCTGCAGTGGAGATGTCCGATGCTGAAGCCAACTTTGACATCACTTCCTTGCATTTTGGAGGTTTTTAAAACTGCAGCACAACAGGAGACGCGCGGTGCTCTCTGCGTTTTCCACTTCATCCGCTCTTGTGTTTATTTGACCGGCTCTTCAGGGGATTGCGCTGCTGTTTGTGTATCGCCAACACATTCTCTGGATATCCCGTCCAGTCCGGTCGTCATGTCCTCCGGTGATGCCTCGGAGCAGAGTCGGCGGGTCAGCGTGCTGTCTTGGGATCAGGTGCGGCGTTTGGACTCCATCCTGGGAGAGAGCGTCCCGATCCACGGCCGCGGAAACTTCCCCACACTGTCCGTGCAGCCCAGGCAGATCGTTCAGGTGAGACCTCGCCTTATGCAACTGTTTGCTTAGTATTTTACCCCATCGCCTACAGTGACCATGAGCCTACATGGCACTGATGTAGGCTAGTGGGGGAATAATCATGAGGATGAACGTAATGGTCTACACTTCCACAAAGGCAATACGCGCAAAATGAAGCCTGCTTACCTAAGAAACAATAACTTTGATTTAACGACTTATTTTATTAGACTACTTCTTCTGTGGATTCAGTGCCACTGCTCTATGTGACGTATTAGTTTTTAAAGTAGTATTTTTGTTAGAGTTACTGACCACAAGAAGTCATTTGTGTGTTAACCCCCCACCCAGCACACACAGAGACAAGCACAGGCAGATACAGACGCACTGACAGTTTACATATGACTTTACTGACAAGTTATAAAACAGCAATGAGTGCAAAGGGGTGTCACAGATAATAGTTACCATGTTCATAACAACATTGATTACGCAAACAGTATTTTCTGTCATGTTCCTGAACTAGATATTTATTCTAGAAAAGATCTGAAATTATGTCTCAGCACATAAACATGTTAGTACGTGCACTATACCCACAGGCTACCATAGACACCTTCTTTCAATGGATGTCAAGTCTCTAAAATAAACTTAAGCCTACTTGTTGCTCTAACAGCGTAAATGAAATCCCCCTTGCGTTGACACACAGATTGCTGCTGCTTTCACGGAACATATTTCTAAAGTGCTAAGGATTTGTGGCAGAGCTCATTGCACTTAAAAAAGACATTTGATCACTCATATTGTTAACACAGACACAAGACTGGGGATGATCTAACAGCATGACTGCAGTTTTCCACTAGCTCACTAAGGCTTCTGCTCCTTAAGGCGATTTTTACATAGCTCTAGTGAAAAAATGAGGGAGAGATAATAACTGAGATAATAACTGAGATTGTCAAAGAATGAAACATAAAGGGATCAGCCTGGGCTGGAGTTTTCCAAGACGTTATTTAGAAGTTGTTGCACGTTGATAATCTAGGTCCATATTTCACATGAGTGATTCATATTTTCTGTGGTGATCCTGAGGGGGAGAACAGACCCTCACACATTCATAACATTTTAAGGCCCTTACCATCTGCAATGACTATCCCCAGTGACTTTCCTTCTTTACACAATCCAGTCGAAAACAGAGACCCCAAACCTTTTTCTTTCAATGAGCAGGAGGACCTCTGCAGGAACTCTCAAAAACCAGCTTTTGGAAAAGTACTCTGTAACTGATGAAAGGCCTCAGGCTAATATCTACATTTGAGATGAAATCTAATGGAAACGGTTATGGAAAATGATTAGTGAATTATATTCATTACATATAACCATACAAATCTAGAGGTGATAAAGTACCTCATTTTGTCAGTTTTACAATAATGCTAGACACAACTGATCCTTGTCTGGTGGTTTGCTAATGTTAAGCTAAAACTAAAGACCCACTGGTTGTCATAGCACAATAGTTTTATACTTCACATTTACCACTGCTGTAGCATGATATTGTGAATTCTGCTAATGCATAATCCACCTATAAGTATAGATTGATTGGAAAAGTCTGCACTGCGTCACTGTGAAGCAAAAACATTATTTTGACAAAAATAAGAGCAAACGCCATGTTTCCTGCCATGAAATATGTCGAGCAGGTCTCAGGTTTCAGTGAGTTGATTTTCATACCATATGGATGTGAATGGAAACAAATGGCTGCCTGGAAAGAAGGAAAAACACAGTCAGAGATCTAAATCACTATAATACTATGTTATAGGAAAATGGTTGACAGTAATATGAGGTATTTCTGATTCTTTTCAAATTGGCTAAGACATGCAAAACCGCCACTCTGCTCCTCCATCTAATATGAATTACTTTTCACCTATACACCACACAGAGCTGTCTACCCGGGACAGATGGACAGACTGGGTAAGGTGACCAACTGATGACACTCCCAAAGAGTCAGTGGAGCTCCCCTCAGTGGTGGCTTCGGGTCACATTTAAATAGTTGTGAGTGAACCATGACCCTGGCATGGTGCTGTTACTGATACCTCTGTACCCTGTCTCATTTAATGCTGAGGGTTGACATCCCACACTGAAAATACTTTGGGACTAGACGTTTTCCCTCAGCAGGGTCTGCCTACAGAAGCCCTGTTCACATTCCCACCTAGTAGCTTGTTAAAGATAAATATCTTCAGTGTGTGAGGGTGGAGGTATGGAGGCCTTTGTGTTTTTGTTGGCCACCACAATAGTTGTCTCTTATTCCAACTTTGCTGGCTATCATAAATTGTTATGTCTATAGTACATGTTTGATATAAGTCTCTTCCCTTTTTTCTACTGAGCAGTTTGCTTTCAAGTGTGCTTGTTTTTAAGATTTTTTAACTGGGAGTTGTACTCCACTTGGATGGTGGAGAGTGGCTTATAATGCCTGTACTAACACTGGACCTGAGGGTCAGGCCTGACACCATATCACTGTGAAGACCAGTTGCCTGACTTAAATGTGGCCCTTGCCAGAGTGTAAACCAACTCCTCACTGGTCTATTGTTTAGGCTGAGCAACATGAAGACACCACATGCTCTCAATGTTCCCTAGAGGCCCGAAACCTGGGAACGTTGAGTTTAGACTGTTAAGTAACTGGCAAGATGGAGGAATCACAAGACACAATTGCAATGCCACAGAATGTAATGTAAGGATGACTACTCCCTTCTCACCAGTTTTATCTTACATGGAAACTTCAACAAATCGAATACAAATAAAATTATGCCCAAATGACTCCCTTGGGTAGAATTCTATCAAAAAAATGTAGGGGTGTGGGACATTAAGAAATGTGAACCCATGAAGTCCTACACCGAAAATATCCATCACACTGAGGAGAAACAGCATCCCATTTCAGCCTGTGATTCACTCTGGTCTAGGCATACAGGTGGAGTGACCACCCATACATAGGAAACTCAAGGAAGCTTTTCAAATCAGAGGAAAAACCATCATCATCCCCCACTGCCTGCCAAGCTACTGTATGACTGGCTGGCTGGGTTAGTTTTGGAGTGAATGTGAAGGTCAGGGACTTGTTACTTCTCATTTGCTGTCGCCATTTCCCTGGCTAAAGGATAATCTGACTCACTGCCCAGAGTTTTTATTGGCACCCAGAGGACTGCGGGCTGGTAAATGCCTGGGTCAATTCAAACTGCCATAATAAAAATGCAATCAGGCCGCAGCTTAAACGGAATACTCAAGGAATCTATTGAGACTGGAGAAGGAAAGCGGAGAGACCATTATATGTCGCCAAGGCAGTGTCAGCACTAGCAAGTCCAATGTGTTAGCGGCTCTTTTTACAAGGCTTTTCTGCTGAAGTCTTGGTGGAATAGTCTCCCCTCGCTGAGCTCATCAGGTGGGAAATGTACCAGCCTGTTTTATGAGTGCTAAAAGACGGAAATGATGGGGCCAGCAAAGCTGTGCTTCCTCATGCACTCCTTTTGGGAGCCCCAGACAAGCAGATTATGGCGTTCTGTTAACTTAGACCAAGTGTTTAAGTGTGAGGTCAGTGCAAATGCTGCTGTGGGTTTCCCTTTGCAGAAGTACTTAAAAAAACCTTCACATCTCTGCAGTGCTGGCCGCTGCAATGTTTATTGCACTTTACAATGCATCTGACCTTTTCTCATTGGACTTTGGAGTTATTGGCTTGTTTGCTGTGTTTCTGTAAGTCACACTTTTTTTACTCCTCTGGTTTGTCCTGCAACCTATATAGCGAAGTGACTTCTATGTGTATATTTACAGTCATTTTGTCGAGTAGTCACTAGTGTTAGATGGCATTCTTGGTTCAGTTGAAGATAATATTGTACCACCAAAGAAGTAAAAAGGTTTATGTTCCTGCTGCCCAATAGACAGAGCTATAGATTCAGACAACCTGTTAGAGGAGGAGACGTTGCTTCGTGTTCTCCCTGATGTTGGCAGAGTTGTTTAACATTACTTGACATGGATGAATGAATTTCATTAAGCACTTCTGCTTGTTGTTTTACCTAACCTATGTTCTTCATAGGCTCATTCACACTATAATCACTATAATTAGAAATGTGATTTATACATCGAAGCGTCACATGACACAACATCTTTGCTTTAAATAAATCTCTACAAATCACTGAAAGTTTTCCAATGGGCAGTCTTGTTTAGCTGTTTTTCTCTTGCTGTCATTTTAATGATGCAGCAGACAGGAAGCATAAACATATCAGCTGTCTGTAACTCAGCACTTTTCCCAAGAACAGTACATGTATGGTGTGTGTTCCAATTACCAGATAGCCCCTTTTCCTTGCCAAAGTGTGTTCATCCTGTCGCTGCTGCACGTCCTTTATATGACGTTTGCTAAATTAGGCACACAACTCATTTGAGGTGTAGTCTACAGTATGTAGGCCACTGTTACCCTTGCCAGCGGGATGAGTTTTGGTAAACTCCACCATCCTCTGAAGATCCCAACCTCCAAGCAGCCACTTTGATAACAACTGGTTTCATGTAGTGTGCCCTGACTCTTCATGTAGCATCTGCTTTTATCTGCAATGAGAAATTAAAGAAATGTTGCAATCCTGCAGTATTTTCTACTGTACACCAATTTCCTATATTTGAGATTTAAAAATCAAGAAAGACTTTATTTTTACTTTATCAAGGCTTTTTTCCACAATAAACTTGTAAGGTTTTAGGTTCATTCAGTGTTTTTAGATTGAGTAAAAATGTTGACGCCCTATTTTGCTACTGAACTGAACTATTACATATCCAGAAAGTTCATTGAGCAATAAAATATGTAATGTGTTCATGCCTCATTATGCATTCTTTTTTCATTACTGCTTTCAATAAACTGGATTTTTCCTCTCATACTTCATGCTCACTTTAGATTCTTTATATTTTAGCTAGTGAGGAGAGAGCAGCTGCCTTTTTTGCATGTACAAACCTGTGTTTTCTCTCAGCCTGTTCTGATTGTTATCTTTTTTGTGTCTGTCTCCATATCTTTTAGGTGGTCAGGGCTCGACTGGAGGAGCGAGGTGTGGTGGTACGTGACGTTAAACTGAATGGCTCAGCAGCCAGCCATGTGCTGCACGAGGACAATGGTCTTGGCTACAAAGACCTGGACCTGATCTTTGGCCTAAATCTGACTGATGACAAAACCTTCCGGCTGGTGAAAGACGTGGTGCTAGACTGCCTGGTGGACTTCTTGCCTGAAGGGGTGTGCAGGGAGCGAATCACGGCCCTCGCCCTAAAGGAGGCATACGTGCAGAAACTGGTGAAAGTTTGCAACGAGACAGACCGCTGGAGCCTCATCTCTCTGTCCAACAACACCGGCAAGAACGTGGAATTGAAGTTTGTGGATTCTCTAAGAAGGCAGTTTGAGTTCAGTGTTGATTCCTTCCAGATCACTCTGGACTCATTGCTGCTCTTCGACCTCTGCTCAGAGACAGCCATGTCTGAAACCTTCCACCCAACGGTGCAGGGGGAGAGCATGTACGGAGACTTTGAAGAAGCTCTGGGTCACCTTCGCTCCAAGACTATCGCCACTCGCAACCCAGAAGAGATCAGAGGTGGTGGGTTGCTCAAGTACTGCCATCTGCTGGTGCGGGGCTTCCGGCCTTCCTCTGAGTCACAGATGAAACAGATGCAGCGCTACATGTGCTCCCGCTTCTTTATTGACTTCCCTGATATAAGCGAGCAGCAGAGGAAACTGGCGGCATATCTGCAGAACCACTTTGCAGGCATGGAACACAAGCGCTATGAGTACCTGGTGACGCTGAGACAAGTGGTGGATGAGAGCACTGTGTGTCTGATGGGCCATGAGCGCCGCCAGACACTGGCACTGATTTCTGCTCTGGCGCTGCGTGTAATGGCTGAACAGAATGCCATCCCTGCTCTGTCCAACATCACCTGCTATTACCAGCCTGCTCCCTACGTTAGAGACGTCAACTTCAGCAATTACTATGTGGCACAGGTTCAGTCACCCATGGCCACATGCAGTAACTCTTATCAAACATGGCTGCCTTGCAGCTGAACAGTGACTTTAGGATACCTGGAGAGCTCTCTGTTAAACTTTACATTGATGTTAGCTGGGCAATCATTAGAGTGCTTGGTACCTCGGTAGCAATGTGGCCTTTTGGTTTGAGGCCCAATGTGGACAAAAGGAAATTCATGTATCTTTTTTCTGCCAAATTGTATATGACAACCATTCCACTAAGTTATGTTGATTAATACTGCTGTCAAAAAAAAACAAAACAAAAACAAAACAAAACAAAAAAACTCATTCGAGCCATTATAAATATACCTTTTTATTCTGTTGTTTTTTTTAATTACCAGTGTTGACAGGTGTGGAGAAATAGCAAGGGATGATATGTGACAGAGGAACTTTAGTAGTTCTGTTTCTGGTCTGATGAAGGCTTGTACTGGGTCTTTAATGAAATGTAAATACTTGATATGAAACCAGAAAGCTAATTTTGTTCTGTCTGTGGTTTCAGCTGACCTGACTGGGAGGGGAAAAAGGACCAAAGAAATAATTTCTTGTGTAGCATGACAAACAAAGACTCTATGTGGTTATAAGTGCCTGAAACTAACAAATGTCTTTATAGTAGTTGCTATGTAAGAACTGTTTTTGAAACTTTTTCATCCAGGTTACTGTACATTTCTATATCTAGGGTCAGGATATCATTAAAAAATGTCAAAAATTTGAAAGATGTGGCACATTGGTCTTTCTTTCTGTGACGTTTATGGGAGCAAGATGAGGAAAGACTTTTTTTAATATGCTTCAGGGCAATCAAATTCATCCAGTATGTGCGACATGAATGGATTCTTTATCTCAACTCTCTGTATCTCCCTGTCTCAGTTTCTGTCTCTAAAAATCTCCACACAAATACTTACTTGTGCAAGCTCTGTGCAACTCCTCTCCCCCCTCCCCCACCCTATACATTAGCTGTTTCCTTCCACTTGAGCCTCTGACAAGGAGCACAAGAAAAGACAGACTGCTGTTGCTGTGGACCAGGTGGTAAATGGGACCACTAACTTTTCAGCAAATGTAATGATGCATTCCAGCACTTCACTTGGATGATCAAAACTGTTCAGTATTTCATCCTCACTTAGTCCAATATTTTTCATGGTATGATATTTTATCCTAATTACTTTTGCATGGAGGATGACTTCTTGGGATTTAGTAGAGCATGTAGTAGGGGACACCTGCTCGCTATTGCTATTGATGACTCAGAAAGTTCTTGGCCATAAGATGAGTGCTGGAACACTTGAGTAAAGTGCTCACTGATTCAATTTGAACGAAAGCGTCTGTCAGAGTGAATAAGGAGGCAACAATGCAATGAGGGAAATTTCCCTCTCTGGGTTAGCTGTCAGTCTTGTCTCTAAACTTCTACAGAAACATTGACTGAAACATGGGACACCCCTGGAGAGTTCCACTAGAATAAACATGCTGAAGAGTCTCAGCTGAGACAGAACTTGTCTTATCTTCAGCATACCAGTGATTTGTGTGCTTGGTGGCCAGACCTCAAGAGTCAAACCAGAGATCTGTGAGGAACATCTCTGGAAATGCGCAGTATTAATTACCAAAATGCAGCAGCTTGGAAATGTGTTAAACATTCATTTAAACTCAACTTTTACAAACTTTTACACATTTTTAGCCATGTTGGCTGTAGATAGCAATATCGTTCGACTGATGACCCCTTCTTTCAATGTAGCACCACAAACAATTCAAATTTTGTACATACCCCTGAAGTAGCTAAATATCTACTTGTGGCTCCTAGGTAATGAATCCATTATCTAGATGAATAGATGCTACAGCTCAGTTTGAGTTAGAGCATCTAACTCACATGAAATTTAAAAAGACTAAGTTATCTGCATCTGTGATAAAAGCTTCTTATCTATATGTGAACAGTGCTCAGTTATCCCAGCCATTTATAGTATCTTCATCAGTGTGTTAGTGTGTCCAATACATTGGTTTTCAGCTGATACCTAAAAGCTAAACCCTTTAGCCTCAACTGTACTTTGTTTTTAATGCTTTTTCCCTCATTTTAATATAAAACTAACTCACAAATACAGTTAACATTTCCTGCTAAACACCAGTATGTTAAAAATGATATTGTGAAAATATTAACAAGCTGTCATTTGCATTCAGTCCAATAGTTTCCATTACACTGGGTGACTATGGTTGTAGACTTTTGGTTTTTACATACAATATGTAAAAAACATTTTTTTTAACATGGACAAAATCAGTTACTTATGAATCACTACCTGATGTAGGCTTAATGCCAAATAGGTTTTCATTTTCACTTTCTCAAAGTAGCTGAAGTGCTTTCTACTACATCAGGCACCTTACATTTGAGGTGGCCTCATATGTTTTTCCTAGTGACAAAGCACAGATAAAACTGACACTGTGGTAAGCAATCACACTGTTCATGCTGTTCCCCTGTGCACACCAGCTCCCAGCAGCTTGGCCTTCTCACCCCATGTCTCCTCCAGTCTACGTGGGTGGGCCCTTGTTGGGTTAACTCCCTCCACAGACACTGGAACTGAAAAAGTCTGTTATTGTTTTTTTCCCCCTCTTTTCTGTGTCCATCTGCTGTGAGGAGTAATCTGTGTCTGATGATCACAGTGTGCATGCTGTTCAGGGATGCAGCAGGTTTCCCTGTCGGCTGATTAGATTATGCGGATGTCTTCTTTAGTGGTGACAGATACCACCGGGGGATGATGGGAAGGGAGCTAAATAGTCTCTTCTGTAACAAACTGTTCACTGTTGTCAACTCTCAGCTCCCTCTCTAGGCATGCAAGCAGCCTGGGGAGACCAACAGAAAAACAAATTTGTCCTCAGATGAGATCCTTCAAGTATGACTGTGTCGTCTCAAAAAGATGAACACTGAACTTTAAAGAGCATCCTTAGGAATATTTATCATGGGAGGTGGGGTTTAGGGAAAATTAAAGAGGAAGTGTACAAATCAAAAGACATTTTATTTCAAAGAAAGTGGTTAGGAAAACTATGTTTTCCCAGCTTTAGCTCTCACCATCCAAATTAAGTTCTATAAAAGTACCACATATACAAAAATCCACCACTGAGATACAATAAAAACAAATAAAATTATTTTTATTCAAGAATGATTGAATTGGGTTCATACTAATTCAAGTCTTTACAGCTGAAGAATGAAGGAAGTGGTGCTGAAGTTTTTCTCATAAAAACCGTTTTACTGGACTGGGTGGCACTGCTCCATCATGTCGTTAGCAACTGATTCCCAGGAACTCACAGGATTTCTATTTGCAGGATCTGTGGATATTCAGACTGGCTTCACCATGGTGATGTTTATTGTTGTTCTGAAATGCAAAGGAGCTGCCTGTGCTATACCATGGACAATAAAATCTATGCATTCACCATGGCCTTTGCTGCACTTTTCAGTGCCACAAAATGAGCTAATAGAGTGGGAAACCTCTGTCAATTGCATTCTTGAAATGTTGAGACTGTCCTCTTGTAAACATAAATATATAGTTCACATGAATAATGAGTGTAAACACATTTAGCAGCTATTGTAGAATTAATGTGGTCCCTAATTAGTATCAAAGCTGGATTTTATATAATAAAAGTCTTAAGGATTTTAACATTAATTTGCTCCAAAAAAAAAAAAAGAAATGATCTAAAATGCCTTGACAAGTAAATGTGCCTCATCCTCAGACTGTACTCACCTACTGTTTCCAATAACCAGACCAAATAGTCTTTAGAAAATAGCTCAAATTTGACATTTACTCAAGTTAAACTGAACAACCTTTCTTTAATCCATATTAAGACTCAGTTTAGCTTCTGCCTAATGAAACTAGAACATAATGAAACATGTGATGTCAATTCTTGCAGTCTCAGATAAATGTCCTTCTTCTAACTGTATAAAACTACAGAGAGAGTAACATACTAGTTTAGTCAAATTTGAGGTAAACTAGACAAAAAAAAGAACAGGAGTAAAATCTCAGCAAACTCCCCATCGAGGCCAGCTCAGTGATGAATCAATCAACGAAGTTAGGAAAGTCATAATTTTCCTTGACTGGCACACACTGTATAATTCCTTCAGTAGCTGAATTTATTTTTCCAAAACAAGCAGAACAGAAATGTTCTTTATGCATCCACTGTTCTCACTGCTTTATTTGAACAAATTAGTGACCAACCTATATTTTACAGACAGCATCACAGACAGTGAAAAGAAGCCTTGGTCTGTGTTTTCATGACAAATAAGGGCTGGAACACAGACAGGCTGAACACCAAAATTTGTTGAGTCACTCCCAGACGGAAAATAATGAACTGTATTTTTAAGAGAGAGTCGCAGACCACTGAGGGTGTAAACTCTAAACAAAAAGAGACACCATGTGAGCACAAGACACAGGGGAAAGAGTTGGTCAGTGGAAATGTCACGTTTAGAAATGGTACAGAGGTTTCCTTTCATTTGACTTGGATGATTTCAGCTCACGGGCTTCTGCACAGCTGCGGAGACCAATGTCAGAGCCTCATCTTAAACTAATGGTATCATACCAACATCTGCTCAGACCAAACACCAGCCTGCTTTCATTTGGTTTAAAGGGAGATGAGGGGAGGGGAGCCCTCTTCCCTTTCCGACTGGCTTCCTGTCAGCCACAGTAAACACTGGACCTCTGAAAGGTCACACTGTTTGTCACCCTTGGGCCCCTTGTGAGGAGTTCTCCTCTCATAAATATTAATGACAACTGTACCAAATGTGGCCACTGACTGTTAACAAGGGGTGTGGAGGACAGGAGCTGTTTAACGCTGCCAGAGGCTCCTCCATGCCACGGTGAGAACAAAGAGGCCAACCTGGAAAAGTCTGGAACCCCCCTGCCATATGGATCTTCTTAGCCCAAAGTGAATGGAGCATTGATCCCTCCAGTCTTTGATTGCCTGGCTCTCACTTTGACTCGAAAAGTAAAATCACCAATCACAGACAGTTTCATTGGCATCCACATCAGTTCTCCACTTGAATATCCAATGGCTGTAAATTCAAATGACTGATTACCCTACAATCAGTCAAACCTGCAATACACCCAGCTGGGCTAGTGAGCCTTGTTTATCATCTGGGCTTAGACAGTTTATATAACAGTGTAACATAATGATACGAGTTACACAGCCTAGATGTACCATGTATCCCCATTAAGGCATGAAAGCTACTCCAAAACACTCTGCCCCCTCCCCCTTTAAAAAAAACTTCAGCACATCTGGGTGTCTACTGATTTCAACCACAGCCAAATGATATGCAGACGGCAGCCAGGATGGGTAAAAAAGGTTGTTTTGGTCCAAGACAACCATGAATCTGTGAACTGGATATAAAAATTGGGAAAACCTTGGAGGAATGTTGGCTTAACTTGGAATCACCATTTCCCAGCCATTAATAACTTTCCTGAATGTGAAATATGCTTTCTGTTAAACTCAAACTATCAGCTCCAGCAGATCATAAAGTAAACAGGACAAAGCAAAATTGATACTGACAGGTCACAAAAGCTTTTCCATTTGCTCTTCTCTCTACATGAGCTTGACTGGTACAGGCCTGAACACTTAAGAAAACTGAGTCTCATTATATTAAGTTGAAGTCTATTGAAAAACAGCCTTGCAGTGTTGTCACAATATGACGGAAGTGCAATGATCAACAAAGTTCATTTAAAAATCAGAATTCTCAAAACAAAACAGAAGAAAAGTATAACTGGAGGTAACTTTCAGTCACAATATCAAATTTTCTTTCTTGCACAGAGGTAGGTAGCAGACCAAGATTGATGCCACGCTTATGCAATACAGGAGGTGATTAGACTATGTTAGCATGAAGACTGGAAGGAGGAGGAAACAGTCATTCTACCATTAGCTTGCTAATCTAGACCTGGTCCATTAATAACTGACAGATATGAAAGCAAGAAGGTAAAGTGTATTTTCTGAAATGTCAAAGTGTTGAACAGTGAAACATGTTACTGTACAAGCTGTGGACATGACAGATATGCCATTTGTGTTCAAAAGCTTAGCTTACAATAAGGTTTAGGGCAATTAACCTAATTAGGTGTGAATAAACATAAAATATGGGAAATGTTTTTATATGATCATATTGCTGCCTATTTCTTGCTCATTTTACAAAATCAACAACTCAGCTTTTATAGAATAGATAAAGTTAGATTTAAAATTCATATCACTTGCAATGCAGTCTGGCAAACAAGAGAAGCAGGTTAGAGAATGTGAGGAGAGGTACCATACTGTATACTCCTGGGTTTAAGTTCCCACACAATGACTCACTCAGATTAACTGACTCATATTTGCTGTCCCACAGGATTGACCTATTTACAGCTTGGCAAACATGCAAATCATCTGTCATTTATACCTATTTGGTAATGTTTTCATTATAAGTGTAAATTAGATCCAGTTACCACATAATCTGACACACAGCTGTGTCTTAAATCAGTCTCTACTCCAGAAGAATGAGTTGGATTTCAGACACTGATGAGGCTGCAAATTAAGTAGACTCTTGGACAATGGCCAGTGACTTTATTCCAAAATAATGCATATTAATTGCTCTCTATCAAGTCTATAGCTCTTCAGAAATTGCTATAAACTGTGGGTCTGACCCAAAAACAAGAAAAAACAAAGAAAACTCAAGGTCCAAAAGGTTTTTAAGCTTTTGATCACATGAATGGGCAAAATCATTCTTGATCTTGGAAATAGTATTTTGGCAAAAGAGAAAAAAGAAAAATACACAAACAAAATTAAGCTTTCAACAGATCTCATGGCCTTTATCAGCAGCTCAGGTGTGGTCTTAGGGACTAAATATGGGTTGACAACATGCTGACACCAGATCCAATGTCATGACAACTGAGAAAACACTTTGCTTAAAGTGATGGAAAATCCAAAATAGGTTTCATCATCACCTCTATTATACTTCACATCCTTCTTACTTTGATTGCATTTATATTCTACTTCATATATTTTTGTCTCTCATCACTTGCTGTACAAATGACCCAGTCAGCTAAGCTGGATTTCACCTTAAAAGGGTGATTTATACAATCATGGCTCCTTTCATCTCTAGCCATCATCTTCTTTCCCTCCTCTACACATTCATCCTCTTTTTTGCCTTCCTCAGATTGATCAAATATTTGCTCTTCATGGGCCTCGGCCTGTTTATTTTCTGGAGTGTGTTTTCAGCAGTGGCTCAACAGTGCTGTCTCAGACGTCCAGTGTTTGGGTTAGCGGCAGGGGGACAGAGGCTGGGCTGGGTCAAGTGCTGTGAGCATGCCGGTAATGCTGGCTGCTCTCCTTTTGCTGGGCACACTGGGCCTGCTAGTCTTGCACACTGTGGCCATTCACTC
Organism: Mastacembelus armatus; assembly: GCF_900324485.2. Taxonomy (NCBI): domain Eukaryota; kingdom Metazoa; phylum Chordata; class Actinopteri; order Synbranchiformes; family Mastacembelidae; genus Mastacembelus; species Mastacembelus armatus. The sequence goes on along the minus strand of NC_046643.1, from coordinate 4,561,609 downwards.
TCTTTGCACACACAGGATAGAGTATGGATTGTTTGGAGACTAGTGGCAATGCCAGGAATGTGAGTCCTAGCTCCTCTCTGGGAAAAATGGTATTTGGTTCTCTGTGTATTTCTCTCTCACACACCCTGCCAGCCTTTGAAAAGTTGCAGCAGTCTGATGAGAGGGATCACTAGGTGTATTAGCCAACCTGTTTTCCCTTTCCTACAGACTCCAGCCTTGCCTGTCAAAGAAGGCCTCCCAGCCAGAGGAATCCTAAGGAGAACCACTGCCTTCCACACTGGTATTTCCTGACCCAGTCCCATATCCCAAGTGGCTCATTCACAGTTATACTGTAGCAATAACAAAAGGAAAGCTATATACGGATGCAGACATAAAAATGCATCTTTAAACTTAGTACTGGTAATTTGGTAATATTTATTTGGTAATAAATAACAATTTCTGTCTATTTTCTATACTTGCTTATTCCTATTTAGGCTCACAGGGATCTGCTGGAGCCTATCCCAGCTCTCTTTGGGTGAAAGGCAGGGGTCCACCCTGGACAGGTCCCCAGTCCATCACAGGGCCACATAGAGACAAACAACCTCACACACTCACACTCACTCCTATGGGCAATTTAGAGTCACCAATCAACCTGACATACATGTTTTTGGACTGTGGGAGGAAACCAGAGTACCTGGAGAAAACCCACACAAGCACAGGGAGATCATGCAGACTCCACACAGAAAGGACCCTGCTGGGTTTCAAACCCAGGCCCTTTTTGCTGTGAGGCAACAGTGCTAACCATTTAACCAACGTGCTGCCCTAAATATCAATTTATAGTTTAAGCTTATACAGAGAACTGCCTATGTGCTGGTACATAGGGTCCAACCTCCAGAGTCAAGAACAATTTTAAATTCTGACATTTTAAATGAATTTAGTATTTAGCAGTTTATTTTGGAGAAAAACAGTCACATAATCAGTTGCTTATTGCTGCAGAGTACTTAAGTTTTTGCTCAGGTCTGTGATGATCCTTCATAAGATCATATTATCATTGTCATCTGCTTCAGTGATCATAAGAGGGGGATGACCTTTTTCTGCTTAAACAGTTTTTCCAAATGCAAAGCCATGACTGGCAAGGCGTAGACGCCACATTCCCTGCAGACCCTATTCATCCAATCTCAGCTGGAGCTGTGTGTGACTGTGTGTCCACCTAACTACTGAAGATACTGCTCACTGGGAATTATGGGGTCAGAGAGGATATGAAACACTCGGGTTATAAATCTTAGGTGCAGAAAACCAGAAATAGGTGAGTACTTAACACTGTGAAGACTTTATGGTGTACAAGTGATATCATGCGGAAAAGGGATTTTCCTTCAGATGAGTGATTTTATATGACCTAGAAGATCGTGCATTTAATATCCTGTCCAGCTTGATAAACAAAACTATCCAATTTCAGCTAGTCACAGAAGCACAGAAGTAGCAGCTGAATTCCTCAATAAAAGCAGACATCATCAATTGCAGAACTCAGTAGGAAAATGCTGCAGGTTCCAAACACATTTGGGTTATAAGAATAATTTGTGGGAAAGGTGATAATGTCTTAAACAACTCAATAAAATTCTCAAGGAAATAATTACCTAAGAGGCAAACAAAGCAGTTCCTTAGAGGGTGCTTCAGCTTCTTTGGCTTTCTGTGTCTCTGCACATTCCAAAAACGATCCCAGGTTAAAATTCCATCCCTGCTTCTGCACCACTGTCTGTACTCTATTCTGAAAACACTCTCAGCAACAGGTAATCAGTGGATAACGTCTGTATACCCTATCGCAAGATGTCAGGAGCATTTCAGAATCATAACACAAAGGTTGTTATTCTGGTTGAAAGCTAGCCGGGTGGCCTTTCAAAGGTTGAAAGGTCAACAGTGTAGATTTTCCAGTGAGCTTTGGAAAATGCTATGTCATGTGAGAAACAACTTTCTTCTCTACCAGAGGATCAGGTCCTACTAGGAAAGACAATATGATTAACATCGATACTCAATGAGTTGAGCTTGTGGAATATAAACCTTCTCATTTTGTTTTCAAAGAAAAACTATGTTCCAGTATCTTAAACTACTGCCTGAGGGCTGTAGTATTGTGATCTAATTAGACACATCTCCACAACATATCATAATCTGCCAGGCAAACCTAGCCATAATGGTATAACTGTGAACAACACAGTCTGTAAAAAATAAACTAACAAATAAACAAAAACAACTGAATTCTCCTTTAGGATCTTGGCTCATCCACTCATATGTCAAAGGAAATCTTTCAGACAGTTAAATGGAGTCTTTTGCACAAAATTTTCTGTAAATGTACTACTTCTCGAATAAACCTGTCCACACACTAACAGAGAAAGTAACTAATTGCAGGCAATATGACCCTAAATTTACTGTGTATGGTCACAGAGGAAAGACTAGATCTTGTGTTCTACCTCTAAACACTGAATTTCACAGTATGGAGTCTCCCCACTATGATATAAAATGCACACAGTTTGCACAGAAACACTGTTATTATAGTCAAAACTGATATTTAGCGAAGTTGGATCAGATGTTCACATGCCAGCAGAGGGACAGAGGAAAACAATCTCTGTATTTGGCTTTAGGGAAGAACAGATTGTTTCATCAACTGAGTGAAGAGCCACTTTTACCTACAGTGTATTAATCATATAACACTGTCTAATCACCTTACAGGCTATATAGAAAACATATGGTCTGTCAATCACACAGAAGACAGTTACATATGGAAGCAAATATTTTAGGATTAGTATGATTATGGTCAACTGTGTATTATTCTATGTAACCTAGTGTAGACCTATGCTTTAGTTATGGCCAACCAATCCTCCAAATTAAAGAAAAAGGAGGTTAAACACTCTTGACTGAGACCTTTGGTTCACTGCTTCATTTTTACGACCTCCATGCCCACTGCCACCACCACTCCATCCATCTTCCCTCCTGTTCAAAGCTTGACCTTCTAACAGACTACCCACATCACAGCCGTATGATGACATGTGAGCAACATTTATTTTCTTTTAGCACACTTTAATTAGCTGCTGACTTTTAGCTTCAGCCGCATCCCACCTAGGGCAAGTCAAGTTGCTCCAGTCTGGAAACATCCAGAGCTTCTGGGTTTTTCTCTCAACAAGACTGGCCAAAAATAACTGTCCTGTTGCAGAAGTGCCAGCTCTTACACTATTTGGTATGTCATCCTTGAATCCCATCTTGGTATTTTTTTGATGCATGCTGTCTTTGCCTCATTATGTCTCATCTATTTTCAGTTTCAGCTTGTGATATTTCCTGTAGTTGTTTAGGAAATCACTTAGACACTGTGATATAGCTAAAACTGAAACAGGTGAAAAATGTTTAAGGAAAAAAATGTGAGAAAGCTTGTGTTTGCATTTTTTTTACCTTGCAAATTTATATGATGTACTCCAATAAATTTGTAAAAAAATGTAAAAAAATAGTAGTTACCTTGTAGATTAAGATGTTACATATAAAACATACTGTATGGTGAACTCATTGTATTGTTACAGATTAAAGCAGCCAGCAACCAAATGTTTTAAAATGACTGCATGACATCAAAAAGCTGCCTATTGGCTAAAGCCGGAGTTCAGTTAAACTGCTTAAAGGGCACATACACATACATACATACATATATATATATCTATATATATATATATACATACATACCCTGTTCAGAGTGTACCCCTGCCGTTCACCCACAGAGAGCTGAGCCAGCAGATCCCTGTGACCCTAAATAGAAATAAGCAGGTGTAGATGGATGAATATTTGACCATTGGCTCCAGCCTCTTAATTAGTCTACAAACATGAGGGGTAATAATATTCTAACCCAACTGTCACTAAGAAAACAAATAAGTGTATTTCCCAAAATCTCCAATTATTTCTTCCATGAATTAGCAGTAATAAAGAGCCAAAAACAGACTACAAGAAACATATATAGGAACCACTTCTACCATTAGAAAACATCTTGGTATGTGAATGAAATACAGATTTCATTCATGCTTACTGTGTCATTTGGATTCGACTAATCAGCATTAATACAGAAAGCACCGAAATGCTCAGCAACACATTGTGAAATGAAAGATCTATAAAATGAACTTTTTTGTCAAGATGGCTTCCTTTAAAAAATGAAAGATTACCACTGCTCATAGAAGACTGCTGCCTGTTTACTTTGTAAGAAAAAAGCCTACATGAACTGTTTGCGTAGCTATCTAAAGCACAGCCTTGGCTGAAGACAACACTGCATAAAATCATAATAGATGTAAAGTTTCACAAGTCTCTGAAGAGCTTGCACAGTGGCACAAATGGCAGGTCCTTGGCAGGAAGTAGACTCGAAGGTTAAATAAGGGTGGTGGCTGGCTGGCGCTGCTACTGATTTCAATGGGTTTGGATGAAAACTGACAGGCTTTTTATAGTACAGTGGTCGGGCGGGGTCACTGGGTATGTATGGCTCATAACATTCACTGTGTGGGAGTGTGGCACTCGTTCAGATGGAGCAGAAAGACAGACAGTGAGAGAGAAAAAGAGACAGAGAGATGGTGGTGATAGGAAGGAGAGAAAGCCAAGACTGAGACTGAGAATCAATCAGAGAAGAGAAATGCTAATGCACGAGGCATTTTAACTTAATCTCCCCAGTGATCTCCTCTGTCAGTTTGGAAAGGTGTCACGAATGGTAGAAAAGAAAAGTGCTGATGGGATTTCAGCAAATGGCCTGACAAGTGGACAGAAAGCTGCCAAGCTGTGACAAAACAGGCCAGTCCTCCATCTCAGTCTCAGGAAATACGCTTGTCCCAGTTGCAGATCTTCAATCATCCAGCTCTCTGTCTTTTTTCATGTGTTTATATGCACATCTACATGTGCATGTGTGCATGTTTGTTTTCTTTAGGCACATCAAACAGTTTGAGTGATTTACACTGGAGGAAGGTCTGGTTTCCAGCACAGCAATAACACTGATGACAGAGAGCTAGAAGGGATTGAGCTCAGTACAGCCAAATGCAAGTTAACACATGAGTCCTTGTGTGTCATACCAGGAATCCTTCCCCGCTCTGCAGCTGGAGGATGGTGAACCAGAACACCAGGCAGACCTTGTCATCCAGGGAAATATAAAAAATCTAGGGTGTATTAATTCAGTTCACAGCTTGTTTACAAAGTTGGAAGGGAATAAATGAGGTCTTCATTAGTAAAGGCTCTGTATTTTTCTACTGAAAAGAAACAATACAACAAAGAGCAGAGTAAAATAACCTGTCACAGCTTCTGTGATGGCGAAAGACACACAGTAACCACATGGTCAGACAGATTGCGAACATTTTATCACATCATATAAATTGCTAAATGACGAGTAGTATAGTAAAAATTCTGCATTGCACATTTATCTGTATAAAAGCATGGTTCCTGCACAGTAATTACTTGTCTGTATTGTCTCTGATACATTCATGATGCAGTCAGTACAGTTTCATGGTCAACCATCCAAAGTGTAGCCAAAAGAAAGAGATATGGGCACAAAAAAATGACATTGATTTAAAAACCTTCTCCAGGAGAGAACTACATGTAAACAGATATCATCTAGATATCTTTTATTTCCATGCTGGCCCAAACTCCTCCCCATGTTTCCCCAGTCCCCCGCCCCTTGTCTTTGATGTGTTTGGACACTTTTCTACCTGCTCTGCCCTCCTCCATTCACATTTGTCCATTTCTCATTCATGCAATCATTTGATGGGGAGATGAAGCTGTGTTGAAGCATCAAACCACAAAGCATTTGAAACAGAAAATAGTTTGTGTCCAAGTTTCAAGTGTCCATGAAACCACCTAGGGGCCAAACGTAATTACTGCAGGAATTTTTTGTAACGTTTGAAATGTGAGTTTGATTCTCATGTTGCTGTTAATATATTATTGTCTCTTTCTGTGGTGCATGAAGGAATTATTTAAACATTTTCAGAGAGTGACTACATGTGAGTACATTTTTACCTTCAGAAATACAATGACTCCTCAATACAGTGAACTGTACGTTCTTGCCAGTATAATCAAAACAAGCATACACTGTCAAACACTGCCAAGATGGAGACAATGAATGTGTTTTTGTGACTGTGGGCACAAACAGCTATCATTCATGGAAACATAAAGTGATCTCCAGATCTGCAAACCCATGAACTCTGTGATCCCTAAAGAGCTTTAGAGATTTCAATCATCTTACCAACTTCAAGGACCTTCCTGAACTAGTAGCCCTGTGAAGCTTCTCATGTCATCTCTGATTCAGTCACTGACACAACCATCAACACGGTTCACTTTCTGCTGCCCAGAGTGGTCGACACTTCAGCCTTTAAGCTCCAGTGTTTTGCTCGCCAGGGGCTCACTGCACCCCTCTAAACCATATGTTCTACCACATACAGACTGCTCGTCACCAATTGGTGATGAGTACTGTTGATATTTTGATCAGTGTCTACACAAATCCATAATTCATTTCAGTTAGGGTTTCATATCTCTCCTCAGAGATCAGCAGCAATCCCAGCAAATGGGGCAGAGTTGACACCATGCGTTTAGTGCTTTAATATGACAGATATCAGCATGTCGGCTCCCTGTGTGTGACTTACACTTAAAGAAGTTAACTTAAGTTTCTTAAGTCAGAATCCTCACAGCATACGTTTGCAAAGTAGTGATTTATGTTAGCTGAATGTCTGTAGAGAAGTTGATTTAGCACACAGACCAATGTGGCACAGGTAGTGCAATTAGTTAACATAACATTACCACAAAGATTAGCTACATAACTGGACGTCATATTGGCCCGAACAATTTCCAGTGGAACACAGCAAACAATTAGGATACCTCTGCATGCCTCTAGGCTAGCATTTGAGTTGCTAGCCTAGATGAGGAGTGGGATACAGAGGTCGGATACAGAGTTTGTTCAACGTAGTCTCAGGCTCATCTGACATTGCCTGAAGTGACATCACTTTAGACTTCACACAGCTCCCTCTGCTCAAAAGGCTTTAGACAACATTTTTTTCACCTAACACAAGGAAACACATTTTGATGTGTGTTCCCCTTTAAAAGACACATACAGCTGAGGGGTGATCAAACTGTCAATTATTTTTCAACTCTGATATGTCACATTAAAAAGTGATCAGAACTTCTTAAAACCCCAGCTCTTCAGATTCCTTCTTGACTCACCAACAAATCTAAATCCATAACTTTCTGATTTAAAACAATCTCTCTCTCTCTCTCGTGTGTGTGTATACGTGTATATGTATACATATGTGTGTGTGTGTGTGTGTATGTGTGTACGTGTATATGTATATGTGTGTGTGTGCGCGCGTGTGTATTATTTTAGTAAATCTTAAAATGCGTGGTACTGAAAATGACTGATTATCAGAATGGTGAGTGATAAATGTTTTTGTAAGGTAATAACTGTTTTAGCACCACAATGATGCACTTTGAAATGGGAAGCTTGTTCATCCCACTTGAGTTTTCAGGGACATTGCCAGTTAAAAAAAGAGACCCAAGCTGTGATAAATGGGATACTGAACCCTTCCTTCACAGCACTGGGCCTTGGTTCAAGTATATGTGAATTTACTTTCTGTAGGGTTGATGCCCTTGAATAGTTTTCAATGAAGTGAGACCTATAAGTCAACACACACAGGAACAGGCATGCTCAAGTTGAAACACCTTTGAATCAACAGCTGACAAAATCATTTTGTGAAAATAAATCCATATTTTATCGTCTTCATGGCAAAAAATAAACATTATTTCATATCTAAACTCCGGCTTTTTCATGAAAATATTGTCTGTCAGTCAGACAGACAGCCATGTCCTGACAAACAACTGAGAAAGCTGTGTCCTGCTTTTACCCTCCACAGGAACAGCGAGATCATACAGCGTTCTTAGTGGGAAGGCTTGTCTACATTATAGGGTACTATAATGACAAAAACAAGGCAGTGACTTGGGAGCAGATCACAGCTCTAGGGTTTCCACTAGTGGCTGCCTACAGTGTTTCGGTTCCCAGGATTCTCCATTGTCTCAGTGTGCTGCAGAGAACCAAGGTCCTTTATGGCATGGTATATCAAAGCACACCACAAAACACAATACCAGCCACCGAGCAGATACAGTTACAAAACAGAGTGTAAGCCTGCACCTGAGTCTGGAGTGACGGTAAGTCAGCATGCTGCTGCATCAGCTCCAGTGCCACGGCTCATGTCAGGCCAGGGCAGGCTGGATTTGTTTGTGAATGGGCCATTTAGCTGGATTTTTTGTGGAATGTAAGCATGTTGATACTGGCACATTCTTTGGCACTCTGAAGAGTACAGGTTACAAATATAGACAGCAAAAGGCAAGTTCGACTGGTTCAAGTGTCCCATGTTTTAAAAGTGCCCGTGTTTGAAGGAGTCTTTTAATTTTGAGTATATATACTGCACAATCAAAATTCTCAGACTGTCAAGAGAACTGGCAGTTTGAGGTTTTCGACATGAATATGAATTATCAGTGTCTTTATTATGTCTACCATGAAAAAGAAAATCACAAAAACATTTTCATGCAAAGTTTACACCTGTAATGTTACAGGTGCACCTAAGCCAACAAAAATAAAACCCCAGAATTTGATTCCACATTTAGGCTACATCTTTAAATATAATTCAAGCATTATATTTTTCCCATTGGAAACAAATCAAATGAAAAAAACAAAACCAACATGGCAGTAAAACCTATGTAGGACTGACATAAACAACAGTGCCCAGATTCACTTTATTAATGTGTCAGCCAGTACAATAGTGTGGCTAAATCACAACTGGAGCACAAAGTCAACAAACGTCTGTTTTATCAAATTAATATCTGTGGTTGCTGCTGCTGTTTTAGTAAGGATGTGGGTTGGGGAGCCGTCCAATACTAGAACTGAAGTCCTCATTTGTCTCATGCACGTTAAATCAGTTAATGCTCTTCTATGGCAGGTCGTGCTTTTCTGTGGGAAAAGCTCCGAACAGAGTGATGGAAATATTTAACAAGTCACAGTGGTTGATAAAAACAATTGTACAAGTAGAATAACAATGATTTTAATGTTTCCACTGGGGTACAGTTTCTGATACAGTAGTAGTTCAAAAGGTCAGTGAAGTCTGACTTGAACTCACTGGAAGTGACGTTTGCTAAACATTCTTTTCATGGTAAATTTCAACTTTACAGCTTCAGGTTCATTTCATGTCAGACTTTCTAATACAATGGATAAAGATTTTTCACCAACTTAAAACCACATCACTGCAAGTATTTTGGGGAGTTGTGCTAATTTTATTAGTGGAGATACTCTAATCCCATTTCCTTCATATCTATGCAAATATACTCAGTGTCATCATGAAAGTCATGGAAAAGCTCCCCTCTTGTAGCCTTGGGCGAGCTGTGCTAATCACAGAGTTAATGGTTTTGCACAGGACTCTGAACCTGTGCCTCACATTATAGATTTTTTTGTTGTGTCTTTGTCATTCATGCCAATGAGTACTTTATGTGTATTTATTCAAATGTAACGAAGCGTCTTTATATAAGCTTTTCAATAGAGCAGTGTGGAGAGTTTGGAAAACTGAGTGGCCTCCTGTATTTCCTGTTTCCCTGTCCTCCTCCCACTGAACGGAGCTGCTGTGGAGGTGGTCTACCAGCTAGAGAGTCCAAGAAAAGAGCTTAATGGAAAGAACAGGTGAGCCATCTGTCTCTGAGATTCACCATGGCAATACTTGAAAAGACAATTAGAGAAAGACGGCTTTAATAATGAGTCCTTTGTAATGCTGCCTCTGTTTCTTCCTGGCTCTTTTTCACATTTTGGGATCCATGTGAAATAATATAGACGTCAAAGCAAAAAGCTGTTTCCATGTGGCGTTGCTGTGGGCTGCATATGATGAAAAAGAAGGGCCGACAAGTGCTGACAGACAGCTAATGGTTAAATACAGTGAAGAAAGGATCACCAGTAAGAGAATTCATCACCCTAACTGACCAAACAAACTCAAAATCCATTTTGGCATGTAGTGTTTAGGTCATATATACCCTTTTCCACGGTAGTTTTAGGGCCGGTTCAGAGTCAATGGCTAATTTAAACTGAAGTTCTAATGTTTTTTGTGTTTCGCCAGAACTGGCTTTGGACCAGGAACACTGGGTCTAACTTGGTACCAGCTCTCTGCTGGTTTAGAAGTAAGAACCGCTTATGTCAGGAGCTGAGGACAGGATTACCGTGACTAAAAAGACCAAGTGTGGATGTGTTTGGATGCCAGTATTAGGGAGCTAAATCCAAATACACAGGAAAGCAATAGCGTTATAGTGTTTTTTTTTAAACGTTGTTAAAAAAAGAAAAAGGCTTTGAGTAGCTGGTCTGTGAGTGTGGCGTATTTTCGTTTTCTGTGTGATGTCACAGGAACACAAGTGGAAAGAGGAGAGAGTATAGAGACTGAACATATAGGTACAATGAAGTATGTTGCTGTGCTATTAGTTTGGTGTGATTGGGGATTTTTGTAAACTGGTTTGCTGAAGTAGTTTATCATAACGTTGTCACTTGTTTGCCTGTTGGACCTGCCACACGTGAAGTGAGGGAGAGTCCTGTGGCAGCGTAGTTAACACTAACTCGCTCACCTACACGCTGCACTCACTGCTTGGTGGTCAGCCTGTGGTTGAGGTCATCACACTGGAGAAACAGCACTATTTAAAACTATTCTAACAAATTTGTTGTGCCACTATTTTAATTTAGAAGACACAGATGCAGTGGAGCTTATTTGACTGGGACGGACACAGTGCCGTGATTACGTGGCTCTGTGCTGGATCTCTAGCCTGTGGAGGAGCAAGCTCTGGACTAGCACTTAGTTTGTGTTGGTGGAAAGGTATTATATAGGAGCTATGAAGCATACTGTGCACAGTATGTAGTAGTAGTGAGTTAGAGTGATGGAAATAATTCAAAATATGAATCACTGGTGAGCTCAGTGAAAAAAAGAATTGAAAAATAATTTCTCTGTTAAGCACAAAGTATTCTTAGAGCTTCAGAAGAAGAAAATAGCCACCTGACATTAGTTTGTTTGCCAAAACATTAAGTACAGACCTTTAGGCAGTAACATGAATACAATAGAGACTTACAGGCGTTAATCTCACAGAATTACAGTAGATTGTGGGAAAGTACCAGGTCCTCATTTAGTTTGGTTTGTTATTGAAGCTTTTGCATGAGGGAAATGTGCTTTGTCTAGATACAGGATATGCTGGAGCTGCACGGCATTTAGTACTATTAAATTCAGTACAGTAGACTCCTTTGTAAAATCTTATTCACCACCCCCATTGTTTATATAAGTCCCATGATACAGCTTGCAGATCAGGCAAACATTAGACGCTATTATGGAGGAGAGAATTTTGTCAGCATGCACTTTTTGAGCCTCCCTGCCAGCCTGACAGCTCTCCAGAGTTCCCAGCACTCACTGGGGGGGAGATATTACGATGACCATGTGGGACAGTTTTATATGAAACACCTCTCTGCATTCCAGGCCCATGGCATTTAAACCCCCTTTCACGGCCAATCCTCCCAGCAGTGCTCTAAGCTCCCTACTGGAGTCAGGAACTGGAGTTTGGAAGGCTCAGGGGGAAGCCAGTGACTGCAGCCCTGCTACAGAAAATGAATGGGGGGAGACATATAACTGTGGACCCAGCTCTTTTTTCTCTTCAAAGTGTTAGCAGTGTGTGGGGCAATGAGTTGGTCACATTGGAGGAGGCCTAAGGTGGGAAGTGAAAGTGGTAATTACCTCGTACCTTTAGATGTTTAATTGCCACTTTAGCTGAAGTTTAATTTGGCGTTGAGTGTCACAGCATGTTCTGCATGCTTTTGAAGTGCACAGAAAAAACAGACTCTCTCCTAACCAGTTTGTTACAAGTTCCATTACTATGTACATTTGGTCATTTTTGTTGGATCTTAATCTGTCTGTAGAGTGACAATGGAGGATCAACATCCTAATTTCGTTCATGGCTTAGTCTGCCAAAAGACTCACAACAGTATGTTTTTCTGATAAAGAACAAGCCTTTGTTAATGCCATGCTGTGACCTGTGCATTTGTGAAGTGCTTTAGGACATTTTCTCATTACTGCTGCTTATCTTCATGTCTTGCACCAAGGGTTTGGAGATCTAGTGTTTACAATGGAAAATAGTCTTTGCCTTGAGCACTTAAACTGACAAGAGGGATTAAGATGGCTGTCCTCAGCTCAGAGCAACAGCACAGCACAGTGAAAGGACGGACAGAGCTGCTAATCAAAATTTCTGCTGCTGTTGTTCACATACAGTCTGTTCCACAAAGGTGGGATGTGGAGTTTCTATTGAAATCCACTATGGGAAAAGTAATTCCATTATAGTAATATGTTACTTTTTTTGTTGTAATGCAGTCATATAATGCATTACATTTTGGTAATATTATAATAATAATAATAATAATAATACATTTTATTTCATGGCGCCTTTCAAAGTCTCAAGGTCACCTTACAGATAGAAAAGGAAGCATACAGCATGATGTACATAGAGTGCATTAAAACAACAGTAACAAGAATACATAAACGGCGGGAGAGAATGTAAAGGCAAAAGCGTGGATTATCTAGGAAGTGGGCGAAGTACAGTAAAAGTAAATTGAAATACAGAAACCCAGATAACAGAACAACAAATATGAAACAGTATGAGACAATATGAAATAGGCAGAGGGTGGTAGGACATCACGGGCTGCTTTGAGAAGTTAAGAGAGTTAGGTGGAAAACGCTATACGGAACAGATATGTTTTGAGTGATGATTTAAAAGTTGATAAGTCCGGAGACGACCGGATGCGATGAGGGAGAATGTTCCAAAGGTGGGGCGCAGTGTGGCTGAAGGATCTAGCGCCCATGGTGGCCAGGCGCGCTGTAGGGGTGCAGAGGAGAGTGGAACTGGAGGAGCGGAGAGGACGAGGCGGAGAATAGATATGAAGTAGTTCAGTGATGTATGGTGGGGCAATAGAGTGGAGGGCTTTGTAGGTGAGAAGGAGGATTTTATAGTTTATACGGAAGGACACAGGGAGCCAGTGAAGTTGTTTAAGGACAGGGGTAATATGATGTGAGAATGGAGTTCTGGTGATGATGCGGGCAGCAGAGTTCTGGACAAGTTGAAGTTTGCGAAGTGATTTGAGAGGTAGACCAGTGAGGAGTGAGTTACAGTAATCCAAACGAGAGGTGACAAAGGCGTTAATGAGTATTGCCGTGCTATCGGTGGTGAGTGAGGAACGGATGCGGTTTATGTTACGGAGATGGGAGTAGGCCGACCGGGTAGTGGTATTGATATGCTGAGTGAAGGAGAGAGTACCGTCTAGGATGACACCCAGGCTTTTAACTTGGGGGGAGGGGAGGACAGTATTGTTGTCAATTTGAATGGAGAAGGTGCTGGTTTTAGAAAGGGTGGATCTGGTGCCCACGAGGAGAATTTCAGTTTTGTCAGGGTTGAGTTTCAAAAAGTTATGGGTGAACCAGGATTTGATATTATGTAAGCAGGTAAGGAGGGAGGGAGGGGGGAGGGTAGAAGATGGAGCAGCAGAGAGGTAGAGCTGGGTGTCGTCTGCATAACAGTGGAAATTGATGTTATGTTGCCTAAGGATATTTCCGAGAGGAAGGAGATAAATAATAAAGAGGAGGGGCCCCAGGACAGAGCCCTGAGGCACGCCACAACTGACAGTAGAGGGCTGGGAGTGGAAGTTCTGGAGATGGACGGACTGGGTGCGGTCAGATAGGTAGGAGGTGAACCATGAGAGGACCGAGCCGGCTATGCCGATGGAAGCAAGGCGATGGAGGAGAATATTGTGTGAGATGGTGTCAAAAGCTGCAGTTAGGTCAAGGAGGATGAGGATGGAGACAAGGCCAGAGTCTGCGGCTACTAGGAGGTCGTTGGTGATTTTGACCAGGGCAGTTTCAGTGCTGTGAAGTTGGCGGAAACCAGATTGAAAGTGTTCGTATAGGCTATTGGCGGAAAGGTGGGTATGGACCTGGTGGTGAACAACTTTTTCCAGGATTTTGGAGAGGAACGGGAGATTGGAGATAGGGCGGAAGTTGTTAAGGTCGGCAGGATCGAGACCAGGTTTTTTTAGAATTGGTGAGATGATGGCTGTCTTGAGTGATGGGGGTACGATGCCAGAACTGAGGGAAGTGTGAATAATGTGGGTAAGATGAGGAAGGAGAGAGGGGAGACAGAGCTTGACGAGGTTGGTTGGTAGGGGGTCAAGTTTGCAGGTTGAGGGTTTGGATTTGAGGATCAGGGAAGAGATAACCGTGGTGGGTGGAATGATAAAACTCGAAAGCAGGGAGGATACTGGTAGAGAGGGAAGGGTACAGTGGAGGCAGTTAGCAGTGTCACAGATGGGGGGAAATTGCTGGTGTATATTTTCGATTTTTGATGAGAAGAAATCCAGGAAGTTATTGCACAAGGTGGTGGAGAGTGAAGGGAAGAGAGGAGTATCGGGAGGGCCCAATAAATTTTTGACAGTGGAGAAGAGGGAACGCGTGGAGCCAGAGGCGGATACAATAAGCGAGGCATAGAAGTCAGATTTTGTTTGAGTAATGGTTTGCTTGTACTTCAGTATGTGGTTTAGGTATAAGTCCTTGTGGGTGGATGAACCGGTTTTTTTTGAAGAGACGTTCAAGGCGGCGGGCTTGGGTTTTGAGGAGGCGGAGTTCGGGTGTGTACCATGGAGCAGAGTGCGTAAAGGATACAGATCTAGTTTTGAGTGGGGCGAAGGTGTTGAGTAGATTTCGTAGCTCACAGTTGAAATTGGATAACATGTTGGAGAGGGACGGTGTGTAATTAGTACATGAAAGGTTGTTGAGAGCAGCAGTGAAGGAGGGGAGGTCGATGTTCTTTAAGTTACGGAAGGTGATGGTGCGGGAGAGGTGGGTTTTGAAGAGAGGTAGTTTGGAGTTAAAGCAGACTAGTTTGTGGTCGGAGAAGAAGGTGTCGAGGGTAGAACATGACTGAACTGTGACGCCAGAGCAGCAGACTAAGTCGAGGGTGTGGCCTAGAGAATGTGTTGGGGAGGTGATGTATTGTTGGAGCCCAAAGCTGTCCAGACAGGAAATTAGGTCTTTTGTAGCGGTGTTGTTGGGATTGTCGAAGTGGATGTTAAAATCACCAAGAAGAATTATGTTGGCTGACAGAGAGATGAGGTCAGCTAAGAGGTCAGACAGTTCGTCCAAGAAGGTCGGGTTAGGTTTTGGTGGGCGGTAGATAGTGGCCAAGAAGGTTGGTGTGTGACCATGAATACGTGCTATGAGAGCTTCAAAGGACTGGAAGGTGATAGTGGGGTGGATGGATATTTTGTATTTAAGGTTGTACAGTATGGCGAGGCCGCCACCGCGTCCCGAGAGGCGTGGATGGGTGAGATATGTGAAGCCAGGAGGAATAGATTGATTAAGTTCAGTGAAGTCGTTGGGCTGCTGCCAGGTTTCAGTTAAGCACAGGATGTCGAGATTGTGTTTAAGAATAATGTCAAAGATGAGGGATGCTTTTTGAGAGAGGGAGCGAACGTTAAGAAGCCCAAAATGAGTGTTGTGGAAAGGTGTCAAGTCCATGTTTCTGGGGATGTTAGCTAGTACAGAGTGGTTGATCTGGCGTATACCTGATTTTCTAGGCTGAGGTCGGGAGGATGACCAGATGGAGGGGATTGGTAGTATGGAGTCAGATAGTCAGGCATGTGGGACAGAATGGACAGATTGTCCAGTGTTAGCGTGTGGGGTACAGTGAACTGCATGTTGAATGTTGGTGGAAAGTATATGGGAGCCCAGGCGGTTAGGATGCAGACCATCTCCTGCAAAGAAGGCAGGTCGGTTCCAGAAGAGGTTGAAGTTGTCGATGAATTGGAGATTGTAGGACAGGGAGACAGACTTGATCCAAGTGTTGAGACTGAGGATTCTACTGACGCGGCCAGAGCCTCTTCCAAACATGGGGATGGGACCAGACATGAAAATAGTCTTACCACAGTTGCTTAGGAGGTGGAGAAGAGAGATAAAATCCTTTTTAGTCAGTTCAGACCGGTGGAGTGACGTGTCACAAGTTCCAATATGAACAATCACTCTAGAGATGGAAGACGGAAGTGTTGGCAGTAATCCAGGAAGCATGGCCAAGATGTCTGAGGTCGTAGCTCCAGGGAGACAGTGAGTAGTGGCGTTGAAAAAGCGTACATTCCTTATAATTGAGTCTCCGATGATTAACGTGGTTGGGGGGAAAAGGGGGCGTGGAGAAGACGCCAGTAGTTGGCCGTTTGAGTCGTGTCGTCTTGCTGACTGGCGGGGAGGCGGGGCGGTGACATCGGGTGCTGAGGTGGAAGATGGAGGCGGCAGTTCGGTTGGTCCGTAGCTAGGGAGCCCGTGAGTGTGCCTGAGCACGGCCTCGCGAAGGATCCTACGGCGCACGGATGTAGTAGCTGAGCGGGATGGAGACTGTTTTCCGCCGTGGCAACGGGCTTCGCGAGGAGCACTTGGACTAAGGCGGGGACGGCGGGTGTCGTCAGAGGGGAGCGAGAGCAGGTGACGGCGCTGAACGACATTGGCGGGTGACGGGGGTTGTTGGGAAACCGGAGCGGAACGATCCGGTACGTGGTTAGCGGATGAGGCCGTATGTAGGTCCGGGGTGGCAGAAGACAGAGGTGCAAATGGATTGGAGAGGTCTAGAGAGGGACGCGGAGACCCGTGGTGATATCTTTTCCGCCCACGAACCGCAACCTCGGTCCAGGAGGACCGAAGACATGGTGTAGAAGAGGAGGAGGGTCGAGGACAGGTTGACGGGTCCCATGGGGCAGTGTCCTGGAGAGTGAAGGTAAGTGTGGAGATCTTCCTCGACTGCTCGAGGGCAACGTCCCTGAAGCTAGTCAGTATGGAGTCTTTCTGTTGGAGATCGTGAGAGAGGCGGCGTATTTCCTGCTTTAATTTGGTGATTTCATTGTTTGCTAGACGGAGTAGTAGATTGGCATTGTCCGAGTTGGTATTGTCAGGTAGTGTTGGCGTTGTTGTTGTTGCTCTTGGTGTTGGTGGCGTTGTAGGAGCCTGGCTGGTTGTGTCGATCGCCATCTTGTCGGTCGCCATCTTGTCGGTGATGCAATTCTGCCTAATGCTAATGCTAATGCTAACTAATCCTCTGTCCACGCTCCCTCGATGGCCTAAAAAAATTATACCCATTACTATACCAGTAACACATTTACACCCATAATTAGGTAACACCCAAGACATTCCAGCACCAGAGAAGAAAAAAATCTGCAGGTAATCCTTCCTTCTTCAATTGGATGGTTGAGATGGATGCAGAGATGGATTCTACATTTGTGAAGTGGGCATACTCCCATTATTTTCAGCTCATCAGACGTAACTACACGAGAAATGACATGATCTCCACTGGATGTTTAATGGATGAATAAACTCATTTTTAGCATTTTAGAATGTCTACTCATATTTCTGGGGATATTTTGGTGAAGTAACTCAAACGTAACACAAGAGTAGTGTAACACATTACAATTCAGACACAATAATATTGTAATGTAACCTATTACTTTCTAATCACAGTAACTTGTAATATGTATTACATTTTGTAAATAACTTTCCCAACACTGGGAAGAGTAGATCTGAGTGTTTCTAAATCTTGATCCTTGCTACAGATAAGAAGTCAGAATATCTCCACCTCTGCTGCTGTGACTTTAAGCACTGGTTTGATTGGCCCAGTTTAACAAAAATGCTTTGCTAAATGACAGTGTACGCCTTGAGGTCATCATATTAAGTACAACCATTATTTTATTTCATTTTTAAAAATGCATTATTTTTGTTTTATTTATTATATCTGTGCTATAAATGATTCCATCTTCTTCTAATTTGAATAGTTCTGTATGTGACCATTCTCACCTTGTGATTGATATCTATTCATAAAATAAATGTCACTTAAAAATGCTTCATGACTAACCTTTCATCTCTATGCCTGAGTCATAAACTGCAGATGATTTGTAACACATTTATGTGCAGAATGGAGTTGATTTAAGGGTTTGCTTTGGGCTATTAGACAGGAAACATTGCTTTGGAGGCTCATTGGACTCCACAGAATTTTCAGAATTGAAGCGCCGATCATTCCCATGGGGGAGAATCAATTTCCTCCACCAGTCTGTTATGGAGATTGTCTAGCCAATGTTTCGGTACCCAACGTACATGTGGTGCTGTTAGTAGTGAACATTCAGCTGTCTGTATTCCATCTTCCCCTGGCCACTTAAGCATCACTTGGACCCTCATGATGTAAATAATTTCTAAAACTGAAATTAGAAAGTCCTGTTCTCTTTTTTTTTTTTTTTTTTAAATATTATTGAATAGCTGCAACTAGGACAGAGGTAGGGGTATTAAGTTATCTGTCTGGTGATCACAGCATGGAGATTGTACCTTAATGGATGCCTGAATATGGGAAAATACAGTAGGTGGATTCTGGTGAGCGACTTATCGGTAGAATTGAAGCATTAAATCAGAATCGAATTTAAAAAAAAAAAACCTTTACTGCAAAGTACATTTTCACATACAAGGAATTTGATTCCGGTTTAGTGGCTCTCAGTGTGTTTTGTCATAATCATCACAATAATCATCATCAGCAGTGAAAAAAGAAACAGTAGGAAAGAAACAGGGGACAATGGCCCCGTCGGTGAAAACTTAATCAACCCAACAGAGGTATTTGTGCTTCTGCTCAATGTTGTTTCCTAATTTGTAGTGTGGGTTTTTAACATGCTCACTGTTTCTCAGCAACAGCTTGCTCTGCATCCTGTGCTTTGCCTGTAAGCCAGCAGTGGGTCCAACAGGAAGACTGTTACATGGGCAAGCATCACCTGGGCCAAGTTAACCATTTCCATTGAGGGCAGCCAGTTTCTTTGTACAGGTGATACAATTGCTAATAAACTCAGTTTAAGGCATTTTCACTTTATCAAATCCAGGCTCAACTGAGAGGGAATGTTTGTTGGTACAACACACACATTATTAAATGCCTTTGGCTTTTTGCAGTGGACAGAGACCCACAGTAGCAGTGAGGTCATCTTCTGAATTGCCCTCTTACTGAACTGGCACACTGTTCATGCCCCTTGAGAAAACAAGACAGAGCCACCCACCAGTTACTCCGTCAGATTTATAGAGCCATCATATGGATCAACGACTTGCAGGAAAATGTCAACTCTTTTCTGCTTCCTGCGGTGTATGGCCTGCTTTTGAGATGTGGATGGGCCTGCACTTTCCCAAAGACTTTCCCCCATTGCACCCCTAATTAGGTAGGAACTTTCCGTGCTCATAAACGCCAGTGCGACCATCAAAAGACAGAATGCTCGGAAAGAGAGAGGAAAGCTCCAGGAATCACAATTTTCAGGGTAAAGGAAGCCTCATGGATTACTATTTACAGTGTCACAGGCCTGGGAAGCCAGGGAGGAGTGGAAAAATGAAATGGAGTGAGTCTGGCCAGACCACTCGTGGGTGGTGACATATAGCAGTTATGCTTAAACATTTCATACTATAAGTTACAGCAACCAAACAGCTATACATTTTAACAATAGGGCTTTCTAGAACAGCACAATGAAGTGGTGAACACACAAGGGTACAGTATAACAGAAGAGATTTTGTTCAGAGATTTTGTCTATAGATGCATTAAAAATAGAAAATAAAAAAAAGGTCTCAGTCTGGAGATTTTAAGCTTCCTTTCTATTGAAATATGATCATGATATGACATGAACAGGTCATGAACAGATGATGACATCTAAGGATACAATGAAGCTGGAAGCCCAAGAGTCACATCTGCTGCAGAGGAAAAGTTCATTAGAACTCCCAGCCTCAGAATCTGCCAATTAGAGCTCACACCAATGTATCACTGAGTTCAAGTAGCAGCCACATCTCAACAACTGCTCAGACAAGTCTGCATGAATCAGATCTTCTGCTGCTTCCAGTTTGTTCAGAATCCAAGGCAGACCTAACCTTTCTGCAGTGGTTGGCAACCCCATTTGGTTTACAGTTTACAGTGGGACAATCATTTGTTTTTCAACATGTCACTGACCAAAACACACCTTAAGGCTTAGGGCTACCTGACCAGGGAAGAGAGTGTTGCAGTGCTGCATCACATGGCCTGGCTTTCACAATCACCCAGCCTAAACCCAACTGAGATGGTGCGGGGTGAGTAGGGTCACAGTGTGAAGGAAAGAAAAGCAGCCAACATGTGCTCGGCAGATGTGGGAACATCTTCAAGCGTGTTGGAAAAGCATTCCTGTTGACCACTTTAAGAAGCCTGTTGAGAAGAATCCAAGCAGTCAAAGCCGTTATCAAAGTGTGTCTACTTTGAAAAATCTAAACTTTAGTCTATTGTTTTGTTTACACATTCCTGCTTACTATCAGGCATGTGCACAGGTAGGGCTCTACAAGCCCTACAAGATATGTATTTATTCTTGAAAAAAAAAAACAAAACACACCACCTCCAAAAAAAGGGCACTTTGGAGTGTAATGACAAAAAGTGCATGTGCTCTGCACACGTAGAGCACACAGGTGGTGTGTTTTTTTTTTTTGCAAGGGTAAATAAATATCTTGTCGTTTGAATAAGTACAGCATTGTCTTTACGCAAGAAACACTAGTATGTCTATAAAAGCTCATATTTTATGCATTTGAGGTCTGAGACCAGACCGGAGAGAGAGAGGGCTAGAATTTGCCATCTACGTTAGTCATAAGTCAGTCATAAGTCAGTCATAAGTCAGTCATAAGTCAGTCATAAGTCAGTCATAAGTCAGTCATAAGTCAGTCATAAGTTAGTCATAAGTTAGTCATAAGTTAGTCATAGCCTACACTGAAATAGCCTGTGCACGCAGCAGCATTTCATTTTTCATAAAATGAGATTTTGGCCAAATGTATTTTACAACAGGAAAAACTGAGCGCCCATATTGCAACAACAAACTCTGTAACCTGTTGATGAAAACGTAACGTGATGCTGCTGCTGCCTTAATGACAACAAATTGCACATTTGCCCACATTGGTCAAAAACCTGGTAACTGCATTTGAGGTTGACACAAAGCGACTGAATGATCCTCGTCAGCTAGGTAAAATATATTTTTTACAAATTTCATCTTTTGATTTATAATGGCTCTCTGCTGATACACTTAATTTATTAACATTTAATCATATTATCTGCTCAAAGCATAGTTAATGAATTTAATATGCATGTATTTGCTAGCTAGCTAATTATTGAATCTAGTATTCTATACTCTGCTCGTCTTCACATTTATAAACATAGTAAAACATGGTTTCACTACAGTAATGTTGGTCACAGAATCAGGTCACTGTGAAATCTTTATATTTTATCATGCAGAATGCACACACACACACACACACACACACGACTGTTATATATATATGTAGAGAAGGGAAGAGCTCTGGCACAATCAAAATGTTTCACTGCAACTGTACTTTTTACAATAGCTTATCGCTGAAACCCTGTATATCTATATCTTCTTTTCCTTTCAGCTGCTCCCTTCAGGGGTCGCCACAGCGAATCATCTGCCTCCATTTAACCCTATCCTCTGTATCCTCCTCACCCACACCAACTATCCTCATGTCCTCCTTCACTACATCCAAGAACCTCCTCTTTGGTCTTCCTCTAGGCCTCCTTCCTGGCAGCTCTAACCTCAGCATCCTTTTACCAATGTATTCACTGTCCCTCCTCTGAACATGTCCAAACCATCTCAATCTGGCTTCCCTGGCTTTTTCTCCAAAACATCTAACAAGAGCTGTCCCTCTGATGTCCTCATTCCTGATCCTATCCATCCTCGTCACTCCCAGAGAGAACCTCAACATCTTCAGCTCTGCTACCTCCAGCTCTGCCTCCTGTCTTTGTCTCAGTGCCACTGTCTCTAAAGCAGACAACATTGCTGGTCTCACCACTGTCTTGTCCACCTTTCCTTTCATTCTTGCTGACACTCTTTTGTCACACATCACACCTGACACTTTCCTCCACCCGTTCCAACCTGCTTGCACACGTCTCTTCACTTCTTTTCCACACTCTCCGTTGCTCTGGACTGTTGAGCCTAGGTCCTTAAAGTCCTACACAGTAGAAGCTGTATACAGTCATTCAGTCACTGACAACACTCAGGCCACTGATTTGATCATTGCAGAATGTGCACCCATACTATGTATGTAATCCAAGCAAGAGCAATGTGAATATTTATGATATTATGATCGTCTGCAATATAATATATTTCATGATAATGTGTTAATTCACCTAAATTATAAGAGAAAACACTTGTAGTATCCTATCATGTGGTAGTTTTTCATGGATAGGAAAAACTGGTTAGAAAAGGAGGCGAATGGAATTTGTTGTCTTGAAAGAAATGAAAAATGTGATTTGTAAAAGTCAACATTACTATGTCTTTCCAAAAAATGTCTGGATAGTTCAAAGACACAAGAACATATTGTAAAGTCATTAAAGATGAATTTGTGATTTTAATAAACAAAATTTACCTCACTATTTTCTTTTGCCAGTAAAATATAGTGAAATGTGTTCAGAATGAGGTCTGTGGATTATCCTGACTAACCACAACACCTTTTCTAGAAATCTTTTCCAGTGTTTCCAAAGGACCACAATGATTATTGAGGTGGAGCCAGAACTCTCAGTGGTCGATTCTTGAGACCTGGTGAAACAATTTACATACCACTACAGTAGAAGTAATTGGAGAAAATGTGTTTTTGTGATTTAGGTGCACTGACCCTTTAAATTCTGTCATTCATTTAATCTTGCAATAGAACTGGAAGAATAAACACTGTGCATTTTTCAGTCATCGTCTGCTGGAGATGGTTATAAATTGTTAGAATGAGGGGGTTAGAACTAAGAGTCCAGATGCAGATCTGTGACTCTACCGTAGTGATTTTCCTCTACATGGACAAGTAGTTTGACATTGTCACTATTTCCACCACTATGACACAATGTTCCCTTCGGATGAGATCACATATGTCTGGCTGTGTTTTCCCACCTACATTACCTCAAAGTGGATTCAGTGCATGTCATTTGAAATAAAAGGTGGGGCACAGATATGTCTGATGTACATCAGAAAGAACACATAAATGTAAATTCAACGGTGAAAGAGAAGGGAAAAGCCATATTCAGCTTAGGAAATCACATCTGCTGTGCTTTTGTTATGTCAGCCACATGTGAGTTGCTGTGTGCCTCAGCAAAGGCTTCCCACTTCTGGCTCATGTCAAAAAACTTTAAGGAATGTTAAGGAGAGGACTGTTGAATGAAGATGAATGGGGTAATGCAAAAAAATGACAGAAGCTGGAAGATGTTAAAGTGAGGTCAAATGCATATTTGAATCACACACAAACCCTGCGCCATGGTCAATTTTTCACCTTTGCATGCTGCCAGTTCAGCACGTGGCTGTACATTAAAAGTCCACTTCTTGATTGCACATCCTTATGATTGACAGCAGAATTATTAAAAGATTATAAAAGATGGAAACAGGTGGAGATATTCCCTCATATTTGTACTTCCATAAAATACTGTTCAGCATCTTATGCAGTGTGCTACTACATAAGCCTGTTGCATATTTGACCAATTATTATTTTCCTTTTTCCTGCAGACATGTGCAATGGAAAAATGAGTTTCAGTGATTGATTATTTTTACTGATTATATGATTTTTATTGTTTCTTACTGTATTCTTGGTTTTTCAGGTCTCAGAGGTTTTTATTTATAGGTTGATTCATAGAGTTCACCAAGGCTCATGTGTTTTTCATAATCATATCTGATGTTTATGTTCTTCCTGACCTAGTATAGTCTGACACTATGGGACACAGTGACCTCAAGGATGTTGGTGAGGAGTATCTGGGAGAAAGGTTCCTTAGGACACTAGGTGTGGGGAAGGGACAAGTATAACAGAGCAGGCCCAGGATGGAGGGTTAACTGTCCAATGAGAGTATAGAGTTTTAGAGTGTAGCCTTATTAGAGAATCACTTTGTAGAACAAAGGTTTGCTGGTTTGCTCCTTTCTTGCAAGAAATACATTCTGAAAAAGACAATCTGTCTGCACTCTCTTTATTGCTCATCCAACGGTTTTTGCCACAACACATGTCAATAAAAATGAAACTGTCAAAGTAAAAATACCTTCAGGGAACTGTAAATGCTAATGATGTAAGCTGGTTATATGTAAGCTGCTTGTTAGGAGGCCTAATAACAGACTAGTGTGTGTGTGTGTGTGTGTGTGTTTGAGACAGTGAAGTAGGGATAAGAGTATATTTACACATGAATAATGTTAAAACATGTGAGATCCAGGTGAGATGAAGAGAAGCAACACACACTAAACCCACACATCTGTAACATTTAAACGTTTTAAGAGTTGAATGTCTCAACTCTTCTACTATTTCTATTGTATGTAAAAGATGCTAGTAACCTTGTATGCATCACCATTTCTCAGAGACATGACATTAACGTGGATTATTCTGTATAATATTATGTACATGTACTTATGGTTAGTGTCAGTGTACCTACAGTATATCCAGAGGCTGGATATGGAGGGATAATGTGTTCTGTACCATGCACTTCTTATATACATAAAAGCATTGTGGTATCTAGCAAGATGTCCTCTGACTAATGGGTAATTGCTAATTAGGTAATTTACAAGGACTATGTCATTGTATGTCATTATGTCTGTTCAGTGTCCATTACTTTCATTTAAATCTGTGACTACACCTTTTTAAAACCTTTCCTTCTAAAACCAGAAACTGGGAAAAGTAAGACATATTTCTGATGTGAAATTAGGGCCTTTTTTCGAGCCATGAGGACAAATGAGCTGTGCTGGCTAGTCTTCTTTGCTAGTAGACAGTGTAGAACAGGAGTGCTGGAATCAAGGGGTCTTCTTTACAGTTTCCAACTATATTGACTGACATCCAATATGACCAATGGACATGCATATAGGTTGTTTGTTGTGTTAAAATCTTTCACAAAAAATTTATTTTGTACGTATGTATGTATGTATGTATTTTCACCTCATACATTTTAACATGTTATACAGTAACAATCACAAAGGATGCTTTGTAACATGATTTACTGACCACATGTTTAATGTCTGTTAATCCAGTCTGGTTTAAGTTGCTGCTTCAGTTTCTCAATAGAAGAACTACAGAATTCACTTTGCAGACTGTAGCTGCAAAAACCGTTTCACTTCCACTTACAATGGATTCTGTGTTTCTCATTTTCCTAAAGGATATTTTAGTTTTTGAAGGCCACAGCAATTGCTCCATTAGAAAGTGTTTGAGACCAGAGTGGTTATTTTCTCACTGCTGAGAAAATAACCACCATAAATCAATATTTGAATAAGGTCTTTTTTTAAGGCCTTGATTTCCTGGTTCACTTTTGAAAGTGTGGTGAAAATGACTCACCCTTTCCTGAGTAGCGACTGACAAGGTGCCCTTGAGCAAAAATGACCTTAGTGCTACAGCAATAGCTGTAATGAAGCTATTTGGTGGCCAGACCTGCTGGGTCTACCACTTTTTCCACTTTTGTTGCTGTCAACAGTGAATCTATGGGTAATTATTGGTGCTGAGTGTAATGACTGAAGTGGAGTCTGACCAATGTTAGCATGAAGAGTGACTGAATTGCGTCCAGAAGGTGTAACCTAATGATAAACGTCAGTTGCCTGGTAACAGCATATAACAAATGACTGGTAGAATTAAAATCCCGGACATTTTGGGGTGATTTAGAAATTCCACTTTTTTATGGCCCCACAAAGAGGACATGTCCAGTAAAAGGAGTACGTCTGGTCAAACATGCTTGGCGTGCCGTGGGTTTTCTCTCAGCATGCCAATTGTGGCACCCGTGACTTAGGTTGCCGATTCCTGCCCTAGACACTTCCTCCAGCTCTTGCCGGGGAGATACTGAGGTGTTCCTAGGCCAACCGAGAGACATAGTCCCTCTAGTGTGACCTGGGTCTTCCTCAAGGCCTCCTGGTGGGACATGCCCAGAACACCTCTCCAGGGAGGCATCCGGAAGAGATGCCCAAACCACCTCAGCTGGCTCCTCTCGATGTGGAGGAACAGCGGCTCTACTCCGAGCTCCTCCTGGGTGAGCGAGCTCCTCACTAAGGGAGCGCCCAGCCACCCTGCGGAGGAAGTTCATTTCAGCCGCTTGTGTCCGAGATCTCGTCCTTTTAATCATGACACAGAGCTCATGACCATAGGTGAGAGTAGGAACGTAGATTGACTGGTAAATCGGGAGCTTGGCCTTTTGACTCAGCTCCTTCTTCACCACCACAGACCGGTTCAGCGGCTGCAGCAATGCAGTCGATTTACCGACCTGTCTATCAATCCCCCATTCCATTCTTCCCTCACTCGTGAACAAGACCCCGAGATACTTAAACTCCTCCACCTGGGGAGCTGCTGCTCCAGCGCTGCTGGAGTCCGACATGCACTGGGAACAGGTCTGACTTACAGGTCTGACAAAATAAAATAAAATATTGTGAAACGTTGCAGTGAAACGTTTTAATTTAATTAATTATACATACATAGGAGGAGGAAGGCATGTTCATAGGCAAAGAGAGAAGAGGAAGGGCAGGAGTGTAGGACTTAGAGTAGGGACTTTGGATGTAGGGACTTGGTCAGAGAAAACTAGAGAGTTGGCTGATATGATGGAGAGAAGAAAGATGGATATCTTGTGTGTTCAGGAGACCAGGTGGAAAGGTAGCAAGGCCTATAGATTAGGAGCAGGGTTCAAGTTGTTTTATCATGGTGTGGATGGAAAGAGGAATGGAGTAGGAATTATCCTGAAGGAGGATTTTGCTAGGAATGTTCTGGAGGTGAAGAGAGTGTCAGATAGGGTGATGAGTCTGAAGATGGAAGTTGAAGGTGTGATGTTGATTGTTGTCAGTGGTTATGCCCCACAGGTAGGATGTGAGTTAGAAGAGAAGGAGAAATTCTGGAGGGAGATGGATGAGGTGATTCAGGGTATCCCTAGTGGTGAGAGAGTGGTGATTGGGGCAGACTTCAATGGACATGTTGGTGAGGGAAACAGAGGTGACGAGGAAGTGATGGGTAAGTTTGGTATGCAGGACAGGAATGCAGAAGGACAGATGGTGGTAGACTTCTCAAAAAGGATGGAAATGGGTGTAGTGAACACATTTTCCAGAAAAGGGAGGAGCATAGGGTGACATATAAGAGTGGAGGCAGGAGCACACAAGTTGATTACATCTTGTGCAGACGTTTCAACTTGAAAGAGATCAGTGACTGCAAAGTAGTGGTTGGGGTGAATGGGTGGTTCAGGGAGGAGCTGAAACAGGCTCTGGGAGGTCAGGAGGTTCTTCCAGATGACTTGACAGCTACAGCTAAAGTGATCAGGGAGACAGGTAGGAGTGTACTTGGTGTGTCATTTGAAAAGAGGAAAGCAGATAAGGAGACTTGGTGGTGGAATGAGGAAGTTCAGGAGTGTGTTAGGAGGAAAAGGTTAGCTGAGAAGAAGTGGGACACTGAAAGGACAGAAGAGAACAGACAGGAGTACAGGGAAATGCAGCGTAAGGTGAAGGTGGAGGTGGCAAAGGCCAAACAAAGGGCGTATGAGGATTTGTATGATAGGTTGGACACTAAGGAGGGAGAGGTGGATTTGTACAGGTTGGTGAGGCAGAGAGACAGAGATGGGAAGGTTGTGAAGCAGGTTAGGGTGATCAAGGACAGAGATGGAAATGTGTTGACAGGGGCCACAAGTGTGATGGAAAGATGGAAGGAATACTTTGAAGAGTTGATGAATGAGGAAAATGTTAGACAGCACAGAGTAGAAGAGGTGACTGTTGTGGAGCAGGAAGTAGCAAAGATCAGTAAGGATGAAGTGAGGAAGGCATGAAGAGGATAAAGAGTGGAAAGGCAGTTGGTCCTGATGACATACCTGTGGAGGTATGGAAGTGTTCAGGAGAGGTGGTAGTAGAGTTTTTGACTGGGCTACTCAAAAAGATCTTGGAGAGTGAGAGGATGCCTGAGTAATGGAGGAGAAGTGTACTGGTGCCCATCTTTAAGAACAAGAGAGATGTGCAGAGTTGTGGAAACTACAGAGGAATAAAGTGAAAGTGACTTATATGGTCAAGTATGGTGACCCATACTCAGAATTTGTGCTCTGCATTTAACCCAATTCCAGATTGCACACGCACAGCAGTGAGCACAAACACCATGAACACACACCCGGAGCAGTGGGCAGCCAGCACTGCAGCGCCCGGGGACCAGTTAGGGGTCTGTACGGACGTACAGCCAAAACAGAAGATTGTGATTTAAAACCTAACGGGGCGCTTCTATTTCCACCGGCGCAGCTTTTTTAGACTTTACAGTAGTGGAAACGCACAGACCAATTGCATGCGAGTTGAGCCATCCCACGTGATACCACTCAGCCAATCAAGTCTGTGCATCCCAGGCGGTAAACATTACGACTCTACAGTGTAAACAGCGCTAGAGGCAAGTTACACATGAAAACAGTGTTGCCAACTTAGCGACTTTGTCGCTATATTTAGCGAGTATTCAGACCCCTCTAGCGACACTTTTTTTAAAAGCGACTAGCGACAAATCTGGCGACTTTTTCTGGTGTTACTGGAGACTGTTGGAGACTCTGATGTGTTTGTACTGCACCATTCTTACACTTCTCAATTTGCCGCAGTAAGACGGCAAATCAGCTGCAGCCGCGGGCCCCTCCCCCGTCCCAAAGCCTTCACAGGCGGCCCAGTCCTCTCGCAGCAGTCCCTCCCTCCCAGCTGCAGTCACAGCAGGAAGTGTTCACGCCTCCGCGTCCCGACTGCAAATGAATCGCGCGTGCGATCATGTATGTGTGTGATCTGTACTGATGCATGGCATAATAAAAAAATAAAATAAAATAAAAAAAGGTCAAATGTTCTTTGTCTAAAATAAATCACTGCATTTGACTCAAACAGCCTCAGTCATTTACAGCAAGGCAAATGTATTTAGTTCTGAGAACTTATTAACTACAGGCCGTCATGCTACATTATATGGCACAGTACAAATATTTTGAGTGTCCCTTATTCTGTCCCTTATTTCTTATAAAGAATCACAATTGTCTCTTACTTTCCATTTCTGAAGTTGGCAAAAGCGTCCATCACAATTACAGCATGTGCCATGGACATTATGCAAATTACGCGATGACGTCATTCAGCGACTTCTAGCGACTTTTAGGACAGCCAATAGCTACTTTCCTTACTGACGAGTTGGCAACACTGCATGAAAAGACAGTACAAAGAAAAAGAAAGAGAGCGATACATGTAGAAAACAAAGGGAGAGAAACTGTAAAGTGAGACGGAGAAAGAGAGAGAACTTAGTTAATGAGGGAACATTATACATATCTACAGCCATACATATATGTTCAGTTGTATGTTACATGACAATAAATATTGTCAGAAAGTTTTTGAATTGTACTGAATTCATTTGATTTGACAGTCAGGTATTGATTACATGCAGATGTTGATAAAACTACTAGGCTACTTAAATATATATCACACTAACTAGTTAGACATTATGATCTTCCGGACCTTTGCTTCAAGAAATTTTCTCTAACTGGACCTCTTTAAATTTTAGTTGAATACCCCTGTTCTAAAGTAATGACACTTTCAGCTTCATTTTGCACACAAGCATAAAAATCACATAGCTAATACATGCCTCCGCATGAATGCCCAAAAAACACATGCTTGCAGCCTGAGCCCTTTTTTTTACTGCTCTAGTACCACAGAACAGGGATATGGGATATATTATGATGGAAAATTTCTGGTCATGGTTTCTTAGGTTAATAGGGACCAAATAAAAAGTGTCAGTTTCAATTTGGGTAGTTACAGTATTTAAAAATGACAAGAGGAATTTAGTCACTGATGTTAAATAAGAGGGTAGTGTAATACGCTGATTATGTTTTGTTTTTTTTAAATTTCACTAGCTGTCCCAGTGATGACAATGTCACGCCTGCCAACACAAGGCTATGATTAAGTCAGTTTGTGTGTTAATCTGCCACATTAAAAAAAGATGACTGACATAACAGTGATCCAACCTATAGCCAGTACCTGAAATTGCAGTTGTAAGCATGAAGTGTGTGATACAGTTTCTCCTCACAAACATGAGTTATGATACATTTTTGCTTTGTTCAGGACTGCGTTGTGCAGCTGCATAACATGACCAAACAGCCAACCTCAGCTTCCTCAGCTTTGGTACAAACTTCCAACCTGTCTTATGTGTTTCTCTGGGAAAATGTTGTGATGCATGGTTGATGTGATGTATGCTTCTAAATCTTTTATTTAGGATGAGCAGCAAACCACCATGAGTTAAAAGAAAATCCATGGCATTTATTTTATGTGACCAAATAATTTAAGCTTTTGATGCTAATTTTATAAAAAGCTACAGTCACCAGAACAATAATCACTTATTTCTATGCTCCAATTAATAACAAATATATATATATATATAAAACAAATATATTTGTTCAATTTTAACAATGTTAAGTAATGCCAAAAATAAGTGTTTTACAATAACATGTCTCCACTGTCTGCTTCTATATAAAAGAGATTAATAACAAATTATAATATTAATACATTTTATTCATAAGCACCTTTAACAACACTCAAGGTCACTTCACAAAAAAAAGTACAAGTACAGTAAAACAACAGTAAAAGCAATATATAATACAGAATGGAGCAGTGCAATTACAGTGAATATGCTGTTTTGAACCAGTCAGTTTCGAGTCTAGATTTGAACAGAGGGAAAAAACTGATATTGCAGATGTTTGGTGGGAGTGAGTCCTAGAGTTGGGGAGCAGAGCAGCTGAAGGCTCGACTCCCCATGGTGCGGAACGGGCAGACGGCACAGTGAGATGGATGGAAGAAGAGAACCTAAGGAAACTGGAGGAGGTGGTAATGTGGAGGAGATCAGACAGATAGGGAGGGGCGAGGTTATGGATGGCCTTAAATGTGTGAAGGAGGATTTTGAATTCAATTCTGAATTTTACTAGGAGCCAGTGGATTTGCTGATGAAAATAGGGGGTTTTGATAATGATGCGGACAGCTGAATTCTGAACCAGTTGATGCCTATGGAGGGATTTGTGGGGGAGACCAAAGAGGAGAGAATTAAGGCCTATACAAGCGAGAAGTTTGTTCTCTCTCCCAGGGCTGCAAGAAAAGAATGACATCATTTTTTTCTCGCAGCTTGTTCTCGACACGTCATATGGGCAGAACTTTTTTCTCGTGTGGTGTCCGACAGTTATTGTGTGATTGGTCAGAAATTTGAAGTGGGTGTGGTTAATGCGGAAAGTGGAAATGTCTTCCTGCTTTTTCAGCTGCCGGTTGTCATAGCAATGGATAGTTTTGAGGAACAGCTGCCAGAGGCGGTGAGGAAGTATGAAAATCTTTATAACACATCTTGAAAGCCATATGAAGACACACAAATGGCAAATAATTTGTGGATAGAGGATATGTTGTGTATGGAGGAGTCTGTCGTAAAACATGGTGATATCCGATATCTTATCCGCTGTATTGTAGTTTCTGGCAGATTCCCACAATACTTAGCGCGCTGACGTAAGCTGAGGTGAGAGGGACCTCCCAGGAGTTCGGCAGTTGAGTTTCTTGTGGAGCATGAAATGTCCTGGCGAGAACAAGAGCACAGTTCTTTGAGAAGCACATTGAGAAAACGAACAAATGTCTCGCTTCTTGTGGAGTCTGTATCAGGCTTTACAGTAATCGATACAGGAAGTGATGAGGCTGTGCACAAGGATAGATGTGGTATGGGTGCAGAGGGAAGGGCGGAGACGTTTAATATTGCAATGCGAAATGGGTAGTATTATTAATGTGGGAGTGAAATGATAATGAGCTATCAAGGATGACATCCAGACTCTTAACCTGAGGGAAGCAGTGGAAATGAACATTGAATCCACAGAAAATATTGCCAAGGGGAAGGAGGTAGGTGATGAAGAGAAGGGGGCCCTAGGACAGAGCCCTGGGACACCAATAGAGACAGGGAAGAGCTGGGATCTAAAGGATTTGAGATGGATGAACTGAGTGGGGCCTGAAAGGTATGAGTGAAACCAATCTAGGGGGGTGAGAGTGATGCCAATGGCAGATAATCTATTAAGGAGGATGGTGTGAGCAATTGTATCAAAGGCTGCATTCAGATGAAGGAGGATAAGGATAGTGAATAAAGTCGAATGCCATGAGGAAGTTGTTGGTGATTTTAATGAGGGTAGTTTCTGTACTAAGCGGAAACCAGACTGGAATTTTGAAAAACTATTTTTTCAAGTATTTTAGAGATGAATGGTAGATTAGAAATGATGCAGAGGTTATTTTAGCTGTGGGGATCTGATTTTTCAGGATTGGATTTAAGGATGAGGTCTGAGATTTCGGAAGCACTGTCAGCCATTCTCCAGTTTCCAACTTCCTGAAGTAGGGAGTAAGGGGTTTGAAGAATTTTGTTAAATAAGGAAAACAGTGCCTTGGAGTTGCCTTCATTGGAGCTGATTAGACTGGAGAAGTAGTTTGATTTCGTTAGACTAATGAAGTCCTTATAATGCAGTATGTGGGTTTTGTTTTCCCTGTGAGTTGAGACCAGTTTTTTTGTAGAGACGCTTGAGAAAGTATTCGTCGTATTGGGTCAACTTAACTTAAATCCTCTAGGTTGGCAATCACCTTTAAAACAAATTTCCTGTGTAGAGCCACCATTTGGTTTGTCCGTTCTTGGCTACTGTAGAAACATGGCAACATAACATGGCTTCCTCTGTGAAAGAAGATTTAGATAGATTTAAAAGACTCACTGTAAGATTAACTCTATTTTATGTGAGTGTGTACGAGGCAGGAGGACCCACATGCAGATACGAGAATATTGAGTCTTTATTTAGACAGTTTATCAGGTCGGAGACAAAAGACGTCTCATTCTGGATTTTTTCTGGGTCAGCTCACACCCGCCCTGCCTCAATGATGAATTCAAGGAACGAGACTACAGGGCGGTGGAACAACCGATTCTCAAGTAGCCTCTGCAAAACCTTGCATACGTGAATGGTATGTTTGGCCAGGTGCGAGAGTAAATCAGGATGCATCAAGGTAGACGAAGATGCACTGGTGGAGGAAGTCCCTGAGCACATCATTAATAAGAGCCTGGAAGACCGCTGAAGCGCTTGAAAGGCCAAATGGCATAACTAGGTACTCGAAGTGGCCAATTGGTGTCTTAAAGGTGGTCTTCCAGATGATAACATAACATGTGAGTTGAGACCAACTGGTAAAATTTTACTTTTGTTCCTATAGTGTTATGTGTTTGCTCTCTGGGTAAGCAAATCACTTTTGTCTTGCAAGCGTATCGTGTTGTGTGTGTTGTATAGTTCGTCTACAGACTAGCAACTGACTAGCTATAGCTTAACACACCTAAAAACTAACTAAACTCTAAACAATTCATTAACTGCTACATTCCGGTACTAGTCAAGTACCTTTCTATTTTGACCGGTATTTATTGCTATTTCCTGAATTAGCGCTCGTTAGCCTACCGGTTAGCTTAGCTAACATGGCCTCTCCCTCTCTCCTAAGCAGAAGCCCACGGCTCATCACCTGACTGTTCATGTTTCTAATAGATTTTCCCCGCTCAGCGACACACCCGCTGAGAAACCGACTCTGATAATTGGCGATTCCATAGTCAGGAACGTGAAAATAGAGACACCAGCGACCATAGTCAAATGTTTCCTGGGGCCAGAGCGGGCGACATCGAGTCAAATCTGAAGCTGCTGGCTAAGGCTAATCGTAAATATGGGGAAATTATTATTCACGTCGGCAGCAATGACACCCGATTACGCCAATCGAAGGTCACTAAAATTAATGTTGAGTCGGTGTGTAACTTTGCTAAATTAATGTCGGACTCCGTAGTTTTCTCTGGACCCCTCCCCAATCTGACCAGCGATGACATGTTTAGCCGCATGTCGTCGTTCCGTCGCTGGCTGTCTAGGTGGTGTCCAGCAAACGATGTGGGCTTCATGGACAATTGGGCCACTTTCTGGGGAAAACCCGGTCTGGTAGCGAGAGACGGCATCCATCCCACTTTGAATGGTGAAGCTCTCATCTCTAGGAATTTGACCGAGTTTATTAGCCGACCTAAAGCCTGACAATCCAGGGTGGGGACCGGGATGCAGAGACTCAGTCTAAAACGCCTCTCTGCAGTTTCCTTAGAGCCGCCGCCCCCCTCAAACCACATAGAGACTGTGTCTGCCCCTCGAACATATAAATCAAATAAATCAGAAGTTAACAGAAGAGGAGTTATTCATAAAAACTTAATAAAAATTAAGACCACTCCTCTTATTGAACAGAAAAACAGAACTGTCAAATGTGGATTATTAAATATTAGGTCCCTTTCATCTAAATCTTTGTTAGTAAATGATTTGATAACTGATCACCAAATTGACCTACTTTATCTTACTGAAACCTGGTTACAGCAGGATGAATATGTCAGTCTGAATGAATCGACTTCCTGTCTGATCTAGTGTGTAATGTCTTTGGGTTAAAGACAAATAATTGCATATATAGGTGAATTCATGTTGGGATCGGTTTAAAAATGTTGGTAGTAAAGAACAAGCAAAAAGAACTTGTCAGAGTGAGAGGTCTGTTTATGACATTTTTTCAGAAGATCGTGGATGTGATAGAGTGAGTGCTCACACCATGTTAGAGATCTTCGACGTCTTTTCTTCATGTACGAAGTTAGCAGACTTCTCGGCAAAGGAAAAGAGAAGTTTAAGCGGTTCATGAGCTCTGTACTTCACAAATCTTGTGCCTGGGAGAATCTTTGTCTTTGTGAGTATTGGGGTGTTTCAAAGCACTGTATTAATGGTAGAAGTATTCTCGTTTTAAGTTTTGCTTAAGCTTGCTTTCGGTATGTTGGCTAAGTTAGCTAAGCTAATGTAGCATAAAGGCCGTTTATTTCGGTTGGTGATGTGTTTTTTCTCTTTGGTCTGTTTGTTTCAGTTACAATAATAAAAAAGAATCGAGAACAGACTTCAATAGAAGCAAGAAACGCACGCCTTGTGTGGAGTCTTCTTTTCTTTTTGTTCGCTGGCTGTCTAACAACATAGGGAACGTGTTGTGAGGGCAGCACATAGTGCTTAGATCAGATAAAGTTATTATAGTGGGAGATTTTAACATTCATGTAGATGTTGAAAATAACAGCCTCAGCATTGCATTTAATTCTATATTAGATTCAATTGGTTTCATTCAAAACGTTAATAAACCCACCCACTGTTTTAATCACACCCTTGATCTTGTTCTGACCTATGGCATCGAAATTGAACATCTAATACTTTTTCCCCCAAATCCTGTTTTGTCAGATCATTCTTTAATAACTTTTGAATTTAAAATGATGGATCATGCAGCGTTTGGAAGAAAATTCCACTACAGCAGATGTTTATCCGACAACGCTGTTAATAAATTTAAGAAAATGATTCCATCTTTATTTACGTCTATGCCAAGTATAAACATAGTGGAGGGCAGCTGCTTCAATCCCACTCCCTACCAAATTGATCATGTTGTTGACAGCGCTGTAACCTCACTGCGTGAAATGCTTGATTCTGTAGCCCCTCTGAAAAAGAAGTTAGTGATTCAGAGAAGACTAGCCCCATGGTATAATTTACATATTCGTACCTTAAAGCAGGCATCACGAAGGCTGGAAAGGAAGTGGCGTTCCACAAACTTAGAGGAAATCTACTAACATATAAAAAAGCTCTCCGTAAAGCCAGAAGTGCATACTATTCATCACTAATAGAGGAAGATAAGAACAATCCCAGGTTTCTTTTCAGCACTGTAGCCAGGCTGACAAAAAGTCACAGCTCTGTTGAGCCCAGTGTTCCCTTAGCTCTCAGAAGTGATGAATTTATGAGTTTCTTTACAAATAAAATCACAACTATTAGAGATAAAATTCAGCAGATGCTTCCTATACCTGCAATAAATGAATCTTCTACTACAGTTGCTCTTTAATCATATGTACGACTTCAGTTATGTTTAGACTGCTTCTCTCCCATAGATCTCTCTGAATTTACATCAGTAGTTGCTTCATCGAAATCATCAATGTGTCTCTTAGACCCCATCCCGACTAGACTGCTTAAAGGCACCCTGCCATTAATGAACTCATCTTTATTGGACTTGGTAAATTTATCTCTAGTATCAGGCTACGTACCACAGGCCTTTAAGACTGCAGTAATCAAACCTTTACTCAAAAAGCCTAGTCTTGATCCAGGAGTCTTGGCTAATTATAGACCAATATCCAACCTGCCATTTATTTTTAAAATCCTAGAAAAAGCTGTTGCTAAGCAGCTATCAGACCACTTACACAGGAATGAACTATTTGAAGATTTTCAATCAGGATTTAGAGCACATCATAGTACAGAAACAGCACTGTTGAAAGTTACCAACGATCTTCTCTTAGCCTCAGATAATGGACTTGTTTTAATACTTGTCCTCCTAGACCTTAGTGCAGCATTCGACACCATTGACCACAACATCTTATTACAGAGACTGGAGCATGTGATTGGTATCAGAGGAACAGCGTTAAAGTGGTTCCAATCCTATTTATCGGACAGATTCCAGTTTGTTCATGTCCATGATGAACCTTCCACACGAACAAAAGTTAGTTATGGAGTTCCACAAGGTTCTGTGCTAGGACCGATTCTGTTCACCCTGTACATGCTTCCTTTAGGATATGTCATTAGGAAGCACTCTATTAATTACCACTGCTATGCAGATGACACTCAGTTATATCTATCTATTAAACCTGTTAACACAAACCAGTTAACCAGACTTCAAGCCTGTCTAACTGACATAAAGGCTTGGATGACCAGTAACTTTTTACTTTTAAACTCGGAGAAAACAGAAGTCATTATATTTGGGCCAAAAAATCTCAGAAATAACTTTTCTCAAATTATAGCTACTCTAGATGGCATAACCGTGGCCTCCAGCACTACTGTAAAAAACCTTGGAGTTATTTTTGAACAGGACATGTCCTTTAACTCACACATAAAACAAATCTCTAGAACTGCCTTCATTCACATGCGCAACATTGCCAAAATTAGGAACATCCTGTCTCAAAATGATGCAGAAAAACTAGTCCATGCATTTGTTACCTCAAGGCTAGATTACTGTAACTCATTACTATCTGGATGTCCCAATATCTCCATAAAAAGCCTCCAATTAATCCAGAATGCAACCCAGAGTCCTGACAGGAACTAGCAAGAGAGATCATATTTCTCCTATATTGGCTTCTCTTCATTGGCTCCCTGTAAAATATAGAATAGAATTTAAAATCCTTCTTCTCACATACAAATCCCTTCATAATCAAGCTCCTTCATACTTCAAAGACCTCATAGTACCATATTATCACAATAGACCACTTTGCTCTCAGAGTGCAGGTCTACTTGTGGTTCCCAGAGTTTCCAAAAGCAGAATGGGAGGCAGAGCCTTTAGTTATCAAGCTCCTCTCCTATGGAACCAGCTCCCAGCCTGGGTTCAGGAGGCAGACACTCTCTATACTTTTAAGGCTAGACTTAAAACCTTCCTCTTTGACAAAGCATATAGTTAGGGCTGGCGTCAGGCAACCCTGAACCATCCCTTAGTTATGCTGCTATAGGCCTAGACTGCCCGAGGACCATCAGTGCACTGAGCTCCCCTACCCTAACCCCCCCCCCCTTCCCCTCCCCTCTCTTCTCTCCTCCCACCTCATGTATATTCCACCATTGAATGTTTCTAACCTTGTGCTCTCTCTCTCCCCTAGTTTGTGCTCTCTCCCTCTCTCTCTGTTCTCTCTGTACCTTCTGCAGGTGTCCCTGGTCCTGGGGCTGTTTATCGCTGATGTACAGTTACTGGTCCCACCAACTTGCAGTGTCTATTTGTTGTTTATTGTTGCTGTTCTTTTCTCTCTGCTCTATCCACTCACCCCAACCGGTCGAGGCAGATGGCCGCCCAAACTGAGCCCGGTTCTGCTGGAGGTTTTTTCTTCCGTTAAAGGGAGTTTTTCCTCTCCACTGTCGCCAAGTGCTTGCTCATAAGGGAATTGTTGGGTTTTTAGTTTTAGTTTTTGTAAAGTGCCTTGAGATGATTTGTATTGTGATTTGGCGCTATACAAATAAAATTGAATTGAATTGAATTGAATTGATAAGCGTTGCGGAGGAGGAGCTTGGTGAAGACCATCGCCCCCTGCAGAGCCTCGAACGCTGAGGTCAGCAATGACAGAGGGTAGTGGTTCTTCAATGTGATGTCATTTATGCTCCTATAGTCAATACATGGCCGCAATGTTTTGTCTTTCTTTTGCATGAAGAAAAAACCCAAACCAACCGGGGAGGATGAGGGCCGAATTAGGTCTGATGCTAGGGACTCCCTAATGTCTCTAAATCATCTCCCTAAATTCTCCATCGATTCACTCTCGGGGCGAGAAAAATTATACAGCCTGCTAGAGGGCAGTGTAGCTCCTGGGGGGAAATCGATGGCGCAGTCGTATGGACAGTGAGGGGGAAGAGACAGTGCACGATCCTTATCAAAAACTACTGCGAGGTCATGATAGCACTTCAGGACCAGGGAGAGATCGGGCGGTGGTTTAGGCAAGGTGTCGACCGTTT
This sequence comes from Mastacembelus armatus, assembly GCF_900324485.2. Taxonomy (NCBI): domain Eukaryota; kingdom Metazoa; phylum Chordata; class Actinopteri; order Synbranchiformes; family Mastacembelidae; genus Mastacembelus; species Mastacembelus armatus. Next base: position 4,522,999 of record NC_046643.1, on the reverse strand, counting down.
TGGATGGGGTGAGAGACAGTGCACAATCCTTATCAAAAACTACTGCGAGGTCATGATAGCACTTCAGGACCAGGGAGAGATCGGGTGGTGGTTTAGGCAAGGTGTCGACCGTTTTGGATGGGGTGAGAGCGGAGCGAAGGCACGAACTGTGACAATAGGAGCCTCTGCCGATCACCTTATCTTGGGTCCAATAAATCTGAGGGCTCTGCAACCACGGGTAACCTAGAACTAGGAGTGTAACTGGTGACATAATGATTTTGAAAGTAATCTCCTCCCGGTGGTTACCGGACAGGAGGAGAGTGAGTGGTGTCGTGGTGTCGGTTACGCGAGCTTGGAGCTGCCCATCGAACACGTCCACCCAGATTGAGTGGGTTAAGAGACAGAGTGTAATGTGTAACCGATGGGCTAATCCCGCGTCTAAGAAGGTGTCATCGGCTCTGTCAGTCAATTAGAGCTGACAGGGAGTGATTCTGGGATTGAAACCATAGAACGGTAGGAAGCTGGAAGTGGCAGGAACATGCCTGGTCAATGATCTGGCTCACTAGTATTTCCAGGCCAAAATGCTCAAAAGCGTTGAGACTTATGTTGCTACTACTGATGGGGTAGACTGACGAACTGGCAATCTGACTGGTGCAGACCCAGGGCTTTTATGGTGTGTAGAGGACTGGGCGCCTCCTCACCTTGCACACCTGCAGGTAATCAGACTAACAAGACCACAGACACAGAAGGAGAGGGAAGAGACACTTAAGGGAAAAAGGGGAGGAGGCGTACTGCCACCTTATGACACTCTAGAACAGGGGTATTCAACTAAAATTTAAAGAGGTCCAGTTAGAGAAAATTTCTTGAAGCAAAGGTCCGGAAGATCATAATGTCTAACTAGTTAGTGTGATATATATTTAAGTAGCCTAGTAGTTTTATCAACATCTGCATGTAATCAATACCTGACTGTCAAATCAAATGAATTCAGTACAATTCAAAAACTTTCTGACAATATTTATTGTCATGTAACATACAACTGAACATATATGTATGGCTGTAGATATGTATAATGTTCTCTCATTAACTAAGTTCTCTCTCTTTCTCCGTCTCACTTTACAGTTTCTCTCCCTTTGTTTTCTACATGTATCGCTCTCTTTCTTTTTCTTTGTACTGTCTTTTCATGCAGTGTTGCCAACTCGTCAGTAAGGAAAGTAGCTATTGGCTGTCCTAAAAGTCGCTAGAAGTCGCTGAATGACGTCATTGCGTAATTTGCATAATGTCCATGGCACATGCTGTAATTGTGATGGACGCTTTTGCCAACTTCAGAAATGGAAAGTAAGAGACAATTGTGATTCTTTATAAGAAATAAGGGACAGAATAAGGGACACTCAAAATATTTGTACTGTGCCATATAATGTAGCATGACGGCCTGTAGTTAATAAGTTCTCAGAACTAAATACATTTGCCTTGCTGTAAATGACTGAGGCTGTTTGAGTCAAATGCAGTGATTTATTTTAGACAAAGAACATTTGACCTTTTTTTATTTTATTTTATTTTTTTATTATGCCATGCATCAGTACAGATCACACACATACATGATCGCACGCGCGATTCATTTGCAGTCGGGACGCGGAGGCGTGAACACTTCCTGCTGTGACTGCAGCTGGGAGGGAGGGACTGCTGCGACAGGACTGGGCCACCTGTGAAGGCTTTGGGACGGGGGAGGGGCCCGCGGCTGCAGCTGATTTGCCGTCTTACTGCGGCAAATTGAGAAGTGTAAGAATGGTGCAGTACAGACACATCAGAGTCTCCAACAGTCTCCAGTAACACCAGAAAAAGTCGCCAGATTTGTCGCTAGTCGCTTTTAAAAAAAGTGTCGCTAGAGGGGTCTGAATACTCGCTAAATATAGCGATAAAGTCGCTAAGTTGGCAACACTGTTTTCATGTGGAATTTGCCTCTAGCGCTGTTTACACTGTAGAGTCGTAATGTTTACCGCCTGGGATGCACAGACTTGATTGGCTGAGTGGTATCACGTGGGATGGCTCAACTCGCATGCAATTGGTCTGTGCGTTTACCCCACTGTAAAGTCTAAAAAAGCTGCGCCGGTGGAAATAGAAGCGCCCTGTTAGGTTTTAAATCACAATCTTCTGTTTTGGCTGTACGTCCGGGTCCGTATGGGGCGGCTTCTGGGTCCTCATCCGGACCGCGGTCCGCCTGTTAGTGACCTATGCTCTAGAACCACCAGGCGTCATTTTTACCCCCCCTCCTTTTCAATTTTCAAATGCCTGTAACTCTCTTAAAATAAAAGCCAAACATATCTCATCACTTTTCCAAAAATGGTGTTATTAACTATTTATGATTATATAATAGATTAGGAAAACAGCAACAGTTTCCAATGATTACACACTATTGACAACTAATTAATGAAAACTATATTGTATTTGTTTTATATATCACACAGTGAACCTCTCATTAATTTTTTTTTTTTAATTTAAGGAGTTATTATCTTCATATGACTATCAAACATTTTTTCTCATTAGTTAAGAAGACCTTAATACAAAGCTTACAGAGTCCTGGAGCTGCCAGGAGAAAGTGATGACAAGTTGAGACGAGACAAAACAAGATTCCTCACAGCCTGCTAAGTGGATCAGGGTCCGTTTACCCCTGGACAACATTAGTCATCTTCGGAAACGAGGACAAGTAGGTATTAACATAGTGACATAGCTCCATCTACTTTTCCTTGGCTAAAAAACAACATGCTTTGGAGCTTCCTGACCTCTGCAAACATAGCCCTGGGATAGGTTTAAAATGCAATTTAATCCCACAGGGAAAAAATACAGAAAATGCAAATGCTTGTATGTTCCATGTCAGACTACCTGGCAGTGTGTGAGATGCATGAAAACATCCACAACCACACATTTCTATGCCAAGACACTGGTGGCAAACTGCCATGTGTCATTGTGTCAAAATCTTATTGTCCTATTTACACAGTGACAACAGGTGTTAAACCACACTTGCTTGCTGGGTCTGGATCAGTGAGGATAATATTTTTTTGTTTTTAAATGTTTGCCTCAGGCAGCATGGTGGTTTAGTGGTTAGCACTGTTACTTCACAGCAAAAAGGTTCCTGGTTCGAAACCTGGCAGGGGCTTTTCTGTCTGGAATTTGCATGTTCTCTCTGTACTTGTGTGGGTTTTCCCTGGGTACCTCAGTTTCCAGTGTCCAAAAACATGTACAGTATGTCATGTTGATTGGTGATCCGCATGACCCTAAATATGGTCTCAAAGTTAAAACACACAGTTGGCTCAGTATATAATAATAAATATCAGACCTTTTCACAGAAACAGAATAACTTGAGGTTGATAAATTTCTTTGTTGACATTAACTCACTGTTCAAATTATTAATATAATATTTATATTATTATTTTGTCTGCTTAGTTAGGCTAGTGTGAAAGCTGTCATCATTTTTTTTTCCTGTGTCTAGAATTTGAGTGGAAGGGTTGAGGTAAAAAAAAAACACTGACCTCTTTAGCTCATTAGTCATGGTTTGGGGAATGCATGTACTGTTTATTTGAAACAGGTTGAGGCATGTGTAGAAAAAAATCTACAGTTGTTGAGGAAAAAAGCCCATAAGCCAGGCACAGATAAAGTGTCAAGTGCAGCTGTCAGTCAGTCTTGAAAATAACAAGTCAACAAGTCAACGCACAGTTAGAGCATCATTTCAGTCTGCTGTATAGGAGCATTTTAGATTTAGGGTTAACAATGACGGGGCAGCATGGTGGCTGATCAGAGCGGGGATTGGCACCTGTGTAATTGGCACCTGTGTAAGCCGAGCAGAGTGCGGTAGGACTGGGCACGGCTTCCTAGATGTCCCCCTGAAGTTAGCACTGTTGCCTCACAGCAAGAAGGTCGTGGGTTCGCATCCCGGCCTTTCTGTGTGGAGTTTGCATGTTCTCCCTGTGCTTGCGTGGGTTTACTCCGGGTACTCCGGTTTCCTCCCACAGTCCAAAAACATGTATGTTAGGTTGATTGGTGACTCTAAAATTGCCCGTAGGAGTGAGTGTGAGTGTGTGAGGTTGTCTGTCTTTGTGTGTCTATATGTGGCCCTGCAACAGACTGGTGACCTGTCCAGGGTGTACCCCTGCCTTCCACCCGAGAGAGAGCTGGGATAGGCTCCAGCAGATCCCCGTGACCCTGAGCCAGGAAAAGCGGGTATAGAAGATGGATGGATGGTTAACAATGACAATGACAGAGAAATGTCAAGCACAGTGCAGCACATCCAGCTCATGCTTTTGGCAATACTTCCAATATGATGAACCATATTGTGTGTCTGTTGACAGTACAAGGAAAGAGTCACTCCTCCCTGCATTATTTAAATAGTCTCTTCATGCAGATTCTGAGCAAAATCCTTAACAAAATCATTAAATCGACCTATGGAGGATGCAAGATTCGGCATGGGATAGTGCTAGGGTTGTGGTGTAATATAGTACCTTCTCTCACTCACACAAGCAACACAATAATTCCCAAACTTTAAGCTCTAATATGATGACGTATTGTCAAACAACTGTCCAACATGGCCTAAGTATTTCCCACAGTACTACACTGCCTGCTAACATTGTCGTTGTTAGCATATTAGCATGCTGGCATTAGCATTTAGCTCAAAGCTCAGCACTGCTAACATGGCTGTGCAACTGATCATGGTCCGTGCATTTGGAGAAAGTCCACTTCTAAGGCTTGATTTCACACGTTGCGTTCTTCAGCATGCCACGTGTAACATGAGACAAGCATAAGCTGCCTTCTAACCTCTTCCAGTTTAGTTCACTTCCATTCCAAACAACTACGCTGACCGGTTCAACAAAGTTTAATCATCACCACTTAATGCAGATATGCAAATTAAAACATAGTGCGGTGAAAAAGTATTTGTTCCCATCCTGTTTTTTTATTAATGATTCAGATCAAACTAATTTTCATATTACACAAAAATAACCCAAATAAATACAAAACACAGTTTTTGATTGATTTTTGTTCCCTAATAAATGAAATCGTAAATAAATAATAAATAATAAAATACTGCACACACACACACACACACATACACGTATATGTATCCCAGGAAGATGGTGAATATTTTTTCAGAGCACTGTATGCATGTTTCCTGAAAATTCTCCGATTAGCTCTCTCGCCTCCTTGTGGACTGAGGTTTGCTATGGCCCCTAGTGAACTGTGCCAACTGGGAAAGGTGCTGTGTCTTGCTTCTGCTTTCAAATAGAGTAACACTACAGGATGAGAACAGATGTTAAAGTTTACATTGTCTTTATGCCATTTGTACACTGCATTTATCTTGTGCCTTAACACCAAGCACATAGATCCCATGTGGGGCTGTCTGTGTTGAACACCCTGTATAATGGAACTACAAACACACACAGTCAGTATTTTTAGGTTGGCACTTGTTCACGTGAATTGGAAGTGAGGAAGTAGCATAAGAGGACTATGAAAGGCATCAAGAAAAGTGGTGCTCTTCACCTGACTTTGACACAAAAGTGGCTGTGTATATGATCAGGGAGTCTTCTTGTTGCCGCAAACTGGAAAGTCCTTGTCCCTTTGTCTGTGAATATCCTCAGCACCGGGCTCACAGCACATGTCAGCATGTAGCGCTACCAGTGTGAGGGAAATGCACAGAAAAGGTCAAATAGGCAGCTTGCAAAGAACCACAGAGTTTGTTCACAGACAGCCTACAGAAAAGGTTCCACATCAGTGACCATATGTAATTAACTGTTTTAGGTAGGTAGCAATAAAACTGTATTTGTCCGTTTTCTTGAATTCCTCCCTCCAGCCACTGAGACTGTCTCTATCATGCGGGCTTGACCCAGAGGTTGCCAATTTGTGTTTGTGTCTTTGTCTGCAGCTCTAGTACAGGCTTGTGGTTTTGGCAATGAAAAAAAAGAAGAGGACTGCATTGTGGTGGCGTAGGGGGATGGATATGGATGTGGAGGAGAGACAGGACAAAGAAGAGGAGGAGAGAATGATGTATTTCAGTCCGACAAGCCATAAAATGAGCTGAGGTGAAGAGTTCATGCCAGTGGAAGGGAGCCTATATAATTTCAAGTTGAAAAGTATGGAAATATACTACAATAGAGTTTTGGCCACAGATGGTAGGTAAACAAAATTCTCCTTTGTGGTCATATCACAACAGGAATTTTTTATGTCCATGAGAGGAGATCTACAGTCTCTGTAATACTTGCTAAATAGCCAGTGCATAATTTCAAATGTTTATCCTTTCATTTACATTTTTTTTGTTCTTTCTCCAGTTCTGTTGCCCTGTGCCCTCGTTCAAATTACATCTGCTATCACCAAAATTTCTCTGAACCCAGTTTACCCCAGTACCACACTCATTTCACAGTCTGTCATTGTGCCTCAGGCCAGGCCTTTCTCACTGCCATCCTTGTGGGACCAAAAAAAGCCATTTTCTGGTTGCTGATGTCATCTCCACCATTTCAATTATTGCCCTATAATCAGCCCTGTTCTGCTCTGTGATTGGAGCAGTCCATCCATTCTGGCCTCAAAGTCTTGTGTGGGACCGACGGCAGAGAAAGATAAAGGCCCATATGGTGTCTTTTTAAGTCAATCTCCATCTGTCTGTGAATGTAGTTTGTGGAGATGATGACTTAACTGATCATTTGGATTTTTTTTTAAATTCCTCAAATCAAATTTAAGCTACTACTAAATGTGAGCATACTGCTATATTTTAGTGCCAAAAGATATAAATTTGAGGTTTTTTTCTACTCAGGTCAGGATGTTCTTTCAGGGACAGCGTCCTCTTGAGAACATATATTTTAACATGAGAAGTAAACATCATGCTCCCTTGTTTTTGGTGCCATCATTGAGCATGTATGTAGGTACCACTGAACATAAAGGTATGTAAAGTAGCAAAATAAAGTAAGTGATCCACTTGGATTTAACTGGTTTTCTGCATTAATTTGCCATAAAATGTGATCTGAGCTTCATCTAAGTTACAACAATAGACAAACACAATGTGCTTAAGCTGATAACATACAATTCTAATTTCTCTTGTCTTTAGTGAACACACACATTGAACAATCTCAGTGCTGGAGGAAAATGAAGTGAACCCAAACACTAATTACTTCTACCAAAGCTAATTGGAATCAGTAGTTTGTACACCTGGAGTCTAATTATTGAAATGAGCTTGGAGGTGTGGTTTAGAGCTACTGTGATTGATTAAAGACACTCAAACATTTTAGGTTTGCTCTTCATTAGAAGCATTTGCTGATCTGAACTGTGCCTCACAAATTTAGTAGATCTCTGCAGACAGTATGATCAAGACTGGCTGATCTGCATAAGGCTGGAAAGAGACACAGAGTCATCCATCAGTTAGACAAATGGTGTTTAAATGGAGACAGTATAGTACTGTGGCTACTCTTCCTAGAAGTGGTCACCCAGCCATGATGACTCCAAAGGCACAACACAAATCCTCAATGAGGTAAAGAAGAACCCACAACTAACAGCTAAAGGCTTGAAGACATCATTGGAACTGGCAAATTCTGTATCTCTGTTCATGGCTCTGCTGTCCATGGCACCACAGAAGAAGGTGCTGCTCTCCAAAAAAAAAAAAGAGACTAAAGAGCACCTTGGCAATCTGCAACGCTACTGGGAAAATGTTTTGTGGACTGATGAAACGAAAGTTGAAGTTGGAAGAATAGTCAGTACTATGTATGGTGCAAAAATGTCTCTGCTCGTCAACATCATCCCAGAAGTTTGATGGAGTTTGCATCATGATTTGGAGCTGCTTTGCTGCCTCTGGGCCTGGACTAGTCGTTATCAGAGAGGAAAATTTAATTCCAGGTTCACCAAAATATCCCACAGAATAATGTAGCTGTCCACCAGCTAAAGCTCAGTAGAAGTTGGGTGATGAACAATGACAAGTAAATCCACTGCAGAAAATTCACCTTTTGGAGTGGCCCAGTGAGAGCCCAGACCTCAGCCCCATAGAGAGGCTGTGGAATGACCTCAAGAAAGCCGTTCACACCAGACTTCCTAAAAATGTCAGTGCTGAAGCAGTGCTGTGAAGAGGAATGGTCCAAAATTCCACCTGAACGTTGTGCAGGTCTGACTCAGAGTTACCGAAAGTGCTTGATGAAGTCACTGTTGCCAATGGAGGTTTGACCAGCATTACTCCAAAGTTTGAGGGTTTGTAAGGTTGTTTGTCTGTTGTGACTAACATGATCAGATTAAATTTTATGGTAAATTAACACAGATAACCAGTTAATTCATTCACTTATTTTTTTCTTGCTACTGTAATTTAACCAAGGAAGGGAGAGAAAGAAGTAATGACAAAAAGTAATTCAATCATGAGGGGGTGCATCATCTGGTCTTTCTTCTAACTTACAATGTTCTTAAGTGATTAGTAGACATTAATTAGAGCACTCTAGGAAAAATAGCCTATTCTGATTCCATGCTGCTGCTGAAGTGGCTGAAATTGGATGGGTTTGGTTTAGAATAGTACATTGTGTTTGGAAATTGGACCGTCTTCAGAGAGAATGACTATGATTGCCTGCAATTACTCTCTCAAATATATCCACAGGGGTGCCCAAGTAAAACGTAGCATGGCAGGCCGCAACACATTCTGCAAACCATCATTAAGAACCACAACTCCTTCTGATTAACATCGTGACGATGTCTTGATAAAAACAGGCCTCTAATATGCAAGGGAAGCACTTTGAAACAAAGGAGAGAAACAGATTTTGAGGTTTATTAAATGCTGAGTTCATGGCATGTGAGGAGCTGACAAAAAGTGACCCGAGACATCAAGAGACTGTCAAAACTCAAATGACTGGTCTGCTGCTGACTTCACACCCGACCTGTCGCTCCAGTGCACATCAGCTGTCAGCCTGTGAAAAGGAGTGACCCAGGTCACAACTGAGAAATTTGTGGCTATTCTACAAAATTACCACCACGCCTAAATACAGTGTAGTTAAATGAAATCATTTGTAAAAAATGTGTATAAAATATTGATTATTTTTGGAGTCGAGTATTCTACCAAATATGTCAGTGATTATTCGAGTAATCAGATAAAAACAGACTTTATCATTTTGAAACAATAATACTATTGTGTAATACATGACAGAAACCACAGGTTGCCTTGAAATGATGTTAACTGGATGTTTTCTGTCCAGATGTTGAAGCATTGATAAAGTGCTGTTGTGGTTCATCACTTCTACTTTATAATATACACACATTGTGCGACAGTGATTACAGTCCGATAACACAAGTGATAGAAATTAAACAAGGAGGATTTTTTATAATTCATCGATTCATTGCAGCCCTAGTATAAACAGAATCTGTTTGCTAATTTGATTAATTGCGAATTTATTTGGGATTATGCAGCTATTAAATTAAATTAAATTAAATTAAATTAACTTTAACTGACAATACCTTCTAACTCAAAGTTATTCACTGCTCTCATGGTGCACCTTCCAGCACAATGAACACAGGGCGAGATAATGGTGGTTCATGGTGTCAGCAGACGGCCTACAATTTTTGCCAGAAAATCCAGCTCTGGTTAACACAGTATGAATCGTTCACTAGAGTTTTTCTTGTTCTCTAGTCTTGGATGATGCAATTTATTTATTTTTCACTGACATTTTAAAAGATGTCTACCAGAGATGAGTGAATCTGCAGTTGAAAGAATAAAGTTCTTGTTCTTCTGTAGCTCTAGTTTATAGAAACCATGTCATGTAGGGTTATGAAAAAGGATGAAACCTTTGCTGTCCTGAATTCAGCCCCTGAGGCATAATAAATGGGAAACAGGCTTCATTTTCACATACCACATGAAAAGGCTTCTTTTTTTTCTGAAACCAATAAAAATAAAATGAGTTCTAGCTGAAAATGGACTATTTCACAGAAGAAATGTAACTTACTACATGTGCTGTATAAGCACCCCCCAGTGCCTGGTCTATCCACACTGCATATTCTCTGGTGTGGCATTACTGTCCCCTGCTGGTGCTGTTACACAGAAATACTTGCTTTATGTTCTAACTGCCTTTCATCATTTTCTTCTTCATCTTTTGTTTCTTACAGTCCTTTTTATTTTTTGAGCTGCAAGTAATAAAAGAGTATAACACAGTCTTACTGCCTGCTCATATGCCAGATGTGCACTCATAAATATGTATTTGTTTATGATGACCAATTGAACTTCATGATCTAGGATTTTATGTCTCAAAACTTTGATGGACACATATGTTTTTTGTTTTTTTTTTAATTTTCCAAGCAGCTAAAATTTGAGCAAAATGTTAAAGACAAGAATAAAATCAGTATAGCCACTAGGTGGAAGCAATGCAGTGCTGTTTCATTAGGTCCATTCTAAGTGGCAACTCATAATAATTAGGTAGCCTCTCTGTAGTTCACCTGTGTGTGTGTGTGTGTGTGTGTGTGTGTGTGTGTGTGTGGATGACACCATCCACACACACACACACACACACTTCTGTAATGTGGACGTGATGGTCAAACAGACACACAAATCATACTGCTGCTGTTGCTCCCCAGTCAACATTAAGTTAGCTGTGGTATTCTCTTTTGCTTACTTGTTGTGCTGTACATGAGGGAGTAAATTCCCCAACTAATAAAAACGAACCCTGTTTCAACAGGCACTACAACATTTCATTCCATAATTTATTTCATTCATTTAATACGCAATACAATACAATTGAACAATAGAGAAAAAAAAATGTTATGGATGAAAAGGAGCAGAAAGAACAACAACTGTATATCTGATGAATAATATTTCTTTTGCCAGAAATTTATCACCTGTGTTCATTTCCTTGCTTGTCCCTCTTGGTCCTGTAATTGTATGTCAAATGAGGGTGCACATGATTACTTTTCCAAAACCTTCCAGTATACTGTACACAGTCATCGGCGGACATACCATCCTGAGTCCCGTCTGATCTCGGAAACTAAGCAGGGTTAGTACTGGTTAGTACTTGGGTGGGAGACCACCTTGGAAGTCCAAGGGCCACTTGACTCACAGAGTCAAGTGGCCCTTGGACTTCTAAGATGGTAAGATCATACTGGCTTCACAGGCCAGTATGATCTTAGTGTAGATACCAAGCCTGAGTGCATGAGAGGGTTGTGTCAGGAAGGGCAGCTGGTGTAAAATTATATCCACATTTATGTGGATCAATTGGTCTGCTGTGATGACCCCTAATGGGAGTGACCAAAGGAGGAAAAAAAACATATTGTAAACAGCCATAGTGATGACGCTCTCTTATCTTTGACATTTTCACACATGGCAAGGGTATTATATGATGAAATTAAATTTTCCGTCAAAAAGCAAATTGTCCTGAAGAAAAATGATTATAGATATGGGCAATGAAATTGGTCATGCATTACAATTACTGAAGTGACTGCCTTGATAAGTGAAGGTCTGGACTGCCAAGTGAGTGGGAGATGAGCTCTGAGCCTGGGGGGGTTCTCTCTCAGATTCATAAATTCAAATGGTGAACTAGTCTTTTGACCTCCTGTGAGAATGACAGATGCAGGGGATGACACTCTGCACAGATTAAATTCACAAAGCAACACTTAGGTCTTTTGAAGTGATGAATTCTAACTAGATTTGCTGCCTGTCATTTGGTTAAATTAAACTATATTTACTTCATGAGCATTCAACAGTGTTTTATTTTCCTGGGCAGGCTTTGGCAGACATGCAGCACATCCTATAGTAACTTGTGAAATGAAATGCTCTCAAATTATTTAAAGGCCTTTCAATTTTCTTATGAACCTAGGCTGAATCCTTAGCCTGACAGACACTACAAAAAAACTGAATTTTCTGTATCATGTCTCTAGCTGTCTTCTGCCATTCTGACTTTCTAGTTAAAGAACATTGACAGGGAAATGAAAGAGATGCCGATTAGGTCCGAGCTAGATGTGGGGGCCAGTTTTATGAAAGCAGAGGGACCCAGGAGACACCACTAGAGAACTTTCATTTCCAAACTCTACAGTAGCTACTTAATTACTGTGCCACCCTAAATGTTTCCAATCCTCTCCTCTCATTTGGGTCTTCAACTTCTCCACCTAACAGGAGCTTTGGTGCAGGCATCACAGATGCTGGTGTGATTTGTCATTTTTATGCTTTGTTGTAGTTTGCTCAACACAGGAAATCAATGATATAAAAAAGTTATGTTTAGCCAAGGTACTGTGTTTGTGTAAGCTTCTGTTTCTCTGGATATATTGGGTACAGCTGCACTGTGCCAAGCTGGGACTCTGATGCCAGTAATGTGGGGTGGATTTAAAAAAATTCTGATTGAGGGGCCGGATACAGATTTAGTTTGAGTTCTTGGCACTAATAAACTGCATGTTATTAACATTACCTTTTGGTGCAGTAAATAATGCTGCACATATTTCTTTTCTTTTTGCACTGTTTGTAACTTTGGCTGTGCTTTTTTTCTTTTTGCAGTGTTTCTCTATTTGATTGCATTTTCTCTTTTTGCATTGTTTTTTTCTAAATGCTTTTCAGATTAGAATGATAGAAAACTCAAAAATCAGAAACTAAAAGACAATGAAAAGTTTGAACCAGGAAATAAGTGACATTTTTACTTGAAAATTATGGTAAAACTAAATTACTAAATTAAATTAGTTGTCAATTAACAGTCAGTCAATCAACTCATCAAATAATTGATTAATTGAAATTCTAATAAATTGATTTTCTTGTGTGATTACATTGACTGTGCCATTTCTATGCAGATCCTTATAAGTTATTGAGGTACATGCTTCACATTACTAATAACAGTTATTTTCTTAAGTATGTCATATCTGGTTTCACCATCACTCACTATCACAGGGTACACACCTCCCTAGTGGATGCATTCTGACCATAAAAGGTACTGGTGCCAATTGTCAGTGAATACGAGTGCAAATATTGGTGGAAACACTGGTAAATCCATCACTTAGCACCAATCTACCTGCTACAACAGGAGAACAGTTTACCCCTGAAAAAGATGGCTAACTGCACAGTGTTGCCCTGGAGTAATGAAAAGAAAGCAACATATATTCTTATATTCATATATTCTTTTTCAATTATTTAATTATTGCTCTTGAAATGTTAATGCACATGCACATGCACATGCTAGTATTTTTGTATTTCTAAGTTGTGAATGATAATGGAGACAAAAAGAGATCACACGTCTGCGCTTCTCCACAGGCCATGTCCCATTTTCCTCCTGGCTATTACCTCCACTCTGATTGGATTGGCTATAGACTATGTCATAATGCATTTGTAAGTGTAGAAAAAAAAAGTGGATTAAAAAAAAAAGAAAACTGTGGGGAGGGGGTCTGGAAATTTTTCTATTGCCTCAAAACTTGTAAATGGCACAGATTTGGTTCAGGTTTATGGCACTAATACACTTTACAATATTTACAGTTGGGACAATGGATGAGAAAACACCAGGCTCTTCCCATGGGAGATCAGTGTTTGATTCCTGTGTGAAACCTGTTTTTTCATGACTATTCCACAACCTTAACTGCATGTTTATTATAGTAGCCATCATAATGAAGGCTATATAAACCACCATCTCTGGGGTTGGGTATCACAGGTGGCTAATCAGGCCACTCCTCTCGCTATGCCTCTGCAAGAATGCAAGGGTGAAGTCCCATAACATCATTCTTTCCATATATACTAGTACTGTACAGTTTGACCAATAACACCCATGTCCTGCATTCATCATCCACTTACTAATGTCACATAGCTGCTTCATGACCCTGACAAAGTCTTCTTGTTTTGCATTTCACCTCAGTTCCAGATGCAAAGTATCTAAAATATAATCTCAAACTGCAATGGTTCATTCAAAGAGATTATGAAATATCATCTTAATATTTCATGCTGAGCCAACACAGAGGTTAATGTTGGTAAAGCCAAAAAACTTACAAGGGTCTTTTCACATCAGTGATAGCCTGCAGCAGGAAGCACTCATTTCAGAGTTGTCCTCAGGTATTGGAGGAAAAAAAATGTAACAATACAGTAAGGTTGGTTTTGTCTCTACTTTGGGTGCATCTTTATCTGACACCATGTGGCATTTGACAAGTAAACAAAGACAAGAATGCATGCATGTAGAATACCTGGCACATTGCACATTTAGCTCAAAACACCACTCTGAATAACAACATCCTCATAGAATTGCTAGCAAAGTAGAGACTTGCATTTTTCAGACAATGTTTCATCACTCTAGGAATCCTCTGGCACAACAGCAACTCCACTGAAATAAATAATATGTATCTTTAATCTTACTGATTCAAAATCAGTCTAATACAATAGAAACTAGAAGTTTAAAGCTAAAGCAACTTGATTCAACATCCACTAAACTGCTGCCACTTTCAGCAGCCTACGCAGCCTATAAACCACATCCATTCTCATGAAATAGGATAATGTGTTATATTTGCTCCAATCACCATGTTTTAGGAGACACTAAAGCTGCGACTCCCTGGCACAAGGCTACCTTGGACAGTTCTTTTGATTAAGTATTCCTGGGGGCATAAGAACAACACTGCATCAAATATTATTATGATGCAGTATCACAGTAGCAAAAATTGTCCAGGGTGGCCTGTGTACTTCATGTTAGCTTTCCTGCTTACAGTAAATCCTTCCCCTGAGATACAGCTTGCTGAAATGCCCCCTGTCATCTATGTAATGAAAGAACCACTAGTATATAACTGCTTGGGAGTAATTATCTAGGATTAGACAATAGTCTAATAATAGTTATTGGCATTTGTTAAAAAAATAGTGTCTCGTCAGCATTTATTTAATTTAAAGGCAAAAATATACCAGTGACAGAAACAAAGCTATTATTAATTAAAATAATTTCTGGAGGTATGTTATTTTACGCTCAGCTGACAAGGTATATTGTGTTACAACTGTGGCACGAAGCATAAGAGCAAAGCACTTTATTCTTTTTTTTGTGTTCATTTTTTAAATAATATAATCTTTATTGTGGCGTCAATCACATAATCTAAGAGAAATGTCAGAAAAACATATTTTTATATAATCCATTTTTTTCTTGCTTTTCATGCTTCAAGGCTCTTGATTTTCATGCATAACAAAAGGTTCTTCTCTACAGGCTCTGAACGGAATGGGGGACCAGATGACAAGAGCGAAGGGTTTTAGTTGGTAGATGCAAACGCCTAAGTAGTCAGCACTGGTCCAGTAAGTTAAATCCCCCCCAAAGGAGAAGAACTGTCTTCCTGTTTCACATCTTTGTCACAGGACTGACAGCCTGTCAGTCTGTAAACTCAGGGGAAGCATTAGTAGAGGAAATAATGTTATCTGTACTTTCTTCCTATCAAATAAATGTTTCATTTTCAGCTTTTATGGAGTGAAAGATTGAATAAGCATGAAAAGAAACTGTTTCAGCCATATGTTGGCTTTAATTTGGCTTACTCTAGGGACTCAGGAGCCATTAATAGCAGTTGTTAGTAGTGGTGCATTATAGGAGGTAAAGCAGGTTTAAATCATTAAAATACACTGTGGTACTACTAAACCCACAAGAGTAATAGGTAATAATTTCTTATGCAGAGCAAGTAATGACTTATGTCACCAGCGTAAACGGCCAGTGTAATGATGTTAAGAGTACAGCACTTAGACTCTTATTAGTGACATTAACTAGATTCATGTTTATGCCCAGTTTTGTGCTTGGTAGGTTGCAGTGCATTTGCATTTCCCTTATGACTGAGTCACTGTGTGTAGGGCAGTGTTACAATAGAACAGCAAGCTGGTGTGAGGTTATTTGGTGTTGACTCTATTTGTGTTGTGAAAACGTGATGGGAAAAGGTGCTGCCAAGCCAGAACTCACTCCTTATTTATTCCAACAACGAAGAGGAAAGAGGTATTCAGTTATGAAGGCAACGAGATACAACGTTTTTCACACATTTTAGTTTGACTGAAGTATGACACACAATGCCACAGGACTACAGTTTGACAGAGGAGGTGGGCTTAATGTGTCATTCATGAAATACGGTATGCTTGAGTGTGTCAGACCCCATATATCTAAGTGATTTTTTGTGTGCAGGAGAACTTGTCTGAATTGTCTTCCTTTAGTCCATTTCATCCTGTTGAGACTAAAAGCGCATTCACAAAGCCATAGGGTTATTAATGAAAGATGTGGGAGGCAGTGTGATACATTCATGAGAAAGCAATGATATCAGGCTTTCTTTAAGCAAGACTCGCTGTGATTGACACAGCACATCCCACACACTAACTTTGTCACCCTTTTTTTTCCCATGAAAAGCCAACAATGTGTCAGTTCAATCCCTCAAATCTCCTGTGGCACTCAGTCTCAGTATCACTGGTGCTGATTTAAGAAGTACATTTTTAGTTGATTTTTGTAGGCAGTCAAACAGGCTATAATCTAACAGTGACATATTAACACTCAAAAAGTATGGTACATGGCGTGCCCTGATGGCTGAATGTTTGTTAAAAACTACAGTGAGAGAACTCAGTCTGAAACAAAAGCGAAAAGTTTTGTGCTGTAAAACCAAAAGAATAAGCTGAAAGCAACTAAATGCTAGAAAGGTGTTCCTGTAGACTCCTCTGTGTGCTCTTTGTAAGTAAAGTGCGTCCAAGGCACCAGTGGGTGTGAGAATAATTTTACAACATGTAGGTTTTCTTGATAAAAACTAAGCCTGCCTGTGTGGTGCTAATGTTATCTAACAGAATATATATCTTCAGTAACAGACATGCTGTTTGTTTGGGAAGCAGTAGCATGCCAGGGTATAGTGTTGTTGGTGTTTTCACACTGACTTCAAATGATCTTTATATATTAAGTAGCAGCAATGTTACTGTGTCTGTCTTTCGTGATATGAAGCCACACTTTGACCCACGTCTTCCTCTCAGCCATGACTCCCCATTTTGCATGTTTCAAACAGGACAGACATAAAGCTTGAAGGCAAGTGACTCTTCATAGGGACAAACAATAGTCGAGGATTTCAAGGTGCTCTCCAAAGCTAATAGGAACATTAGGAATGATTAAGGATTGGGAATGAGAGATGAGGATTGAAGCAGCACCATCATGGGCCTAGGGGAAATGCTCTGTGGTCTGTGGGGAAATAAAAGGCAATGATGCAGCACTCAGATGGTCTACAGCTCAGCAGCACTTTCTGCTGCTTTGTAACAGCTGATCAGGCCAGTGTCACTGATTCATTGCTTTCATATTCCATATTGATCTCACTTCAAGAGAAATACTGTTTTTCTCAATATGTTTTCATATTAACACCTCTAATTAACACTTCTAATGGATGTGAGAGGCATAATTAACATGTTTGTTAACTGACTGGAGACAATAGAGACACATGGTGTCCTCTTCTGCCAGCGACACATTATGCTTTTGTTTGAAATTAATTAACTTTGGTAATTGAAGCATACAGTAGTTTTTAGGCTGTGACTGATACCTGTGGGGTTTTTTATTAATTAAAAATTACAGTCTTGGCCCTCCACAGCATCCTGCACAACAAATACAGGAGACTGTAAATCGTCCATGTGCTGACTTGAACAATAGGTGAAGGCAGATGGCTGGGAGAGATCCCTGACAGCTGCCGGAGTTGATGTAATTAACTATCACCTAACTGGCAGGTCTCTGCTTTGTTCCACCAATCTGAATGTAAGTGTTGACCTGGTGGTGGTAATATGTTCCCTGCTGACAAATGATGGAGAACCTCCCTGGGCTTTTGCTCACTGTGACAGATTGTGTTCTGCTGCCTTCACTTTAAAAGCTTTGTGTTAGACTTAGTATGAATGAAATAAGTGTGCAAGGTTTGACTCTCAAAGCCAGGCTTGTGGCAAAGAATAAGCTGACATTTTGGTGACATTTTGAGTTGACACCTCATCTTGGTAGTTTGTTGTAGTCTACATATAAGGCTTTATTGTGAAGTTTTCTGAATGCAAGTGCTGACTTCAAGCATCCTGAACTGTTGCCATAGCCAGTGGCTATGACATAAGTAAGTAAGTGATGCTGTGGCTGGCTGTGCAAGTTGAGCTCTGGTTTTACACTTTGCTGGATTCTGAAATTTTGTGACACTTCAGCATTCATATTAAATTCAACGTAAATGTATTTTATGTTTGCTCTTTTTAAAGTTTTGCACTTAGCCACACAGTAATATGGTATCATTTGTGTTATTAGTTAAAACTGCATTAAAGCAGAATCAAGTTGTGAGCACAACATTGACATAACATCACCTTGATATATTGAAGGGCTCAGCGGCTTTAAAAGGTGTTTTCTGAAAATAGCTGCCTGCTGAATCTCTAAACAATGCTTGGAGAGCAGTGAGAGGGAACCAAAACAATTATGTTGCAGTTGCCAGCTAAACAATGAACTGAAACTAACTATAAGGCTCTGTATAACCCAAGAGAACTGCAGATTAAGATGACAGTTTTCTGCTTGGTTGTAATCCAAATATAGCACACTCTAAATACTACAGTGTCAATCAGCCTGGGCCACTATTGAAACCACTAACACTAAGTCTGAGTGTGGTGAATAAAAAGGTTTTGTTGGTTTTTATATTTTTTCATATTTCATATTTTAATTGGCCCATAATTTAAAAGTGAAGCTGTGAATTGTGTTTTCAGTTTTCTAAACTATTTGTCTGTTGTTGTCTGCTTTTGAGCTTGGTGATTGGAAGTTTCCTTCAAAAATGCACCTTACAGTCTGAGTTGACATCTATTTTAAAACTCTCAGACATTTGTATTTATCCAAGCTGTAAAAATGCTCCAATGACAACAGCGAGTCATTAAGCAAAGACTCCACAGCCTCTGCTATGGATGTGGTCAGAGCAAGCTTATCAAATCTTTCAGATATATCTACTAATATTCTTTTCTTTCATCTCAGTTGTGAAATGTATTTATTAAATATGCACATGCACAAGAAACCTGTAAAGACAACACATACTCCATGAATCTACAGAGGAACTTGGTGGGTCCTGTAGCAGTGATACAGTACATGCTTTACACCCAGTGATGTTTTTCTGCTTTCTGGTCAGACAGTATTATAAACATGATTGTTCCCATCTTGAGGTGATGGCAACCATAGTGCCTTTCATTGACTTACACAACCACTGTGGAAGACTGAAAATGTCTTTGTCATCAGTACTGTCTGCAGCTGCTATCATTTTAATGCAGAAAACAGAAGGTGGCATCAGCAGAAACAGCGTGATTAGGCTGGCAGGCAGGTACTTTTACCTTGTGGAAACAGATCTAATCAAATCACACCAGGGAAGCAGTGAAGTTTTGTCACTGATTAAATTTTTTTCTTCTATTCAAAAAACCTCAAATGAGCATTATTTCACTGTTTGTTCTTTTGGTCTAAGAATCTAAAGCGCCCTAAAAACCAGTGCTCAACTTATTTATTAATTTTATTTAGTGGCTAGATAAGTTAGAAAATAAGAAGACAAGAACCCATTGTATTATGAGTTTTTTAGTTGTGCTAACTTCATGGTTAAGGTCCTTTGGGCAGAAGTTTGTCTAGCACAATAATCTAATAAAAGGTCTGCCCACCAGCCTGATTGAAACTGGTTGAAAAATGTTGTTATGATGGTAATGAAACATTGATTATATGACAACAAAGGGAGGGAGATTACAACTCAATTTGGAAATGGTGTTTAGTGTTAATGTGAATACACAGGGAGGTCATTACTACTAAGTATTTAAAAAAGCAAATGATGTTGTTATTCTGGTGAGGACTCTTTATCTGGTGAACTTATCCCCTTGATCAGTGTGTTTACACCAGGGGTATTCAACTAAAATTTAAAGAGGTCCAGTTAGAGAAAATTTCTTGAAGCAAAGGTCCGGAAGATCATAATGTCTAACTAGTTAGTGTGATATATATTTAAGTAGCCTAGTAGTTTTATCAACATCTGCATGTAATCAATACCTGACTGTCAAATCAACAGAATAAGGGACACTCAAAATATTTGTACTGTGCCATATAATGTAGCATGACGGCCTGCAGTTAATAAGTTCTCAGAACTAAATACATTTGCCTTGCTGTAAATGACTGAGGCTGTTTGAGTCAAATGCAGTGATTTATTTTAGACAAAGAACATTTGACCTTTTTTTATTTTATTTTATTTTTTTATTATGCCATGCATCAGTACAGATCACACACATACATGATCGCACGCGCGATTCATTTGCAGTCGGGACGCGGAGGCGTGAACACTTCCTGCTGTGACTGCAGCTGGGAGGGAGGGACTGCTGCGACAGGACTGGGCCGCCTGTGAAGGCTTTGGGACGGGGGAGGGGCCCGCGGCTGCAGCTGATTTGCCGTCTTACTGCGGCAAATTGAGAAGTGTAAGAATGGTGCAGTACAGACACATCAGAGTCTCCAACAGTCTCCAGTAACACCAGAAAAAGTCGCCAGATTTGTCGCTAGTCGCTTAAAAAAAAGTGTCGCTAGAGGGGTCTGAATACTCGCTAAATATAGCGATAAAGTCGCTAAGTTGGCAACACTGTTTTCATGTATAACTTGCCTCTAGCGCTGTTTACACTGTAGAGTCGTAATGTTTACCGCCTGGGATGCACAGACTTGATTGGCTGAGTGGTATCACGTGGGATGGCTGAACTCGCATGCAATTGGTCTGTGCGTTTCCACTACTGTAAAGTCTAAAAAAGCTGCTCCGGTGGAAATAGAAGCGCCCCGTTAGGTTTTAAATCACAATCTTCTGTTTTGGCTGTACGTCCGGGACCGTATGGGACGGCTTCTGGGTCCGCACCCGGACCGCGGTCCGCCTGTTAGTGACCTCTGCTTTAGAACATACAGGATATTATTGATGGCATAGAACTAGATATAATAAAATAGTTCAAATAGACTGTTACCTTCTTGGAGAGTCTGTTTGCTTCCTTCCTGTTCCTCTCTAACCAGCCAGCATTAATACAGCTTCACAGTTGGACATTTTGTTTTGGTTAATTTTGTTTAAATGTATTGTTTAAATCCATTTTGCTTGTGAAGCTGTGTGCATGTTGATATTTGTGTGTGTCATGTAAAGAAGAAGAAGAAGAAGTACTTTATTAATCCCCATTCAGAAATTCAGTTGTTACAGCAGTTATTAAATTTGAGATTATTTAAATTATATTGATTGTGATTGAGGTTGTGTGTGCGTGTATGTGTGTGTGCGTACATGCGTGTGTGTGTGTGTGTGTGCGTGTGCGTTATTGTTTATATTGAGGAATTATAGAGTCTTATGGCCGTGGACACAAAAGACTTCCTAAATCTTTCAGTCTTGGCTTTAGGGGGAATTAGTCTGCGGCTGAATGAACTTCCCATTCGCCACAGTTCCTCATGAAGTGGGTGGGCAGGATTGTCCAGTATGGAGTTTATTTTGTCCACCATCCTCTTCACAGCCTCCAGACTGTCCAGTTTCAGTCCAACAACAGATTTTGCCTTCCTGATCAACTTATTTAGTCTGTTGGCCTCACCAGCCTTGATGCCACCTCCCCAGCACACAACTGCAAAGAACAGTGCACTCGTTACTACAGACTGATAGAACATCTTCAGTAGCTTGTTGCACACACCAAAAGAACAGAGTCTCCTGAGGAAGAACAGTCTGCTCTGTCCTTTCTTGAAGAGTGCATCTGTATTGTTTGACCAGTCCAGTTTGTCGTTAATGTGGACTCCAAGGTATTTGTAGGAGTCCACAATCTCTACTTCGTCTCCAAGGATGGAGACAGGGACTGGGGTCTTCCTGCTCCTCCTAAAGTCCACCACCAGTTCTCTGGTTTTCTTGATATTGAGCTTTAGACAGTTGTTGTTACACCAATCAACAAAGCTTTTTATCAAGTGTCTGTATTCCTCATCGTTATCATTATTGATGCATCCAATGATTGAAGAGTCATCAGAGAACTTTTGGAGGTGACAGGTTCCTGAGTTGTAGCGGAAGTCTGAGGTGTAGAGTGTAAACAGGAATGGTGCTAGTACAGTTCCTTGAGGTGCACCGGTGCTGCTCATCACCACATCAGATATGCAGCCATCTAGGCGAACAAACTGTGGCCACCCAGTGAGGTAATCTTTGATCCACTCCACCATATCTGCGGGAACTTCCATATCCTGCATCTTTGCACTTAGCAGGTGGGGCTGACTAGTGTTGAAAGCACTTGAGAAGTCAAAAAACATGACTCTCAGTGTTGCCCTGCCTCTCCAGATGGGAGTATGCTCTGTGCATTAAGAAGATGATGGCATCTTCCACTCCGATGTGTTCTTGATATGCAAACTGCAGGGGGTCCAGAAATTCAGACACTTGGGACCTCAGGTGTTGCAGGACCAGTCTCTCAAACACTTTCATGACATGTGATGTTAGCGCTACTGGTCTGAAGTCACTAAGGGTACTAGGACAGGTTCTTTTTGGTAATGGGACAATACAGGAAGTTTTCCATAACTTAGGCACCTTTTTGAGCCTCAGAGAGAGGTTGAAGAGTTCCTGAAAAATCTCTGCAAGCTGTCCAGCACACACCTTAAGTACTCTGGAACTGATCTCATCTGGTCCTTTTGCTTTGTTGGCCTTTTGTTTAGCTAGTTCCTTCCTCACCTGTTCTGTGGCAAAGGCTGGGCCTGTGTATTGTGTTGATGAGGAGTCAGATGATGAGGGCAGGGGAGGAGTTATTGGAGGTGAGGTATACTTCAATGTTGTATGGCTGCTGATAGAGGAGATGGTATCAGTGGGCAATGGGGAGGCAGCATTGGTAAAAGGCCAGACATAAAAATAAACCATCCATTTTGTCACTTGACCTCTGAAGGTAGTCTGCACTTAACAGAAAATAAGGAAAAATGGCATTTCCACTTAACCAAATTAAGAAAAAGAGCTGCAGCTTCAGAAAATGTTTATGAAAATCATTATTATTGTGCAGCAGACTCATTTAGATTGTTGCAAAGGTTATGGATTGATGTAAAAAAAAAACAAAAAAACTTCAGATTAGCAGCACATTACTACATAACCTTCTGGGTTTTTCAACAGTTCATATTTCATTTTAGTAAACTCTTATGCTCAGATCTATGATTCAAATAATGGTAATTCAAACTTAAGCTAGTGGCAGTCGTGGGCTAGATGGGAGTCATTTTCAGTGCTGTAACCCTGCATGAAAGTATTAGCAGTTAAACCACTAAAACAAAAACAAAAAAAGAATTTAAAACACAAGCTTTCACCTGTGAGCTCAGCTGCTTAGACAACAGAATTTGTTGGGGGAAAAAAACAGTGTTGTCACTAATGTGAAACAAATTTGTGTTTTTTGAAAAATAATATCTGAGTTCACTCAACATCAAAAGGCCAAGAGGCACTAACGACTTCAGTGCAATATTATGACAGGCAGGCTCTCACTTTTTTTAACGTTGAATCTCTTGCTTTCCTTCCGCCTGCCCCAGCATTGAGGGTGAGTATGTGCCAGTGGAAGGTGACGAGATGAGCTACAAAATCTGCTCCATCCCTCCCAAACTGGAGAAGGTCCAGGCGGTGGAGGTGATCATAACTCATCTGAAACCAGGAACCAAACACGAGACCTGGTCAGGAGAAGTTGTGAGCGACTGAAGGCTGACCCTGGCAGGAAGGAGGGTGGGTAGCGTTAGCAAGTTGGGTGGGTGGGGTGGGAAGAAGGGACGAAACTGGGATGCAAAGGTTGAGATGGTAAGGATTGTGACCAACTCGGTCCTTCTTGTTTAACACTCCTGTTCAGCTGTCAGAGGAGATGTCACAACATCCTGATGTGACTAGTAAAGACTTAGAACATTTAATAGTTTACATTTGTTAAAGTTGGAAACTTTCTCTGCTGTTGCTGGGGAATTGGGTAGCCTATACTGTGTTTGGGGAAAACAGAGAGTTGGTGCCTGGTAAATGAATAGCTTTATGCTTACAGTTTATCATAGAAAGACTTAAACATTAGGTTTCCTGCTTAGATTTTTAGACACCCTGTGTTAAAATTGGATGGTACATTGAACTTACACCCAGTTTGATGAGGAAATTCATTTTTGCTATAATGAGTCATTTCCTGGAAAACATTTAGGCATTCCACTTTGTGAATAACCTCCTGTGGTCTCAACTGATGTGACATGTTGAAAAAGGGTGTATGAAAACTCCACATTATATAATTGAGGACCATTGGATGATTTTGTGTTGTTTACTTCTTCCCAGAGAACTTGGTGCTCTCTTTGGGCTATACCCCAATCTATTCTCTGTATTTGACCAAGTGCAGTGGCTACAGGAGTGGATTAAAGCATTTTCAACTGGTCCATCCTAGTCGAGTCTGCTTTTTTAATACAATAACCAACAAATGCATGTTTTGTTTGTTTGTTTGTTTTTTATTTTCTCAAAATGTTTTTGCACAAAAATATTTTAACAGGTCATATTCAGTCTTTTTTTTCATATCCCCTGATTTATTGTTTTATGTACCTCTATTACAGTGTATTTACTGTGAACCACACATCAACGTTATTAGTATCACTACCCAACTACATTATTTTACACAAGACAGTTTAGTTTTTTTCTATCCACCCATTTTACTGAAACAGTGAGGATATTTAGGGTGCCACAGCAGAGAAGCTAACAATCGTGTAAAAATAATATCAGACCTGCCCAGTAAAATTGACAATAAACTAAATGTGTAAAATATACAGTCAAATGCTTGATTTGTCATGACTATCACAGATAAACCAAAGCCTGCTGCCCTCCTCTGTCCACATTTATCTACTACATCATGTGGTACAGCCTGACTCCATCCTTCTAGCTAATGAATCATTCATACTCACATCGCAGTAGCTGTCAGAGCAAATAAAGAGAGTGATTTTTGGATGTACCAGGCTCAAAACAAACAGCTGTAACCTTTAGTGGGTGTATATGTTGTATTGAGTTTTTCGCTCATGGCTAAGCAGTACGACATCCTGTGCAGGTTGCTCATGCTCGGAGAGACGTGCATGTTGCGCGGTAAGTTCAACCACACTCATCATACGGGTCAGTGTCAGCCGTGTGTCGGACCTGTCGATGTTTTTACATGACCCTGTTTCAGTCGTCCTACTGATCTGCATGTCCAGAATTCATAAGAGTCTTCAAAAGTGGATCAACGCCAAATAAAAACGTACGAAGTTTCGAGCCAGCACTTCCGACACGCGTTGACGTCACGGCTGAACGTGACTGTCTTGACGTGACCACGCCTCGATGGTTATGGCCTTTGATTTTGGTGACGATCTCGGTGACGTCATTTGATCAAGGCTTTTGTGGCAGCTGAGTAATGCTGAGTTGGCTCTTTACTCTGTGGTTACTGTCAGAGTTAGACGATCCGTGAAGTTTGCTGTGTGTGGAAAGGTTTGGAAACATTTTGCAAAAATGTCTTCCTCATTTTACAGTTCAAGTTCAGATGATGAAAGTGAGACAATCCTGGTAAAGAAGCGCGATCTACTCTTTAGCGATTCCACTCGCTACCTGGTAATGGACCTTATAGGAGAGGGAGGTTTTGGTCAGGTTGTCAAGTGCCTCAACTTAATTGCAGGGAAGACCACAGCTGTTAAGATTCACAAAGACGGTGAAAGTGAAAGCATCCTATGGGAAATTGAGATGCTAAAAGCAATCAGGTCTCTGGACACTGAGAAAAAGAACATCATAAAATTCATAGAAGATTTTAAGTGTCATGATTGCTCTTGTTTGGCATTTGAAATGCTGGACAAAAGCCTTTGGGACCTGATAGAAAAGGAGGGAATGCCACTGAGTCTTAATGAGATTCGCCCTGTGACTCAGCAGCTCATGGTTGCTTTTGAGGCCTTAAAGGGTCTCGGCATAATGCACCTGGACGTGAAGCCTGATAATGTGATGCTTGTCAATCACAAGGATCAGCCATTCAGGATCAAGCTGATTGACTTTGGTCTGGCTCACCCAGTTGGGGTATTGGAAACTGGGACAGTAATGCAGGTTCTTGCATACAGGGCTCCTGAAATAATGTTGGGCCTCCCCTTGTCTGAAGCTGTTGATATATGGGGAGTAGGCTGCATCATGGCTTACATGTATTTTGGAGATCATCTGTTCCCTTTTAGGTGTCAATATAACTGGATGAGAACTCTGCTGCATCTTCTGGGTCAGCCAGAGGAAGACCAGCTGAATGATGCAATGCACACCTGGAAGTATTTCAGCAGGGACCATGGTTCCACAACTCAAAGGTGGAGACTGAAGACGCCAGGGGAGTATGAGGATGCAACTGGTGTTAGGGCAAAAGTATTAATGACATTTTTGGAATTTTCAGAAAATTTGGAGGATGCAGTAGAAGGTTGGTCAGAAAAACAGGATGCCATTGAATATGAAGATACGATGGCATTTTTAAGCCTCCTGAAAGATTGTCTACATGTGGATCCTGCAAGGAGAATCTGTCCAGGGGAGGCCTTAAAACACAGATTCATAACAATGGCTCACCTGGTCGATGAAATGGGAACCAGCTCCTATGTAGATGCTGCTCTTCAACTCATGACTGTTCCCTACCTGCATCAGTCAGTCCATACTGAAAGCAGCTCAGAAGATGAAGACAGCTATAGTGAGCCAGACTTTATGGGACATATTTATAATTGTTCAAACAGTGGCTCTAAAACTGAAGAGGATTATTCTGCTGGAGAAGAGGCAGTCGCTGACAGTTCCAGCGGTGCAGATGGAGACATCAAGGTTTCAAGTAACAAATACTCAGACAACTTTTACGACACTGACATACCCAGTCATGGAAGTTCTACTAGATCTTCAGTGGCAATGGATGTTTGTGGTGGAGTCAGAGACATTGATACTTCAAGTAACGAAGACTTTGCAGCTTTCAGAGATGACGATACCAACACTGGCAGTTTACTAGTTGCCAGTAACACTAATGACAGAGGTTCAGCTGACATTGGCCCAACTGATGGAGCTGCAGCCTCCATGCCTTCAAAAGACACAGCTGCAGCTGCCATCAGACCCACTAATGCTGACCATGACAGGACCAGACCTGATGGAGGTCAGCGTAGGACTATTTTTCAACAGACTTGCAAGTTCTTCCGTCGAGTGAAGAAGAGAGTGGTTTCCGTCTTTCAGTGTCATAAGAACTAGTCTGCCTTTGTTATGTGGACAGGAAGGTTCTGGGTTCGAATCTCTGGGGCTTTTTTGTTTGGGTTTTCTCCGGGTGCTCCGGTTTTGTCCCACTACAGAGTCTAGAATTATGTCATGACTTTTATAGCATCATTAAACACAGGCAGTGATGCTGCTACTGGACATCGACACACACTGTTCATGCCAGCACATTACTGTACAAATAAACTGAATTTAATTAAATTCATGGTAAACTGGTTGTGAATTGTTGATAGAGACAAGACAAACTATTTCAAGATGTCAAATGGTTTCTGTCTTGGTATTGAAATCATTTCCTGTTTGTAGGACTTGATTTTAAAATGAAAACACTAAATATTGATGGAATCAAAGTGCGAGTCCAAATATGGTAAATAAAATTACTTTTAATGCATTTACTAAATACATCACTGTGCGTGTTGTGTGATCCTCAGCTTGATCCTTTATTTATGCTTTTTGTTTGTGCAGGTGGGCACAGGGGATCCTTCTGTATGAACAATTAAATGACTGCAGTCAAATGGCTTTTATGGGCTAATTTTACATTCATTCTTTTTCACGGTTTCTCGCCCAGGGAATTGTCTTTGTGTACGACGTCACAAACGAGTCGTCCTTTCAGCACATAGAAAAGTGGGCCAGCGATGTGGGCGATCCTTTCCTCTGCTCAGTTACTTACTTGCATAGGGTTAGTTATTATTTTAGTTGGTCATTTACTTGTGGTCTTTAACGGAAAATGTAAGTTTTAATGTATAAATGCTTCCATTGATTAATTTCTCACTTATGAGAGGAGTAAAATGTGCCAGCACAAAATTGGGTTTAAAGACGTAACATAAATTTGAGATTCCTCATTCCTATTCAAAATGGTGAAGCTAATAAATGACAATAAGATTAATTTGAATGCTTTTATGTTTATTTGATGTGTATAAAATAATGTTTTGACGGGTTCCTAACACATATACATATATATTGGTGTGAGTTTGTGTGCATTTAAATAGATATAATGACCCAGTAAACTCCTTTAAACTGCATTTTCTTCTGTTCTATAGTTAAATGGATCTAATTCTAGTTAAATGGACGTAAGTTCTGCTTATAGGCTACTTCACTGATATAACTTTCAGTTGTTTCATTTGGCAAAGGTAAAGACATCTTCCTTATACATTATTGTTTTATGATTTGCAGCTTGGTCTCTGATGACTACAGACAACAATCCTGCTGTTCCTCCAGTGCTGCCTAAAGCTGCAGCTGCAGGTGTTGACAGAGCAGTAATGTCTGCAGGGAGATGACACTTTTGAGAACGTCCACCATTGGATTTTATCGGGCTATAGAGAAGGCTTGTGTAACACTGTTTCCTATAATCCCAGGATCATTCAATGATTATGTTTCATTTTTGTGACACCGCTGATCAAAGTTGCTGAAGGTTACAGGGTATGTAATGGCCCTTAGTCATCATTCCAGCCTATGGCCTTTATCTGCAGACTGCAGAGCAACCACCAGCCTTCTTCCTGCTGCTGCTCCTCCATTAGCAGCTGCAGTTCCAGCTGAGGACAAAACTGTGACCCTGAGAACAATAAGAGCAGCGACCACAGAGGCTCCTGAACAGACACAGAGGAAAGTTTGTTTATTGCATGAAATGATCAAGC